>NW_019268528.1:667017-793614 GCF_002738365.1 Cucurbita moschata
TTTTTTTTTTTTTTTTTTTTTTTGTATGGATCGTGGAGAAAAGAAGTTGAGAATAATGGTTTGTGTGTTTTGTGGTGAAAAGGGTCAAAATTTCTAGTGTGGTTCGGACCAACGGTGAGATTGGCAGTGTCTGATCCAGACCTGATTCGAGAAATCTTCACATCAAAATCAGAATTCTGCGAGAAAAACGAACCTCACCCACTCGTTAAACAGCTTGAAGGCGATGGCCTCCTCAGCCTCAAAGGCCAAAAATGGGCTCTTCATCGCAAGATCATCTCTCCCTCTTTCCACATGGACAACCTCAAAGTATTCTCTCTCTCTCTCTCTCTCTCTCTCTATATATATATATATATATTCTTATGGGTTTCTTTTATTTTCAAATGGGGCTTCAAAAAAGATGAATTTTCTCTTATGGGTCTCTTTTATTTTCAAATGGGGTTTAAAAAAAATCATTTTTTTCTTATGGGTTTCGTTTATTTTCAAATGGGGTTTCAAAAAAATAATTTTTTTCTTATGGGTTTCGTTTATTTTCAAATGGGGTTCCAAAAAAGATGAATTTTTTCTTATGGGGTCCTATGTTTTTGGATTAGTTGTTGATTCCAGTGATGGCAAAAAGTGTTGTGGAAATGTTGGAGAAATGGTCGGCAATGTTAGCAGATTCCGGCGAGGTGGAAATTGAAGTGTCGGAATGGTTCCAAACCCTAACGGAAGATGTCATCACTAGAACCGCCTTTGGCTCAAGCTATGAAGATGGAAAAGCCATTTTTCGATTACAAGCTCAACAAATGGTCCTTGCTTCTCAAGCCTTTGACAAAGTTTACATCCCTGGTTACAGGTACACTATCCCCAATTCGATTCGATCGACAATGTCGGTATGAATTCATTCAAATGTTATCTTATCTAACGCTAACGTTATTGTGATTAGATTCTTACCCACGAGAACGAACGTGAACTCATGGCGATTGGATAGAGAAATAAGAAAATCGTTGATGAAATTGATCGACCGACGACATGAAAATTCGATCGAGTCGAGCTCGAAGGATTTATTAGGGTTGATGATTCGAGCATCCAAGTCTTCTCCTTCATCTACGATCACTGTTAATGACATTGTTGAAGAGTGCAAGGGGTTTTTCTTTGCTGGCAAACAGACCACATCTAATTTGCTGACGTGGACAATGATCCTCGTGGCAATGCACCCACAATGGCAGATACAGGCACGTGATGAGGTACTAAGTGTGTGTGGAGCACGTGACGTACCCTCCAAAGATGATGTTACAAAGCTCAAAACGGTATGCTTTATTATATGTATTCATATTAGGACAAAATTTTATGTCTCCTTTTTTTTCTTTTTTTGTTAAAATTATATGATATGTTTAGTAAAAATAATTATTTAGTTGTTGTCGGATCGATGTGCAGTTGAGTATGATTATCAATGAATCCTTACGGTTATATCCGCCGACAGTGGCAACTATTCGACAAGCGAAAGCTGATGTGGAGTTTGGTGGTTACATGATTCCACGTGGCACTGAGTTATTGATTCCAATTTTGGCTGTTCATCATGATCAAACGATATGGGGCAATGATGTGAACGAGTTCAATCCAGGGCGATTTGCAGAAGGTGTGGCAAAGGCAGCCAACCATCGGGTTGGATTCATTCCATTTGGGCTTGGAGCTCGGACCTGTATAGGCCAAAACTTAGCTATATTACAAGCAAAGTTAGCTCTCGCACTCATTCTTCAAAAGTTTTCTTTTCGATTGGGTCCCTCTTATCAACACTCACCAGCAGTTCAGATGTTACTTTATCCACGATATGGTGCACCTATTATCTTCGAGAAGTTATCCACTTCATTGCTCCATCAAGATCAACAGTCATGATCATGCCACATCGAACATATCATCCTACCTAGTGAAATGTCCAAACTACCCTCGAACCCTTTTGACATATTTTGCAACAAATGCGTCCCAAACTAACCTCCCTTCAAGCCTTTTGGCTTCTTTTTTTCCCCTAAAAAAGAAAAGGAAAAGATTGCCCTAACCTTCTTCATTGTAACTCCATGGATCTGACCCAATCAATCCCTTCCCTCTATTGGCATGTAAACTTGTGTTTTTGGCTTAGGAATGTAGAAGACTAACAACTTAGGGTAAATGAAGATCCCTTGTGTACCCCCTCCTCTCGTTTCTCTCTCGTGTATATGTAATGTATATTCTTTTCATCTATTTCTAAGCTTCTTTTCGTATATGATCGTGATCTTGTTTCTCGCTTAATCAAGTGTCTAATCCGAGTAGAATTACTTCCAGTGGATAAACAGGAGAGAGAAACAAGTGTCAATGAGGACGTTAGGCCCCAAAGGGGGCAAATTGTGAGAACGAAACATTCTTTACAAGGATGTGGAAATCTCTCCTTAGTAGATGCATTTTATAAATCTTGAGGAAAAGTCCAAAGAAGACAATATCTACTAAACGGTAGACTTGAACGGTTACAATTACCATTTCAAATATCGAAAACTGATCTTTATCACACCACAATTTTTGGCATTACCAATGCAAAGATGTGAGGTTGCTTATTTTGAAGGTTGAGAATTGAATAATTAAGAATTGAGAAACCCCACGAAAGAAAAAGAGAGTTTAAAAGCAAAGGAATTGTTGATGATTGGGTGTTGGTTTGGGCAAGCACAAGAGCACCCTTCCATGATCCACAAATGAAGGCCAAGCTCTCATTTCAATGCCTTCACCAATAAGGATTAAAGAAAGAAAAGATAGGGACTTTGGGAAATGGGTATCAATTTTCTTTTGGTGATATCTACTTTCCACATCCTTGTGTTCCCAATTTCTCACCAAAATTCTACAATCTCCAATGATAATACTATAAAAGCACTTTGCTTTCTTGTGCTTTTCTACTTTTTGTCACCATATCAAGAGGCATTGCTGGTTGTTTTTCAAAAAAATTCAAACTTTTTCTTTTCAAATGGATTCTTTTAACGGTTTAACCGCTTATGAGAATAGGTTCAAGAAAAGGGTTAATCAAACGTTTTTAATAAAACAAAAAATCCTAAACAAAACGAGCTTTTAAATCGTGACGTTTGAGTAAATGAGTAAATGAATGAAATGAGACCATATTCGAATCAGAACGATCATAACGATCAGATAGTTACTATTTACACCGACATGACATATCTTCTACGAGGATTTCATTTTGAAGTAACTTTATGTGGGCAATGACAAATTTTGTTAAAATGACTCGTGTTTGTCGGTTGGGATAGTCTACAAAATTTTAGAATCTTCTGTAGTATTTTGAAGAAAAAAGCTTTAATCTTTAAGCTCGTTTTTTATACTCGAAACTTAAATATGTGCTTGCTAATTTAATTTTGGTTAAAGGAATCAATAGCATGTGAGTCTTAATTATGACTCTAATTATTTTCATTCTCTCTAAACAATTCTTATTATTCTCTCTCTCAAAATATTATTCTTCCTTATCACATCACTATACTCATTTTGAAATTTGAGCTAAAAGAGAAACCAAAACCATTATTATCACATGCAAAGTGATTTGGATAATAATAATTCCCATGTAAGATGATATTATCGAGTAATTAATATCATTTTCTTTTGTGCACGAACGAACTAACACCACATCTGATTGAAAAAAGTTTTGAAGATAGTTAAGTTATTACTTATATTAACGACGAACATTTTCTTTCTCTATAACTCAATCATAAGAACTTCAACCGTATTGGATTGTGGGCTGGGATCATATCTGAATTATGAAAGAGTTTTAAACCTACTAGAGACGTCTTCCTTTTCGGTGATCCAATCATAAGAATTTCAAGGTTAATTGTGCTTGGTTCGGAGCGATCCAGGTTCCCTATTCAAAGTTTATAGGTAACGTGATCATGTCGTAGAGGAATGTGAAGGTGATAAGGGGTCGGGATTAATAAATTAACTAAAAAAATTGATGTAGTTTGATTTTATTTTAATTGATTATTAGAAGGCTTCTCCATGACTCGTGGGTTTGTGTAAGTTGGCATGCTTCCACATTAATATCAAAGCCTTTGTCTCCTCCACCTGCACTACAAGACAAGATCAACATTCTAATATTCCTTATTTTAATTTAGTCTTGAAAGCAAAGGAGATGAGCTGGTTGATGCCTGGCCTTCATTACAGGAAAGACACCTTCATTTACTTCAAATTAATGCAAATCTCACTCATTATATTATAAACAATCAAGATTATAAACAATAAGGTTTTTTCTTTTTTTTGGGGGGAATTTTTAGTCTTTTATGAGCTCAAAATTCTTGGCTTCGTTTCATGAGATGAGAGAAAAGATATGTTTTGATATGGAGACATGAAAAAGTTCATGGTATTGAACTCATAGGTTCGTAGGATTGTTACTCGGTTCTTATTTGTACCATCCGAACACATAATCATCTTGTTTGTTGATTTTGATTTCAGTGGAACTATATCGATAAAAAAAATTTATTTTTCATTTTGACAATTGTAAAGGTAGATGTTTTATAGGTGAAAATAGTGTTCTTTGTTTTTTTTTAAAAAAAATAAGATCATCAAACCAAACTTTCTTAAATTGGATTAATTTTTTTTTTAAGACATTCTTTTGTCTACAAATATTTTTTACTAATCAATGTTAACGATGTATTGTGATTTGTGAATATTTGATATTTGAGATTTATGACATTTTACTAATGTAATGTGTAAGGAAGAAAATTAGGTTTTTTAAAAATAATTAACTAAAAAAAAACCCAACTCAACTCGACCGGTTGGATTGGGCTGTGAACTGTGAACTCTTATTCAGGGTTGTTCCAACCTAACCTAACCCGTACATAAAAGGTCACTTTCAATAATAAATCTTTAATCAACCCTTATTATTTCATTCACAATAATGCACAATTGTATATAATATAATTTTACAATTTCTTTTCCCCATCCTCATAACAAATCACTTAATTTAATACCAACCATTTCAATTTTCATATTAGATTTAGATTTAGCTCTACTTTCAAATATACCCGAATTAAATTTAAATATTTGAAATGATAAAGACTAAAATAGAATGATAACCAACAATGAGAAAGAAAGACACCCATATTTAAGATCTCAATAGCTCAACCCCACCGCTAGTAGATTGTTCACTTTAGTTTGTTATGTATCATCGTCAATCTCACGATCTTGAAACGCGTTTTGAGATGGCGATATGAAATGGGCCAAAGTATACCACATCTGCTAGCGATGAGCTTAAACTCTTAAACTGTTACAAAAAAGACCATCCCTTTCTCACATCAACAAGATGATCATATTTGCAGAACAAAGCCACTGAAATGATGAAGATCATATACAATTGAATAAAACAGAGCTTCTTTCACTGTGTGTGTGGGAGGCAAAACCACATGGGAATAGCAATCATGAAGAGGTGCAAACGAGACAACAGGAGAGGATTTCGTGGAGCCACATAAATGCACTTGCTTAACTGGATGACAATTCCACCTGCTTAAGCCTACAGCTATGCCTCTTCCCTGTTTCTAAACACACCCATTTTCCAGCCACAATCACTTTTTTCCCTCTCAATAAACATGAAATGATGTGATTTAACATGAACACACTAAACTCCCATGTGCCAATCATATCTCATTTACCCCTTCTAACTTTCATCAAACCCCACTATTTACATTTGAGGCTTTTACCTTCATTTGCCTCTCTTGGTCTAGTAAAAATCAAAAGAAACCGTTTAAATGTGAGATCCCACGTCGATTAGAGAGGGGAACAAAGTATTCTTTGTAAGGATGTGGAAACCTTTTCCTGGTAAACGCGTTTTAAAAACAGTGAGAGGAAGCCTGAAAAGGAAAGCCCAAAGAAGACAGTATTTGTTAGCAGTGAGCTTTGGTCGTTACAAATGGTATCAGAGTTAAACACCAAGTCATGTGCCAACGGAGGCTGAGCCTCGAAGGGAGGTGGATTGTGAGATCCCACATCGATTGGAGAGAGGAACAAGTGCCAACAAGAACGTTAAGTCCCGAAGGAAGATGGATTGAGAGATCCCACATCGGTTGAAAAGGGAAACGAAACAATAACAAGTGTCAGCGAGGACATTGGGCTCTGAAGGGTGTGGAGTGTGAGATCTCACATCTCGGTTGAGAGGGGAACAAAACGTTCTTTATAAGGGTATGAAAACCTCTCCCTCGCAGACACGTTTTAAAAACTTCAAGGGAAACTCATTCACACAGTGGGATTAACCGTACCATTAATGGAGAAGCATTTATCATTGAGGTTGAAGAAGCTTTACACTAAAAAGCTATTTTTGAAGAAGAGGACACAAGAAATGAAACAACAAAAGCTTTGGAGTTCAAAAGTATGACTTTGTTATAGACTTGACTGTAAGATAAGACTGTTGCAAACAAAGCATTGATTAGACTTGACCTGCTGCTCCAACAAAACTTAGTGGGGTTTTTACTATCTTGTTGGACGATTAGGCATTATGGTTTTTCATATTCAATATCACACATCCCTCAAATGTCACCTACTTCAAACATTAAATGTTTCATAAGGCTTCTATACCATCAAAAAATGTTTTTTTTTTTTTTTTTATACCTAAAACTTCTAGAATTTTCATTTCAGTGCTTAAACCTTATCTATTTTCCATTTTAACCATTCGTTTCAGTCCTTTCCACATCCAGTCATTTCCTTAAAGCTAGTTTGTGAGATCCCATATTGATTGGAGAGAAAAACAAGTATCGGCGAGGACACTGAGCTCCGAAGGGGTGGATTGTGAGATCCCACGTTGGTTGGAGGGAGAAGGGAACAAAACATTTTTTATAAGGGCGTGGAAACCTCTCTCTAGTAGACGCGTTTTTAAACCTTGAAGGAAAGCCCGAAAGAAAAAGTCTAAAACGGATAATATCTGCTAGTGGTGGACTTGAGTCGTTAAGTAGCTTCATTCAAGTTTCATGATAAGGACTAAAGTAGCTCCAAAAGAATAAAAATGGAAGTGAATCAAAATTTTAAATATGCAGAAACAAAAGCCAAAAGAGAGAGAAGAAGAAGAAGAAAATCACTGTAGTTGATGGCATCTGTACAGAAGTATAAACAAATTAAGTGATATGTACTTACAACTCACTTCTAATGCTTCTGCTAATTCCTCTGAAGTAGGCACGTTCAGCTCAGGAGTCAGTCTAAGGAAATGGAGATTAATTAAGAAAGTATAACAAATAAGTTAATGATGAGATGAGGTTTGTTTGAATTCAAATATTCAAAATAAGTATGATAGTTACAGAGCAAGACCTCACTCTTGTGCATCTGAAAGCAATTGAAGAGCATGAGGGGGGAAATCCACTGTGACAGCCCAAACCAATCCACCGTTAGCAGATATTGTCCTCTTTAGGCTTTTCCTTCCGAGAATCCTCTCAAGGTTTTTAAAACGTGTCTGCTAGGGAGAGGTTTCCACACCCAATAAAAAATGCTTCGTTCCCCTCTCCAACCGATGTGGGATCTCACAATCCAACCTCCTTAGGGTCAACGTCCTCGCTGACACACCACCCGGTGACTGGCTTTGATTTCATTTGTAAAAGTCCAAACTACCGCTAGTAGATGTTGTCCTCTTTGGACTTTCCCTCAAGGTTTTTAAAATGCGTCTTGGCATGCGTCTACTAAGAAGAGGTTTCCACACCCTTATAAGGAATGCTTCGTTCACCTCTCCAACCAATGTAATATCTCATAGTAGACGCATTTTAAAACCTTGAGGGGAAGCCCAAAAGGAAAAGCCCAAAAAGGACAATTTGGCTAGTGGTGGCCTTGAGTTGTTATAAATGATATCAGAGCCAGACACCGACAGCGAGGACGTTGGGTCCCCAAGAGGGTAGATTGTGA
Source organism: Cucurbita moschata (assembly GCF_002738365.1). Lineage (NCBI taxonomy): Eukaryota > Viridiplantae > Streptophyta > Magnoliopsida > Cucurbitales > Cucurbitaceae > Cucurbita > Cucurbita moschata. Next base: position 674,890 of record NW_019268528.1, read on the forward strand.
GATTCCACGTCGGTTGGAGAGAGGAACGAAACATTCCTTATAAGAGGGTAGAAATCTCTCCCTAGTAGACGCACTTTAAAACCGTGAAACTGACAGTGATACGTAACGGAACAAAGCGGACAATATCTGCTAGCAGTGAGCTAGCTTTGAGACAACCGAGCTGGAACTAAACACATCTCTAGTTTGATATATCTGCAGGATGCACATAAGAACACTATCAAACCTTCTCAAATTAACCTTCGTTTTACTCTAATGGAAATAACATAAACATGCAATGGATAAGGAGGAATAAACAGAATCCGTAAATTCTACTTTATGTACCCAAATCATGTACCCTTTGCCGGGTTGTCTCATCATTATTGAATTCTGCACTATACAAATTTACTTAGGTGGAAAACTCACTCTTCCGGAGCAGCTGACTTTGTAGTCAGCATGTTATTGAACAGAAACAGATCTGTCATTGTAATGACAACTTTTTAATTTAATACCATGAAGAATCATCGTAATTGAAACCTTAAATTGATAGCTCCATAACCAGTGGTGTACATATAACAGACAACGTGGACGTGGAGATATGTGAGATCCCACATCGGTTGGGGAGGAAAACGAAACATTCTTTATAAGGGCATGAAAACCTCTCCTTAGCAGATACGTTTTATAACATTGAGAGAAAACCCATAAAAGAAAGTCCAAAGAGGACAATAACAGATAGTGGTGGGCTTGGGCTGTTACATATGGTATCAGAACCAGACACCGGGCGAAATGCCAGCAAGGAGGCTGGAGGCTGATCCCCGAAGGGGGGTGAACACGAGGCGGTGTGCTAGTAAGGACACTGAGCTCTGAAGAGAGGGTGGATTGGGGGGTCCCACATCAATTGAAGAAGGGAACGAGTGTCAATGAGGACACTGGGCCCTGAAGAGAGGGTGGATTGGGGGGTCCCACATCAATTGAAGAAGGGAACGAGTGTCAACGAGGACACTGGGCCCTGAAGAGAGGGTGGATTGGGGGGTCCCACATCAATTGAAGAAGGGAACGAGTGTCAACGAGGACGCTGGGCTCTAAAAGGGGGGTGGATTGTAAGATCCCACACCGGTTGGGGAAGAGAACGAAACATTCTTTATAAGGATGTGGAAACCTCAAATTAGCAGACACGTTTTAAAACCTTGAAGGGAAGTCTGGAAAAGAAAGTCCAAAATAGATAATATCTGCTAGCAGTGGGATTGAGCTTGCAAAATACCTTACTGAGAGGATGTTATCGTAACATATACCTAAAAGTTGTCAGTTTCTTTCTCCTTCTTTAGTGTGATGTTCCTTCAAGATGATTGCCTGAATCATTATGTATATAATATAAACTAATGCTACATCAGGAAGAGGTATAATCCAGTAAAAATTGCAGAGTTCATTACGTAACCACTTGAGTAGTAAAATGATAACAGACAACAAGCATTTCAAAAGTATACCTTATCTAGCAGGTAGCTCGGTCCCTTTCCAGGCACAATCAAACGCCTCGACTCATAATACTGTTCATGAAACCCTTACCAAGACTATTGACAGTAGGCAATGTCAAGAGGGTCAGTGAAACATTGATATCTGTAGATCCAAGAAACCAAGCATGTAAAGAGTTTTGATGCATACAAAAGATGTACAGAATATTGTGTTTTTTCTGCTGAAAACAATGCATCTTCACAAGAAACAAATGCATCAGAAATTTCTCAGAGTTCCAACAACAAGAAGAACACAACACAACACTTTCAGGAGCTAAGATAAATTCAAATTCAATAAAGCTGTTTGTACACTATAAAATTATACCCCTACCTATTGTAAGGAAGAAAAAAAAGAAGAACATTCTCATATTGCTTTTTACAATTAGAGGGAACCCTTCACAAGAATCAATATTGCATTCTACGGATAAAAAATTTAAAACTTGAAGAGGAGAAATGCATTTTACTTGTCATCTACTTGAAATGCTTGTGGAAACTAAATTTTTTATTTCCATCAAATGCTCGTCATTTGATATATGGAGAGACAGACGAAGATCAGTAAGCAATAATTCTTTTTCCCAACTTAAAGGACCCGAAGCATATAACGCCTCCATCGTGCATCGATAGGCATGTAACTCTAAGCCATGGATTTTAGCTTCCAATGGCTTGTCTCTGGATAGAAGAAGATTGCCTGTTTCATTTCCCAAATGACAAAAGGATTCAGCATCACTTGACGAACCATCTGTATCTTCGTTGCGGCCAATAGTAACACGACAAGGTAACCCATGGCTGTTACTGTTAGAAATACTGCAACTTCCAACCGAGCATGTAGCTCTATCAGCATCGTTTAGTTCGAAGTTTTCTTCAAAAGAATGGTAAGCCACACCCATTTGTTTCTTCCTATCGCCATTCGTTTCAGAAACGTTGGTTCTATCAAAAGAAGCACCTCCAAGTTGTTCCCCCAGCATACCTCTTTGGATAACAAGTGACTTTACGTGCTCATGCAACACGGATGGATTTCCAGCAACCGATCTGTGATACCTTTGCTTTTTCTTCAACACTCTACATTTCAAGCCAGCTCTACCCATTGTTTCGGCTTGAGAATACTCGTAGTTCGATCCCCTTTTCCAGGTTTCTAAGTTGGGAACATTTTGGCATTTCTGAATTTGGGAGCTCAGACCATAAAATCTAGTGCTTGCCTTCTCATCTTCTTTGCTATCATCACCATGATTGCCAGACCTCTGCATGCACAAAACAACATTCGAAAAAGACTGAGATGAAATAGCTTGAAGGAGACAAATAAATATTGCTTTTAATCCCTCTCATAATAGACACTTTCGACCTTCCAGTCAAACGACATTGATATACATGCTTCCATTTACAAAAATTTAAAATTCAAGGACAAACTCAACTAAAGATAATTCTCAAACCATAAAAAGGGAGAAGCTACATGTAACAGCCCAAGCCCACCGCTATCAGATATTGTCCTCTTTGATCTTTCCCTCAAGGTTTTTAGAACGTGTTTGCTAGGGAGAGGTTTCCACATCCTTATAAAGAATGTTTCGTTCTCCTCCCCAACCGATGTGGGATCTCACAATCCACCCCCTTCAGGGCCCACTTCCCCTCAAGGTTTTTAAAACGTGTCTGCTAGGGAAAGGTTTCCACACCCTTATAAAGAAGGTTTCGTTACCCTCTCCATCTCCAACCAATGAGATGTCACACTACACTTCACTACACTGAATACTATAGAGCTTTTACTGAAACAAAACTTAGGCACTAGCTGATGGACTTATATGTTCATCAGCAGCAAAGCAGAAAAACTGAAACTGAAAAGTAAAACCAAGATAATGTAAAATAAATTCTAGCCTCTGAAATGTTACGCTTAATATTTCAACAAAAATAGCTACAAGTGAAAAGTAATCAAGAAAATACTACCTACCTTGCGCATCAAAACCCGTTCATCATCTTGCCAAGATCTTCTTGCCCGAATGTCGAATTTGCTGACCTTAAATTCACCAGAAGATCCAAGTACCCTGACCAAATAGTTGTTCTTCCCCAAAACCTCAGTAACTGTAGCCATTTTCCAAGAACGGTCATTAAATACCTCCACGACGTCGCCAGGAATCCAATTCTCTAACACCTCATGAGAAGCTGGACAAGGCCGAATTGCCTTACGCGACAATCTCTCCACAACAGTTTGATTTCTACCACCCTCAAATTTGTCATATCTAACAGTATAATAGTGACCACTTCCAGACATAATCTCAGCAGAACGCCACGAGCCTGAAGGAAACTCGTTTTTGCTTAGCACTTCAACTTTACTGCCCTTCCTGAATCTCATATTTTCTGGTACTATCTGTTTATTTCAAGCAGAAACAGTAAAAACTTGAGAATTACAACACAAGGTGCTGTTTAAATCAAACTAAAATAAGGAAATAATCAGAAGTACCCAACGAACAATATGAAAAACACTTTCAGTATGCAACAAAATTACTCAAAAGGATCAAACGACATAAAAACAGATTTTCTGAAGTTCTTCTGAATGTATCTAACCAATTGAACAGATCCCATATCAAAAAAAAAATGAAATAAAGGGAACGCTAGGCGATATTGAAATTGAAATCATGAACGTTTGAATGAACAATCGTCTCTCAAATCTGGATTGCTAACCGAGATTACAACAATAAAATAGGAAATCATTTGGTATTTTCTTCTTCAATCGCTTGTTCATCAACTAACCAGACAATCAAGCAAAACTAACTCCATCACTAGAATCGGACCATAACGACTTCGAAATCGCATTCATACGATGTTCGGTTGCTAAGAAAATGCTGGAACGGAAACGAAAATACAATCGCAAAATCATAAACTCGACATTCAAATAGACTCGATAGAACTAAAAGTAGCATAGTTTCAGCTTTCAATTTCAAAATGTCTCTAGTACAAACAGAAACAATCAACAAATATATCCGAAACCAAAATTTTCTCAACGATTGTTCTGTTTTCCGAGCAACCAAACAGCAAGTCGGAAAATCAAAATTGAAACAAGAAGAAAAAAAAGTAGAGTTCGATGAACAAAGAAACGAAAACTAAATTGTAAAAGGTAACAAAAATCAAGGATCATTGCAATTATGATCTGCGGTGTAAAAAGAAGAACACGGATTGAACCCAGAAAATAATGGAAATCGAAGAAGCGAAGAGGAAGAGAATTCACTGACCTTGGGATTTGAGAGAAATTTGGTATCACAAGAATTCTTCACTGCTTCTGTAATTTGCCTCTGGCTTCGTTAATTTTGTTTATATTTGACATTCAAGGGCGAGATTGAAAATCTTTTTTTTTTTTTTCCAATTTTTTTTTGTTGGATTCTTCAAAAACCCATTAAATCTTTGTTTTAAAATCGATCAATAAATTTCCCGAGAAGAAAAAAGAAAAAATGGAGCTAACGACGAATAATTAAAATTTATTTTACGGTTTGAAGTTGCCAAGGTCCCAAGAATAGCTTGCTTTGATGGGTTTTCACTGTTCTCTCATTGTACGCTTATGTTCCCACGCTCAAAAATATGATTTTCAAAAATTTTAAAAAAAAAATAGAATATTTCTTAACTTTCTAAATAAAAACAAAAATTATAAACGTTTTATAAGAAAGACTCGTCGTGTATACACTAACCTAATCGAAATCAATTAATTATGTTGGAGCTAACGACGTGCGAGATTACAGTCACTCGTAACATAAGGATTAAGACATTTGTGCGTAGTATCTGTCAGCTTCACTGTAAGTGGTTTTGTGTCACTGTTATACTTGTCCCAACCGTGTTATTTATGACCACATGTCATATGTTCTAATCATGTTTGTTCAGGACGTGTTGTCCAACGCTGCATTCCCGTTCCAAACCCCTTTTACATGCTTTCTTTTTAGACATTTATGCGTAGTATCTATCAGCTTCACTGTAAGTGATTTCGTGTCACTGTTATACTTGTCCAATCCGTGTTATCTATGACCACATGTCATATGTTCTAGTTATGTTTGTCTAAGACGTGTTGTCCAATGCTGCATTCCCGTTTCAAACCCCTTTTACATGCTTTCTTCTTAGACATTTTATGCGTAATATCTGTCAGCTTCGCTATAAGTGGTTTCGTGTCACTGTTATACTTGTCCAAGCCGTGTTATCTATGACCACATGTCAGATGTTCTAGTTATGTTTGTCCAGGATGTATTGTCCAATGCTGCATTCCTGTTTCAAGCCCCTTTTACATGCTTTCATCCTAGACACGAGGTATATAACTGTTCACCAAAATTATGTCTACATCCGTCAGGACTAAAATGTCCAAAAATATGACTAATTGTCACTTCTTTCTACCCTAGTTATATCCTATCAAAGTTGTTGTTGCCTAATCGCTTTTAGCTTATAATATTTTTTTTTCAAATTGTTTTCAACATATTTTCTCGAAACATTTCTCTCAAACGTGAATCGAGACTCAAGCATATGTCAACGTTGTCTGTAAAGTCTAAATTTCTCACAACTAACTTGTTCGTTGAGTTAGAACGAACGTCGCACAATTACTGTCCCGTTGCTACGAAAATGCAATCGTGACACTTTGCTTCTCGGATTGAGCTCAAACAAAAGAATTTTTTAAAAAAAAAAAAACAAAAATTGTTAAAACATGCATAGTACATTGGAAATTCCAACAACTTTATTAGGCAATAAAAAATTCCAATAAAAAGAAAAAAAAAAACAAAGAAAATTCTAAATATAAATAAATAAAGTTGTAACTAAAAAGGTAAAGTTTTTAAAAAATGGAAATAGAGTTACGTTGACCAAACTTTATGAGGAGACTAAAAAGTCAAAGCATCCTTATTTTGAAAATCGACGTGGCAAACAAGCAAAAATTCGTTTTAATTAATTAAATAATTACCCAACACTAAAAAATATTATTTAAAATAATTATGTCGGGTAAAAATCATTTATTTTTTAATAATCAGTTTTAAGGAAAAATAAATTTTGATTTTCATAGGTTTAATATGTCACTGAATTTCGTAAATTTTCACGTTGTAAAACAACGTTTCGGTTGAACGGACGTATAATTTAAAATTTTTGGCTATCGGTAATAATATATATCGGCTTCAACCTGATCCGCTCCGCACCCGCCAACCTGAAATCAAAATTGTTGTGTAGCTTATTCTACAATCGTTGAAGCAAAATGAAGCTTGAAGCAAGGAAACTTCCAAGTACAAGAAAGCATCTTCATCTTCGAAGTTTACACAACACTTCATCATGCCCTTTGAGCTTTACTTTCTTCTAAATGTCCCATCAATCTCCATTTCTTGCTCCGCCGTGATTCTATATGTCGGACTCATTTTTTAACGAGTTCCCATATTGGTTAGAGAGGGAAATGAGTGTCAACAAGAACGTTGAGTCTCGAATGGGGACGGTTTATGAGATCCCACGTCAGTTTAAAAGGGGAATGAAGCATTTTTTATAAGGGTATAAAAATCTCTCTCTAACAAATGCATTTTAAAAACCTAAAAACCTCGAAGAAAAGTCCGAAGACATTATATTAAATTTTTGTTTACATTTTTTTGATAAAGTTATATTAAAACATGAGGAAAAATTCTTTGAGGAGAACTCGACCCCGCACATCCTTGTGGGAAATCACTACCCCGATCACCTCAAAAATAAATAAAAAATATCACGAGAATTAAAAATAAAAAAATAGCAGAAATAGAGTGGAGAAGGCTTTCCCGTCCTCATCCCGTAGGCATATCTAGCTTTTCTTAAAATGTCAGAACAAGACGACGTTGACGATGGCCTAAGTCAACGCTACACCATTCCGGGTCAAAAAAACATTATTAATACCTCAAACTTCATTCAAGTAATAATTTAATCTCTAAGCTTTTGTTTATAACAATTTCGTCTCTGCCCGATCGAACAAATATGATACGGATCAAATTCGTTTATAAACTATTAAGACAATCTTGTCTCTCCCTGCAAATTGTGTCTCTGATCCTTCCATAAACTGTTCATAAGAACAAGAATTTCTTGAACCAAATGGCTACAAGCTGGACAAAGAACTTCTACCTTTCAATTCCGATCCTTCATTATAGACCCATGAAGAGATGAGATGATGAGCGATTGCGAACGGCCCCGGAACGAACATCGGAGCGAGTTCGCCACTTTCGACATTGAAATCCGAAGATAAGCTCTGTTGTCTCTCAACTCCTTTACACATTTGTTCGATCTTTGCCGCTGCTGTTCTTTGAGCCTTCTCGTATTCTGCAAACGTCAAAGCGTTCCTCACGTCTTCTCTACCGTGCCATTGAGCGTCTGAATCAAGCTCGAGAAACGTCAAATTTCGATACTAAATGGACCATATATAAGGGACTAGACGATGTGGGAGAAAGTTTTACATACCTTCTAACTCTCCCTTGTCCACATTTATATCAAAGGATTTTGCATAGGCAAAGAAACCAACCATCAGCTGACATGGCATATTATTTGGTCCAACTGAGATCGAGGTACATGAACGAACCAATAAATAAAGGGTAAGACATGAAGTTCGATGAACGGATAAAATCAGTAGCGAGAATTTAAGCTGATATGTTATGGTACATTTAATCATATCATTAGTTTAACCCTCGCCTCATTCGTTGGCTTGAAAGTTTGTAGAAGTCCGGGGTGGAAATGACATTACATGGGTTCGATCATAGGACCTACTAGTCCGACACCATGTTAAATCATTGATCGACTCAAACACCCACGAGTACCCCCACAATATTGTTGTCTTACTGTAAGGCCCAAGCCCATCGCTAGCAGATGTTGTTCTCTTTGGGCTATTGTGATGTTCCACATTGGTTGGGGAGGAGAGAACAAACCACCATTTATAAGGGTGTGGAAACCTTCCCCTAGCAAACGTGTTTTCAAGCCTTGAGGGGAAGCCCGAAAGGGAAAGCCCAAAGAGGACAATATCTGCTAGCGGTGGATCTGGGTCATTACAAATAGTATTAGAGCCAAACACCGGATGATGTGCCAGCCTTCTTGCTGTTCCCCGAAGGGGGTAGACAAAGCCAGACACGAGGCGGTGTGCCAGTAAGGACGCTGGCCCCAAAGGGGGTGGATTTGGTGGTGGTCTCACATCGATTGGAGGAACGAAAGAGTGCCAGCAAGGACGCTGGGCCCCGAAGGGGGGTGGATTGTGATGTCCCACATTGGTTGGGGAGAAGAACAAACCACCATTTATAAGGGTGTGGAAACCTTCCCCTAGCATACGCGTTTTAAAGCCTTGAGGGGAAGCTCGAAAGGGAAAGCCCAAAGAGGACAATATCTGCTAGCGGTGGATCTGGGTCGTTACAGCTTTCCCTTCCGAGCTTCCCCTCAAGGTTTTAAAACGCGTCTATTAAGGAAAAGTTTCCACACCCATATAAAGAACGCTTCGTTCCCCTCTCTAACCAATGTGGGATCTCACAATCCACCTCCGTTCAGGGTCCAGAGTCCTTGCTGGCACTCGTTCCTACCAGGACAGGCTAACTACAAAAATTCCTCTCGGTGTTGAAAGAATGGCCTCCTAGGAGTTTCCAATAATCATGAAAGTACCAAGTACCGATATCATGGATACGTAATGAAATAAAAAGGCAGAACGTAGAACGGAATCACGTTCTATAAGACAACAATGTGTTGAACTCCACAACAAAGAAAGGGGGAAAGCTTGCTTGAATAGCGCAGATTTTGTTCCAATCAATTAAACTAATTATTGTAGAGTTTCTCGGGGAGCACCAGACAGAACGTTTTACAGTTTCGTGAACAGTTTCGTGAGAAGTGATTGTACAAGTAGCAAAAGAGATCTCAGTCATTAAAACATGGATACATGATATGACGAAAAAAGCGAGCAGAGCAACATAAAGGGAAAACAAAGTTTCGTAAGTCGTACCGGGCCAAGGCTGAGAGCTATGGTAGACAACTTCCCCTACTTCAATGCCTGTCTCCTCCCATGTTTCTCTTCTTACTGCCTCTTCTAAGCTTTCTCCCGGCTAGAACCCGAAACAACCGAATCAAACGATTAATGTTAACTACCATAAGATGTACGTTCTATACGATTGTTCGATGATTAATCAGTAGCGTACCTCAATAAAACCAGCTAGGCAACTCCACATTCGTGGAACGAATCTTGATTGTTTGCTCAAGAGCGCACGATCTTTTTCTCGATCAATGACTAGCATAATGACTACCTGTCATAGACCATCGACGATTAGAGATATTAAATGTCGAGCTCAAAGTATCTATCGTTTGATAAACGCTTTGCGAGGTGGTCGGAGAAAGTGTAACAATAATCTTACTGGATCAACACGGGGGTAAACCCTCTTCTTGCAGGAGGGATTAGAGCATTGCTTCCGTTTCCCTGCTTCCACGGGTACTGTTCTTCCTCCACAGTGTCCACAAAATTTTGACACTCCGTGCCATTCTAGCAATGCCCTGGCCTGGTTGAAGCTAAAATAACTTAGCCATGTAATTGAAAGAGGGTAAAAGAACAAGAAGAAATCAAGCTAGTTCCCAAATTCTAGAGGATGTCCTCCTCTTTGGGTTTTTCCTTTCGGGCTTCCCCAAAAAGTTCAGAACTTTTTGCTCGGGAAAGGTTTTCACCCCCAATGTTTTGTTCTCCTCCCCAACCGAAGTGGGATCTCACAATCCGCCCCCCTTCAGGGCCTAGCGTCTTCGCTGACACTTGTTCCCTTCTTCAACCGATGTGGGACTCCCCAATCCACCCCCCTTCGAGGCCCAGCATCCTTGCTGGCTTCAGAGCCTAGCGTCTTCGCTGGCACTTATTCCTTTCTTCAATTGATGTGGGACTCCCCAATCCACCACCTTCGGGGCCTAGTGTCCTTGCTGGCTTTAGGGCCTAGCGTACTTGCTGACACTCGTTCCCTTCTCCAATCGATGTGGGACACCCCCAATCCACCCCCCTTCGGGGCCTAGCGTCCTTGTTGGCATACCGCCTCGTGTCCACCCCCTTTAAGGGATCAGCCTCCTCACTGGCACATCGCTCAGTGTCTGACTCTGATGCCATTTGTAATGGCCCAAGCTCCCCACTAGATATTGTCCTCTTTGGGCTTTTCCTTTCGAACTTCCCCTCAAAATTTTTAAAACGCGTTTGCTAGGGATAGGTTTTCACACCCTTATAAAAAACGTTTTGTTCTCCTCAAAAGTGGTGGGATCTCACATCCTAGGATCACACATTCACTCAACGAATTGTTAAAATTTTCACATGATCAAAATCAACACTAGCTTAATCATACCTAAGACTAATGTAGTTGGTGCCACTAATTCTCAACATTTCCATCACGAATTCATTCACACATCACTCAGTTAAAGAAAACCAAGTCTATAAATATACACAAAGAGTTGAACTAGATTGATATGAAACTAAAACAGCATCAATACAGAGATAACAAGTGAAAACCACAAGCACTCACATGACCAGCAATAGCCAATTCTCCCATGGCTCGAGCATCCGCCCAATCTGCAGCCACCATGAGAGTTCTAACCTCCACAAAGCAGAGTAGCCTGCTCGCAAATTCAGGAACCAAACCTTCCTGGCTCGAAACATCAATAGCCCAATAAACAGTGTTCTCATCATCCAAACAACCCAGATAGACGAATAAATCCCCAGTCAATTCAGCCGTGGAATTGGCAAACAGGGCCTTGAAATCAGCCAAACCAAGCCAACCCAGATGCCAGCTCGGGGCGGCACCATTAGGTCGCGCACTGGAGGTGGCCAACGGCCGGCCCTTTCTGAAGGGCAAGACCTTGAAATTGATGGAAGAAGGTAAGTGGGTGTTGTCCAGAAGTTGGGAATTGAGGGATTGGAGAGCTGAAGAAGGCGAAAATGGGTCTTCTGGTTTTGGGGTTTTCAACTTGATGGGGTTGCCGGCGAAGGCATGAGACTGTAAATTAAGGGACATCGCAGGGATGGAGGGGGAGGTAGAGAGTGATGGTGATGTTGGATTGAAGGGATGGTGGGAATCGAAGGATTTGTTGAAGTTACTACGCAGAGGAGATGTGGAGATGAGAGGGGGAAATGAAATTGATCTCATTTGTTTGGATTGCAACTTTCCTCCATGGGATGGGGAAGCACGCACAGAGAGAGCGCGCGAAGGGTTGGTTGGTCCCACTGGTACCACGTGTCACAGTTCCTTTATTTATTTAGTTTAATGAGAGTTTCTAAATTTTTTTAATAAAAAAGATTAAAATTCTCAATAAATAAATAAATTTCATTAGGTCTTACAATTTTTTATCATAAAATTTTAAAATGTCATGCAACACAATCACTCTACGCTAGGCCAAGTCATCCAGTTCGACCTTGCCTCTACTCGTGGTCAAAGTCTCTCAAATCTTGCCTCTACTCGTGGTCAAAGTCTCTCAAATCTTGCATCTACTCGTGGTCCTCGCATCTACTCGAGGCCAAGGTCTCTCAAACCTCGTATCTCATCTTATCATCTTGGTTTCCAATCGACATGTCTCATATCTCTGATGTCATCCCAAGTCTCAAGGTGTCGTCAGTCATCGCAACTCACACAGTTATGTCATCGAGAACGGACACACATGTCACTCATCTCGTTGGGACATCTTGAACATCCATCCATTCGAGTCTATCGTGGCATTGGCCCTCCCGTGCCCATGTCATGTCATTTACGAATACTATACCGGATAGTGGATATATAATTCAACCTCCAACATGCGGACTCGAATGCAATATCAACACATCCGCATCGTCTGGTATTGTCCTTGAAAAACCCATTTCAAAAGAAGTGACACTGTGTCTGGTATTGTCCTTGAAAAATCCATTTCAAAAGGAGTGACACTGTGAAACACGCATGTGCCAGAGGGTAGCTCGCTTAAGTCAAAGTTTGAGAAATGATTCTAAATAATCATTGGAGGCTCCTTTAATTTAAGAGAATGTCACGGCTAAATAGTATAGTTAGCTGATTTGGCAAAATTTGTTAAACATAACGAAGAACTATGTATATGTTGGTACAACAAATGAGGTATGGTGATTGGAACCTCCAACCACGAGAAAAGGTCAACTACAGCGAGCTATGCACATGTAGGTTGCCTCTTGGACACGTAAACACATCTATAAAACGAGAATTGTTATAGACAATTTGAATATATGTTCTAATTACATTCGTAAATGAGATTGAGTTTGAACGTAGAACGAATATGAAATAACAAAATAATTGAATAATAGAGAACCAAATAAGATATACCTCACTCTCTTCTATTCCCCATGAATTCTCAGCAGAACCCTTTTCACTAATCAATTGAATCTCAGCAAACCACCTTCAAAACGAAACTACAATGAACTTCTTCAACCCGAACAACTCAACCCTCCAATTGGCTCGTTGAGCTTGGGGACAGAGGCAAATCATCGAGCCAATCCGCATAGATCCGATTTATCTTCTTGGGTCCCTTCCATTTCAGCAAGGACTGCTTCGCTTGGCCCTCCGGCAGGGCGGAGGACGGAACACTCGTCGCCAAACTTGAAGGTGCTTCCATGGCCACAACGAGAGGCTTTACATTGAGGGCAGTATTAGATACCTCCCCTTCACGTCCAATGGATAGTTGTAACTCTGATTCATATATAACAGTAAGCATCTCAAAGTGGTATGGATAAAGACAATGTCAAAAGCTTCACAGAGAACAGAACACAAATACTTAACAAATGATTTAATCTAAACATGGTTTTGCTAACTATGAAGATAATTCAAGGCAGATCATCATTTTCAGTTCATCAAATAGCTAATCAGAACTCCATTCATATAATCATTGAAGAGAGAGAGCTCTGAATACCAGATTGGCCATGAGCAAAATGGCACTTTTCACCGAAGGGGCAATGGCCTGTAATCTCCCATTTGGTGCAAAGCTTCGTCTTCCAGAATGAAGGCCTAGAATTTCCATTAGCACGAAGAGCATCAGGAACAGAGCTAGAAGCTGCCTTGATAGGTTCAGGGTAGCTAGAATCACTTCCATTGATCAATGGAGTTCCTGTGGTTCCAATGCTTATAGCTGAACTCTCCCTAAACCTCCCTGAATCATCTCTAAACTTAGCAGGATCTTCATGAAGAAAATTACACCTATCTCCATAAGGGCATTCCTCTCCATTATAGAACTTCCTACACAGCTTCATTTTCTGGATAATTTTCTGATCGTCATTCCAGTTGCTTACAGATTGATCATCCTCCCGTATACCAACAATTTCTTGCCAATTTGGAGGGGGTTGCCGCATGTCTTCAACACCATGCGCAAAGTTGCAACTAGCACCATTCCTACACAAACCAAGCTTAAATTTCGCACACATCCTTGTCTTAAAGAAGATGTTGTTTATTCCTTTATTCATCGGAGCATTTGGAGGCTGAACTCTGGAATTCGATGGTGGATTTGGATAAGGCATAGGACTAGATTGATTTTCTTCGAAATTTCTAGCTCTTTTGAATGGAGGCTGCTGTACCTCAAATTGTGATTGTGGATCAAATAGATCGTTCCTAGGATACTGAGACCAGCAACCAGACGCATCGCCATTAGCACCATAAGAATGCAATGGCGGCGGTATAACAGAGCCTCGCATATCATTGAAACTCATCTTCTAAAATCAAATAAACCAATTCTCTTTAATCAATCAGAACAAGGAATCAACAAAAATATCAATCTATCTATGTGATCAAACGCCAGAAAATAAACTAGAGGATTCAATATCCAAAACTGAAAACAACACCGAAAACAGCCAAAAGCGACGATTCTAACCAAAATTGAAATCCAATTCGCCAAAAAAACAGAAGTGTGTGTTTGGAATAATGATCAAAACAGTTTGTAGAAACGCATATGCCGGCGGAATCGAGATCAATGGAAGAAGCAATCAAAACAATGGCGAAAGTGGAGGCCTTATAGTCATGTAATTACATAACAGGGAGAAAAAACAAACTAATCTAAGAATCAAAACCCTAGCCGCCAAGGAGAATCAAAAACCCTAATGAAATCAGAGATTGAGGAAGGCAAAAACCATGGAATCTTCACAATCGCCACAAAGGATGTAAGCGAAGTAGTCAAAAGACAGAATATATTTTTTAAAAAAATTAACCTAAAGCCCTAAACCCTAATGCGCTAAACGATAGTTGATTTTACGGGGTCTTAATAAAAGAACTAACCGTGATGACATGGCACCAGATTTTCTGTGGGTCCCACTTACTTATTCTTCTTACACGTGTCACTCTTTTTCTTAAATTAAAGATTTTTATTTTATTTTATATTTGAAATTATCAATTTTTTTTTTTAAAGTAAATGTTATATTCAATTCTTTTTAGTTTTTCCTAGCTCCCGTACTTGATGACTTAGTACTACTCTCGTCCACGTGTAGCACCACGGAGTCGTCATATATCAAATTCAAATTTTAAATCTTTATCTGAATTTTGTGCACGAGTCGTTATATGTATTAAAGCAATATCTTTTCGAGTAGAATGAGGCTCGGGGACGAATCAAGATGGAAACCGATGGGCATGTGACACTCGAGTAAGTCGGGACTTGTCTCCAATAAATGTTGAGTCAAACAATAGGGGACGTAGCACCAACCTTTATTTTTTTACTAATTCAATACGACTAGGAAAAAAGATCCTACAGTTCCATACTAAGATAAGAGAAAGTTTCGACAGATACTCCGTGCGAATTAGATGCACTATACTATTGCATACAATAGATGCTTAGAGTCCCGGAGTTATCTTGTTTTCTATGTCAAGACCCCTCGATTTCAAACAGCTCCTCCTACACAAATATTTTAACATTATTAATTCTAATACTCGAGTATAACTCAATTAGTTAAACTACGGGTCAGAGATTTGAATCTTTCCCGTGAACTTAAAAAAAGGGTCAAGAATTTGATTTTCTTACCAAAACTGCATTTGTAGCATTTCATTCTGCTAGCATAATTGTGGGTTTCACATCTGCACAAATTTCAACATAATATCGTTACTCGTCGTTTTTTAGATGAATAAAATGGCATATCGTTATAAATAATATCAAGGTTGTTTAAAATATTCGATGACCTAAAAAACGAGATCGGTCCAACCCAACTCATACGGTTTGGGTTGGGTTTCGAACTCAAATAAATGAAAATTTTATAAATTGGCTATCCATGTGACTAAGAGACCTCACAGTCCAAGAACAACGACGCAATCATCAAGGGTGCGCTCCCGCTATGCCAAAATGAAAAAATTTAAACTCGAACAATTGAGTTGGTTTTAAAAAGATGTCTCAGCTCAACTTGACATAACCCACGAACACTCCTAAATAATATCATTAAGTCTTCTAATTTTTACACGTTCAACTGTTACGTTAATTTCAATCTTTGTTTGAGTAAAGAATATACTTTTTCGAACTAGTTTGAAGTTTAGAAACATAATTGAAATCTATTCGATAACAGTGGTCGGTCGTGTATACATACCTTGTGCAGATCCAATCCCCAGATTTCCAACCAGGAAAGGCACCAAGATCAAGACTCTTATATGCATGACATCTATAGCAGCTTGATCGGGTAGCATAATTATGAGCTCCACATTTGCAATACCAATCTCCAGCCAAAGCTTCTTCTGTTTTGATACCATGTTCATGTGCGGTTGGGTATTGAGGGTGAGGGCCTCCATATTTTGAGTACCCACATCTTTGACAAGCTTCTCTTTTCTTGAAGTTTACGTGTTCACAAGCACCACACATCCAGTCACCTCTCGACCAGTTCATATTCTTCTTCTTCCTAAAATCAATGAAGAACGTAAAAGAAGAAATATAATGAAGTAAAAGCTCACCTTGGAGTTGTTAAAGTGTTTGTTTTTGGTGGAAGTTTAAATTTTGAAATGATGAAGTTTGGTGAACGCTTTCGAGGGTTTATATAGTTGTCTAAAAGTCTTTCAAAGGTGTTTGTAGGTTGAGTTGGTTTGAATTTGGACCTCTTTTAGAATCAATTTAAGAGTGTTCGTGGGTTGAGTTAGGTCAGGTTAGGACATCTATTAGATTCAACCCAATTGTTCGAGTTGTAAATCCTTCAACTCAAACAACTCTTATTAAATAATGAATTCAACCCAACCCAATTTAACCATAAATTTTTTTCAAGTTCATAATTCAACCCAAACTATAAGAGTTCTATGCAGTTAATCGAATTTTCAGGTCATCGAGTCTTTTGAACACCTCTCATTAGTGGGTCATCTTTTGCTTAGTCAATTGAGGGTGAATTCTTTTTCTTAGTTATCCAGTTATTTGTGTCTATATTTTGTTCTTAATCTTTCAATTTTATGTTTTTATAGATTATTGAACTTTTAAAATATTTAATAGATTTGTCCTTCAACTTTCCGCTATCCTACGTGTTTACAAGACCTTCGAAATTTTATTTATTTTTAAATGTTTAATAGGTCTGTAATTTTTAAAAATTATTATTATTATTATTATTATTTACTTTTTTCTTAGTTCCAAATGAGGAAGATCATCCATCACAATCCAACGACATTTCTTATGGAGTAATAATGAAGCGAAGTGTTCTTTAAATTTGTTACATTTTATGGTTTTATAATTATGACAATTAACCTATAAATTTTTATTAACAAGATAAAAAATTATAAAATTCAATCAATAAAAAAATTATAAAATCGAGAATAATTTATTTCGAGTGAATGACGATATCACAATGTAATGAATTGAACCAATTGTATCGATTAAGATCTCAAACTAATAATTGTATAACTTAAATTCTAAAATTTCACGAGTGAATCGATTAGACTTTTGAAAAGGTAGGATTGACGAAACGAATAACTAAAAACCCACTTTTTTATTCGAACATCAAAGGGATTTACATAGATTTTCTTAGTACGAGATTGAAGGGTAAATTGAAAGAGCTAATATTGAAATGGATAGCTTCTTCAAGTGTGTAAGTCCCTTATAGCTTCGTCCAATGGTCACACTCAAATTTGAAGGTTGAGAATTCACTTGAATTCGTATGTTTCAGCGTTGGGTTTTTGCTTGAAGGAGTTTCTTCTTGCTGTTGCTAGAACAGTCTTGTCAGCCACTATGAAGTAAGCTGCTCCAGCCACTGCCATTCCAAAATCCATGTAAGAATATGAAATGATTTGGCTGCTGCTAAGAGGGAAGAAGAAGAAGAAGAAGATAAACCTGAGGAGATTATGAGAGCTTGAGCTGCGTGATTCAGATTAGCTTTTGCCCATGGCAGCATCCTCACGCTGGCCAGCTGCAAAATGATAACAACTCTACTTATGGATTGGATAGCTCGAATCTAGTAGTATCTAAAATCACGTTGATTTTACACTTCTATATTCGAGTTTTGTACCATCAAAATTGATTTTGAAGGATTGAAAGCATGCATGAAAGTGATTCGAACCCTTTCGAAATCACTCCCAAACATGTCTCTTATTGTTCAGGTTGAAGGATGTGGCCAGCCAGCAGCTAGCTCCAACCACCATGATTGGTGAAAGAGCAGTTGCATGGTGCCTCTATCTTGATTAGGGGAAGATCCAGAAATTTTCATAGGGAGGGACAAATTTTAGGGAACAAAATAGAAAGTAGGTTTCAAAGTTTAAAATTGTGAGATCCCGTCAGTTGGGGAAGAGAACTAAACATTCTTTATAAGGGTGTGGAAACCTCTCCGTTGTAGACGCATTTTAATAATCTTGAGGGAAACCTGAAAGGGAAAGCTCAAAGAGGACAATATCTGCTAGTGATGGGCTTGGGCCGTTACCAAACACCAGGTGATGTGTCAGCGAGGAGGCTAAGCTCCAAAGGGGGTGGACACGAGGCGGTGTGCCAACAAAGACGCTGGCCCTAAAGGGGGGCGGATTGGGGGGTCTCACATCAATTGGAGAAGGGAACAAGTGGCAGCGAGGACGTTGGGCCCCGAAGGGGGTGGATTGTGAGATCCCACACCGGTTGAGAAGTTGAATGAAGCATTTTTTATAAGGGTGAAAATCTCTCTATAGTAGATGCGTTTTAAAAATCTTGAGAGAAAGCTCAAAAAAGACAATATCTACTAACCTAGCGGGTGCGGTAGACTTAAGCTATTACACTAGCAATAAACCCAAATATCCACATAAATTCATGACTAGTAGTGCGTTAAGGTAATCTACATCAGTTGATGATTAAGTTCTTCAGAAAAGGAAAGATAAAGATCTGGATGTGCATTATGAAGGTGGAAACTTACGGTGGGAATAGCAGTGGCAATACTTGCAATGGCAGCTGCTTTAGCTCCAGCTATCACACCCTCTGTTCATCAATAAAAGCAAATTTGTGAAGAGAATGATTTGAAAAACACAACATCAGAATTCAATTATTTTCATGGCACCAAATCTGAAGTGGATCATGGGCCACAACCCAATACATCAAAACAATCAAATCAGTCAAGAACACAACATGCGCATCGATCACACCCCATCTCTCTTTAGCTTTTACCTTAAATAATTAACTAAAAAAGAAGAGTTGGTGGAGGGAGTTGAAAATGGTTCCCCAATCATATTACTTTTACTTCAATCCATTCTTGAAGCTAAAACAACAAAACCCTCTTTGGGGAATTTCGTCGAACACCTAAAAGGCACTATCAAAAAACCAAATCTTAAACCCATCATTATGATCAATCACTCACTACTGTCAACAACTCAACTCATCAAATTCATCACAGTGTGGTATCATCAAAGCAGAGCAACTAAAAATCCAACAGACCCATTAAATTTCTTTTCCTCATGAAAATTCTCGTAAAAAGAAAAGATCGAAAGGTTTACCTCTAGCACAGCGCTTCGCCATGGCCACTTTTGGGTCATTTGAGGCCAAATTGTTTCTCTCGAGAAATGCCTGAGCCAAATTCTTCGCCATTGTTGGAAGATCAAAAAACAGGGAAGCTTCAGTTTGAAGTGTAATTGAAAAATGGCTGAGTATTTATAAACATTTAAGATGAATGAATTAATGAAATGAAGTGAATCTGAGCAATTGAAGCTCACATGATTTCAGTGGTAGGAGTGAGTTTGATGGTTTTCCCGAATTCCAGCGTCTCCTCAGTCTCTTGTTTTCTTCTCTTTTCATCTGGTTTCTGTTGCAGTTTCTCGATCCCTCAATCTTCCTCCCCAAAATGTCCCTTATTTTTTACTAAATTCCATTTATACCCTCCTCTTAGTTAATTAAGAAATTAATTTCTAATTCTAATTATAATTACCTAATGACTTTCCATTCTTTTAAGCCATTTTTAGCTGTAAGATCCCACATGGATTAGTATGCCAGCGAGAACGCTTAGCCCTGAAAAGGGGTTGATTGAACATTGGACCCCGACCGAGGGTGGATTGTGAGATCCCACATT
The DNA here is from genome assembly GCF_002738365.1 of Cucurbita moschata. Classification (NCBI taxonomy): domain Eukaryota; kingdom Viridiplantae; phylum Streptophyta; class Magnoliopsida; order Cucurbitales; family Cucurbitaceae; genus Cucurbita; species Cucurbita moschata. Next base: position 694,750 of record NW_019268528.1, read on the forward strand.
GGTCGGAGAGAGGAACTAAACATTCTTCATAAGGGTGTGGAAACTTCTCCCTAGCTCTCCCTAGCACACATTTTAAAACTCATAGGACCTGTTCCTGGTCAGAAATATAGTGAAATCACCTTTCCTATTCTTTTCCCGACCCTGCGACTAAGAAAGATGTTCACTTCTTAAAATATCCCAGGTGGGAACAGGGGAAGGGGTTAGATTTATCCCGACTAAAGCTCGGAAGAGAAAGGCTAAAGAGGACTTAAAATATCCCATATAATGTTCACTTTTGAAAATATCCTATATACGTATGCGGGAACAGGAGAAGGGGTCAGATTTATCCCGACTAAAGCTTAGAAGAGAAAGGCTAAAGAGGACAATATCTACTAGTGGTGAGCTTATACTGTTACAGCTATCATCATGATCACTCTTATTCGAATACAGTCTTGAATTCTTTATTTGGGTTACGTGATTTGAATCTTAAACATAAAACATTACAAATTCATGCATAGTAACGTGATAAATGAATGAGTAATTAATAACAAGAACTTATAAAGACAAAGGAACATTTTTTTTTTAATAATTTTTTTTAGTAATTATTAAAACATTTAATTTTTTAATTTGACAAACTCATTTACAAAAAATACCATATTAATAATTAATTTAAATATTTTTTTTTCAAGTATGGAAACTATTAAAAAAAAAAAGTCTAAATAGATGGGTTAAAATATTAAATTTATATTTCAATTATTTATTATTATTATTATTATTATTATTATTTAACAAAAACAAAATCCACGAGATTGCAATATGAGAGGTTGTTCTAAAAACTATGGGTGCTTTTGAATTTTGATTCTATGAACCTGAAATATCGTATAGGATTTGAACACGTGTCAAATTGAATGGCTGTGATTTCTGGTTGTTTTGCATATTTAAGCACCTATGGGCATTCTCAAGCTGCTTTATGAGTGTCTTTATTTGGTAAATAAATAATTAAAAAAATTGACAAATCTTGGTGGGTGACACTCAGCCTTTTTCAATTTTGCACATATTGTTCGTTTTGGTCCGTTATGTATCGTCGTTAGCATCACAGTTTTAAAACACGTCTATCAGGGAGAGGTATCCACACATTTATAAGAGATACTTTGTTTTTTGGGGGCCCAACTTCCTCGTTAATACACCGCTGATGTCTTGCTCTGATATCATTTATAACCGTCCAAGCCCACTATTAGTAAATATTGTCCGTTTAGAAGAGTATGGAAACCTCTCTCTAGTAGACGCGTTTATAATCGTAAAACTGACTATACAATATCTGCTAGGGAGTAATCTCAGGCCGTTATATATTAAATACTTAATTAAACTTAAGAAAATTGGAAGGTTGAAAATAGGTTTTAATTTAATATAATTTTTAACCACAAATATTGAATTTTTACAGCTAAAATAAGTAACTATTTTTTACCATGTTTGGACTTTGACTCCCATTTGGAGCATTTTGCTCCCTTTTGAACCCACAGAAAAACAAAAGGCTTTTTTTATTTTTATTTTTTTCAAATAATATTTTAATTTTATCATGTATTAAAAAAAATTATTATATATTTAATAAATATATAGTATAATAATAAGTAACAAAAAAATAAATTTACAATTTTGTCATAATAATAATTTTTGCACAGTTAATAATTTACAATTAGTGGGCCATATGGTAATTTCACACTAGCCTATTTATTTATTTTTTATTTTTTAAAAATTGGAAAATAAATAAATAAAATGATTTTAAATTTATGGGAGTTATCATAATACAAAATCTTTTTACATTATGATCGGATCATCTCCTCACCTTTATTTTCTTTTATTTATTTATTTATTGTGTTGGAATTTCCATATATAAATGCAATATTTCACTATTTATATTTTATAAATTATTATTATTATTTATACGAGACGAATTAAAATGAAGAAGGAAAGCAACTCAACCGAGAGTACCTTAGGTCATACTCACATTAGTCTCGGCTTCTCCCGAGCTGAGGTTGAGGCAACCTTCCCCAGAGCTTGGTTAGGTCATGGGCACGTATTAGGTCCATATTACCATCTTAAACATGATTTTTCGTAATAATTAGATTGGCTCTCGGTAATACACATAAGCCGAGTTATGGTAAATTTAATATTGTATTAGGACTCGAACAACTATAGATCTCTCTGTTATCAAGATAAAACTTTGTTTGAACTCGAACCATGCGAGCTATGTACTATGTCAACCACACACGACGTTCCCGTTTGTCTGATAGATCATTTTACCGACCATTAAAAAGCGAAGAAAGTATTAATAAAATTGATTTATAGAGAGGAATGATGAGGGAAAATGGGGCCAATGGATCACTTCTTTTGTTGTTTGATGAACAAAATGATGAACTTAGTGTGTTTCTTTTTGGTTTTTGAGTGAAAGGTTGTGATTTGTGCTTAGTTTTTCTCGAATTGTGAAGATTTAATGGTGTGTGGGGAAGAAGAGAGGGGCCTCGCGTGCTTGAACAGCCAGACATAGGTACCCAGCTGACCACTCTATCGATCCAAAGTTTCGTCCATTCAATCACCTCCTCGAGACCTAAAACGCCCTTTTTTGAGGTCGGTAACTCTTAGTTTTATACCAATTTGAACATAGTTCAGTGGATATCAACAGCTATCGTCTTAAACGTTGATAGTTTCATCCCTATTCTTGCAATGTTTAGATCATTGTATTTTGTGAAAAAACTTTACCAACTATAATAAATAGTTACGGCTCAAAATCAGTAACGTGGCTAGTCAACAAGTAAGAAGTAGCTCGAAAACAGTCACCTGTTATTTTCAAATACAAACGAAGCTTCACCTATTCTCAATTGGTTATGAACGTCGTAAGGTGTTTCTCTTCGCAAATCTCAGCATATCCCTAGTTGGGACGAGTAGTAGTTTCTCACTGTTGAAGTTATTTGAGAGGTTGGAATAATGAAACCGACATTTATATCGTTGGATGAAACAAGCTATTAATTAAGGGTCTCTCTATGTGTGAGATTCCACATCGGTTTGAGAGGGAAACAAAATACTCCCTAGTAGACACGCTTTAAAACCGTGAGGCTGATGGCGATACGTAACGGGTCGAAGAAGACAATATCTACTAACGGTGGGCTTGAGTTGTTATAAATGATATCAGAGCCAGACATTGGACGATGTGTCAGCGAGGACATTGGACTCCTAAATGGGGTGGATTGTGAGATCTTACATTGGTTAGAGAGAGGAACGAAGCATTCTTTAGTGTGGAAACCTCTTCCTAATAGACGCGCTCCGTGAGGCAGATGGCGATACCTAATGGGCCAAAATGGACAATATCTGCTAGCGGTAGGCTTGAGCTGTTATACTCTACTTCTCTTTCCCTCGAACAGATCATAAAGACGAATCTTTATAACGTTATATAATTTCTACCTTGACATTATGAAACTCTCTTTATGAAAAAGTTAGGGTTAAAAATATACGGTAACTTTCAAATAATTATTGAAGTAAATACTATATGTTTCATAAATATAGTTTTTAACGCTCTCAAATAATCCCCATATCATGGAGTTGCTTGGAATTCAAAAAGATTATAATAGAATGATTAAGTTGGAGTGTCCAATTAATTTATTACTAGCTTTGTTACATAGCCTAATCATTTTCTATCATACCACTAGAGATCATGAAGAAAATGGTAAATATTTTTGTATTTTTAACCCTAATTTTAGTGATAAATGTAACCACAACCCGGGTTCGGACAAACATTTGGATCAACCAGGTTGATTAACTGAACAGGTATGTTTATATGGCTCAATAACCTCACCAACTCGAACTATGAAAGTTGAATTGAGTTAGATTTTTTCTTTTTTTTTTTCAGTTTGGGTTGGGTTAAATTTTTTATGAGCCCGACCCATCCAACAATAATGTTTGTAACTGATGATAGTGATACACTGTGACTTGTAACTTAATGACATTTTAGATATTAATGTAATATGTACCGTGATAATGAGAATTTTTTAAATAATTACAAAAAGAACAACGGGACGATCCAATCCAACCTAAGCCTAAAATAGATAATTGGATTGGGATGAGTTGTAAACTTTATTCAGCCAGCGACCCAAAATTTTGAATTGGTCCAAAAGATTTCTACAGCGTTCAACTTTTTTCTTAAATATTTTTAAAACTCGCACGCATTCAAATTACATAAATATCATAAAACTCAAATATCAAACATTCATAAGTCGCAACAAAACATTAACATTTGTTACGAACATCAATGATCAGATCGTACCCTTCATAACAATTCTAGAAATAGGGTTGAATTGGAAAAAAAAAAAAAAAATTGGATCCCGTCATGCTTGCCTAAAGCACGACAAATGTCCTAGTCTTGTTTATCCGAGTCGGTTGACAGGGGATGTCATAGTCATGCTTGCCTAAAGCATGACAGATGTCCCATTCTTGCTTGTCCAAGTCGGTTGACAAGTACGTCAACCAATTGAGTGGGGGAGGATGTCACGGTCATGCATGTCAAAGGCATGTTGTTAATGGCCGCATGATAGATATCTCGGTCTTGCTTGTCCAGAATGTGTTGTCTATAGTTGCATGCCCGTTCCAAACCCCTTTTACATGCTTTTATCATAGATAAGACTTTACCATTTCATATTGGGTCAGTACGGGGTGTAACCCAAAGGGTGACAAAAAAAAAAAACCAACTCAATCTAGTGTGAGTTATGTAGTCCGAGTTATTCAAGTTATCAAATCATTTGAACAGGCCTATTGAAAGTAATATTAGTTGAACGTTCAAATAACGATGAAGGTATCTTTGTTTTTGTGGGTCGGGTTGAATTTTTCACCTGGTGTCGAGATTTTTGAAATTATAATATTTAAAAAAGAGCTTTTTCCACCTAGAAAATGCAATGGGAGCATGCTATACATTTCTTTTACTTTTCCTTTTTCTTTTCCACTTCTTTCTTGGTTGGTAATGAGTAAAACCAAAGAAAATCATAAGCAAGGAAGACTAACTTTTATCTACTTTTTAATTTTGAACTAAATAGAATTATATAGTTTTCTAAATCATGTTATTATATTAAAAAAAAATTAAATATTTTTATAATGTTCATATACGACGAACAGTGTGAGATTCCACATCAGATGGAGAGGGAAACAAAACATTTTTTTATAAGGGTGGAGAAATCTCTCTCGAGTAGATGCGTTTTAAAATTGTGAGGCTGACAACGCTACGTAACGGGTCAAACCGGACAAATTGTGAGATCCCATATCGTTTGGAGAGCGGAACAAACCATGAGTGTGGAAACTTCTCCTTAATAGATGCTTTTAAAATCATGAGGCTAACAACAATACGTAACAAACTAAAATGGATAAACTGTGAGATCCCACATCGTTTGGAGAACGGAACGAAACATTCCTTATAAGAATGTAGAAACCTCTCCCTAATAGACGTGTTTTAAAATCATGAGGCTAACGACGATACGTAACAGGTCAAATCAAACAAATTGTGAGATCCCACATCGTTTTGGAGAGCGGAACAAAGCATTCTTATAAGAGTATAGAAAGAGTATAGAAACCTGTTTCTAGTAGACGTGTTTTAAAATCATGAGACTAACAATGATACGTAACGGGCCAAAACAGACAAACTAGGTTAGAAACGATTGATAATAATCACGGGATCTATCTTTTTCTTATTTTTATAAATATTTTTTTAAAAAGTAAATTAGTTTCATAAAAATGAATGTTAAAAGCCAACAAAAAGAAAACCCTACCTTTCCCCTCTTTTGTTCTTTGGTCTATTCTATATATATATAAAATGTAATAATTGACATCACATGATTTTACAATAGTGATCATGATGAGAATCACATTGAAGCAATTATGGAATTTTTTCTTTTTACTCCTTTTGTATATCTATATTAAATATAGATTATAAGTGGAGAATCTAAGTACAAACACGTTAATCTAATACTTAATCACTCGTAACAAAAATATATATGTCTCGCTCGTTTCTCGTTTTTTTTTTTTTTTTCAGTTTCGTCTATGTACATATAAAGAAGAAGAAATGACCTGAAGCTGATTTAGAAGTAATCGAAACGGTCAGAAGGGATTTGATAGGGTTGTTGTCGTTGTTGTTTGCTCAATTTAGGGTTTTTGGAGAGATTAAGGTGGTCGGAATTCGGGATATGTGGAGGTCGGACCGAGCGGATTAACGCCCAATTTACTCCTTTGAAAAATTCATGTCTTTTGATTTCAATTGAACCCTTTAAGCTTCCAATTCTCTTCTTGGGATTCTTCACCAAAAGCTTCTTGATTAAATCCTCAACTTTCACCATTTCTTCATACTCTTTGCTGCTACTAAACCCAATTCTTGGAAACCTCAATGGCTGTCTCAATATGTTCATTAATGTCTTCTCATTGTTTTCCCCTTTAAATGGGGTTTTTCCGTACACCATTTCGTATAAGAAAATCCCCACCGTCCACCAATCCACTGCGCTGCCGTGTCCTTGACCGGAAATCACCTCCGGCGCCAAATATTCGTGAGTTCCCACGAAGGATTTCGATCGAGCATTGATCGGCTCCGCTACCAATTCCGGTTCCGTGTCGAATTCCTCGTTGTATCCATCGTCGTCGGCGTGTTCGGTGATTGTCGTGACGGTGGTGGGTTTCCTGCGGCGGGAGATGGAGAAACAGGAGAGGACTGGCTTAATTGGGACGGCGGCGCAGGAGGTGGTTGATGACGTGGAGTAAGATCGGACGTAACGTTCGGTGACGTCAGAGGCGGTGGTTCTGGAACGGATTAGCTTCGGAACGACGTCGCATTTGAGACAGAGATCGAAATCCGACAGCATTATGTGACCGTCGTGTCTGACCAGCACGTTTTCCGGCTTCAAATCTCTGTAAACTATGCCCATCATGTGCAAATACTCTAGGGCTAAAATTATCTCCGCCGCATAAAATCTGTCCCAAAAAAAAAAAAAAAAAAAACATTAATATTTATAAATTATAATATCTATCTCTATTTTATTTTATTTTACTTTCATCCCTAAATTCATTAAAAAATAAATAAATCAAAAAACAAAAATACCCGTCTCTTCGTACTTTCTTACATCAACGTCACGTCACGACCCAAAAATCCAAATTTTTAATCTCTAAGTCAAAAGTATATGTTTTAACGTTATAATTTTTCTTTTTAATAAGTATACGTTAATTATCGTTAAAATATGTTAATTTACATAATTAAACTTAGGTTAACAGAAAAATACTCATATTTACTTTTGGAATAATTATTATGGATGAGTCAGGCTGTGACATCTTTTAGACTCAACCCTGTAAAAATATGTCAATTATCGTTAAAATGTGTTTAATTTATATAATTAATATAAATTAAACACAGGTTAACCTTAAAATACTCAAATCAGTCCATAATTACTTTTAGAGTAATTATCATGGGCGTTCGTAAATTTGGTTGAGTCGGGTTGTGACACCTTATAGACTCAACCCCGTAAATTTTTCAACCCATATAACCCGGTAAATTTATAAAGGGTCGATTTATTTATTTTCAAATATTTAATCAAATTTTTTTTATCTAAAAAATAAGCTAAATTATAAAAATTATATATTTTTTTTTACATTCGTTAGAAAATAAATAGTAAAAAAATTATAAAATTAAAGTAAAATAAATAAATAAATATATATATATATAGATTTAAATTTTTAATATTTAATTAAAAATGGAAAAGAGGAACATACTTGGCAGAAGAAATGGAGAATCGTTTCGCCGGCTGACGGAGGCGAGCGGCGTACAAATCACCGCCGGGACAAAACTCCATAACCAAACAAGAGTAATGCGAAGCTTCAAACGCGGCATAGAGCGTGGGCAAGAACGGATGATCGATCATTTTGAGGATCTCCTTTTCCATCTCCGCTCTTCTTTCCTTATTCCTCACACACACCGCTTCTCTGTCCACCACTTTCATCGCGTAGCAGCACTGCCCGACACGCGCCGTCGGCGTCGGCTTCCTTATCTGGCAGAGATAAACATTCCCAATGTCTCCGCTTCCCAACCGCCGTAGCAGCCGGAAATTCTCCAACCCCACCTCCCCTTTTGCTCCCCGGAGCCACCGCATCGCTTCCCATGCTACTTCGTTGGCTTTGTGCGGCTTTTGTACTGGAGAAGTGGCGTCTGCGGCTGAGCTGCTGCTGCTGCCGAAGCTTAGGTTGCTCATCCAGCTACGGGTGGAGTCTGGGAGTGTTATGGAGGAGCAGCTGCTGTCGTAGTCTGACTCGTCTCTGGCTATGGCTGCCATGGCGGAACGGAAAGGAAAATACTCAAAGAGAGAAGGTTTGGTTGAGATTCTTGTTGTGTTTGTGTTGTTTTTTATATATAGAGACATTATAATGTTTTTCTTTTTTCTTTTTCCTTTGTTTTTATTTGATCCAACCCGAGATGTCCAATTAACTCGGGAACTCAACTTGAATGAAGATAGATAATTCCGTTTCGATGGAGAATGAAAGAGGGAGTGAAAACAAGTTTATTCTTGTTGCTAGACCGGAGGTGGATTTGGGGGCGGTCCCACATCGATTGGAGGAAGGAAAGATTGCCAGCGAGGACGCTGGGCCCAAAGGGGGGTGGATTTGGGGGCGATCCCACATCAATTAGAGGAAGGAAAGAGTGCCAGCGAGGACACTGGCCCCGAAGGGGGTGGATTGTGATGTCCCACATTGGTTGGGGAGGAGAACAAACTATAGAACGAGGACATGGATTTCTTCAATTTTTTTTTTTTTGAAATGTTTTTTTTTAACAACCCAACTCAAGTACGAAATCGAGGTTGGGGAGGAGAATAAACTATAGATGGAGGACGTGGATTTCTTCAATTTTTTTTTTTTTTTTTGAAATGTTTTTTTTAACGGCCCAACTCAGGTACGAAATCCATGTTGAGTCTGTTGGATGTTGGATGAAAGTCCCACGTCAGCTAATTTAGGGAATGATGATAGGTTTATAATTGAAGAATACTATCTCTACTAGTACGAGGCCTTTTAGGAAGCCTAAAGCAAAGGCACGAGGGCTTATGCTCAAAGTGGACAATATCATACCATTGTGAAGAGTCGTGTTCATCTAACTGAGTCAACAATCATTGAGAATGGCACCACCTAGGGAGATCGAGATCAACATCTTGCTCTTGGGATAAGGTTCTAGACCGAAGACATGGATTATTGTCATTTGTACCACTAATCTCCCCCAAATCTTTGCTCGCTCACTATATATATATATATATATATATATTTCATGTTTAGCCCATAGGTCGATGCCGAAAGACGCATGCTGGCAACTACGATCGAGATGACAACATCTTCACAGGCATAACAAAGACCTGAGCTTTGCCCACTGTCTCATTATGTCGTCTCCACAGGGTGGAATTAATATTAAAATTTTAGTTTTTAAAAATTATACTTACAGTTATATCATACCTTTGAAATAACTCAAGCACAAAAATCTATGTTGAGTCAACAATCATTGAAAATGGCACTATGAAGCGTGATCGAGATCAGTACCTTGTCATTGGATAAAGTTTTCGATCTGGGAACACCCTAAACTATAAAAACGGTATAGTGGGAGAGCAATACACTCGTCGTGCTGCTAGAATTCGATTCTAATCTTTTACATAATCTCTCAAGATGTAGACGATGGAAAAAATGTATGAAATCCCTGTCTCGGTCCTCACGAAGTCTGTAACAGGTTTCAAACGGTCAATTTTGAATTTAATGAATCGTCGCTATTAAGCACGATGACCGTATAATTTAAGGATTAGTTGGCGAACCGATTTTAGGCAAGTGGCACAATCCAATATCTTATCCAAATGGATCAAAATTCAAAATTTATTTTATTATTTTCCCATCATTTTATCCATGTTTTTTTTTTTTTTAATCATATTACATACGTGGCAAAGGAGAACGAGCGTGGCATTCTTGTTATTTCTCCAAAACATTTGGGTAATTCAGGAAATATATACGGTCAAAAAGGCGGATGATCAAAGCGTATAAAATAAAACGTATCCTAGGAGTAAAACGACGTCGTGGAAACATGAGGGTAGTTAAGTAATTTCAGTACGGCAGCAGTGCACGAAGCGCCCGTGCCTCTAATTGATATCCACCACCTACTGTCACGTAGTTCGGTCCTTTAATTTACTTTTCCATCCTCGCTTTTCTCACACATGTGAACCCAAACAATCTACAAATTATTATTATTATATATTATAAAGTTTTTTAATATTAAAAAAATTGATTTTTTTTTATCAAATCCCTCCGCCGCTCGATAATGTCGTTGAAATTACACTAGAAATGTAATATAATGCTCCATATTCAAGATTCAACATCAGATGGCCCCGACATACCTATCGATATGGTCAAGTTACCTACTCCTCGCTTCTTATGAGTAAAGACTATTCTCACAGATCATGATGGGTGACAATAAATATTACATAAAAAAAAATTAGTAATGAAAAATCAGACGTTAGATGGTCGGATTTCACTTACTTTTTGTGATGCTCGAGTAAACAAAGCTACATGATTAAATCGATATAACATCCGAATGAGAGTGACTAGAGGATATGATGATTAATATAGGCTTCAACCATGAAAACTTCAAAGTTTAGCATGGTTGGTTTAGAACCGTGTTAAAAGTACGTGAATGAGAACAAAACATTTTAAAATGCTCGGTTTGGTCTGTAAAGATGGTCTTCAAATATATCATAGTACATTATATGTACACAATACGTCAGATCCCACATCGATTGGAGAGAGAAACGAAACATGTTTTATAAGAGTCTGAAAACCTCTCCCTAACAAACACGTCTTTTAAAACCGTGAGATACATAACGGGTCAAAACGAATAATATCTATTACTAGTGGGGTTGAGCTGTTACAGATTTTTAGATCGTAAACTTGAACATAACTTAATCGATCGAGATGTTTCTTGAAAATTAAGTCACAATCGAGAGAGAGAAGGAACGAAATCTTATCCCCCAGTTATGTGGGATTTGCAAAGGACTTTACAATTTTTTTTTAAAATTCACCACTTTTGGTGTGCAAGATCTTATCATCTTCTCTCTTTGGTTGCCATTTCAGTCAGCAATCTCAGAAAAACCTGCAGAGTTGCAGAAGTTTGAACACACATAGCCATTCCCCCCCCTCCATCACTTTGCCCCATACATTCTTCTCCCCTTTACTTCACCTTTTCCACAACATCCCGTCGCTAAAACGTCGTTTTACGCTTTAACCAATCGTCTTACTATAGAAACGTTATCGTTATGTGTATCTACTAACATTCGGATCACTTCACAATGTTCGTTTTGGTTAAGTGAGAGCGGAGAGACAGTAGTAGAAGAGAGTGCTAGTGCCATAAGCCATAAGCTTGAACTAGAGTCGAGAGCTATCATGAGTTACAGTTTAGCAAGATTTGAGAGAAAGTAATGGAAACGAGTCGATATTTTTTTTATTAGCTCGACCCACTGAAAATAAGAGTACAATTCAACTCAATTCTACTTTACTTTTAAGAATATTATGAAAATTAGTAATATTTGACGTTTATAATCGATGTTAATGGTGCGTTGTGACTTATAATGTTTAATATTTGAGTTTTATGAGATTTTAGTTAACATTATCGTAAATTACTCGGACCATTCAACCGACCCGATCGGTTTATACCCTAATAATTTAGAAGAAAAGTTAGGAAAAGACCAAAAACCTACGGTCAGCATCTTGGAGTTATGTTGTACTAAATTTACTGAGCAACCAAACATGGCCAACCTGACAGCTCTACACTGTCAAAACATATATAGCAAAAGTTATATATATATATATATATATATATATATATATATATTTTAACGCTCTGATATTTATTAGTTTAGACATGTATTGTAACAATACAGGTAGTAAATATGGTTCTTTTAAAACATGTTCGATGAGAAGAGGTTCTACATTCTTATAAAAACATGTTTTGTTTCCTTCTCCAACTTAAGTGGAATCTCACAATCCACCTGTTGGCACACTGGTGAATGTTAGGCTATGCCATGGAGGCTGATGCTTATTTATAGCTTGATCAACGTTTATATCCGGTAAACCTATATATGGGATATAATAAACTAAACCATATATATCTGGTCAGCTTTGAAAATGTACTTTATATTATCTGTACTCTCTATTGTTGTACATACTTCTTTTAGCCAGAGTTCTCCTTGCAATTTTTACTATCCCATTCTTTATGTTCATCTAGATTGAGCGTGTGCGATCCTAACAACTGGTATCAGAGCTAACGACTGATATCGATCCTAACACTCAAAACATGGATTTGATACCATTTATAACAGCTCAAGTTCGTCACTAGTAGATATTGTCGATTGACTCATTACGTATCACCATCAACCTCATGGTTTTAAAATGCATTTTTACATCCTTATAAAAAAAAATGTTTTGTTTCTCCCTTCGACCCTAAATCCCTTCAAATTAAATAATAAAATGAATTTTACTATATATATTACACCATAAAATTATAAAATAAAAAAAAATGAATGGTTAAATTATAAATGGGAAGGCATAAAATTCAGTGAAAATGTAAAAAAATTTAAAATAATAATAATAATAATAAAAAAGACATGGGGATGCATAGATGACTTCTGAACTGTTGTTTTCTTCAGACATATCATCATGGGCAGCTTCTTCTCATGTTTTTTTTTAAAAATTAAATTTAATTAATTGTATATAAAAATAATGTTGGTCAAAAGGGCTGTCCTTATATTTTTATAAACTATAGAGTAAAACATTATTAAAATGAATAATATATAAATATCTTAGCTTTTTATTATAAAGATTCCTGTCACAGAGAAATTAATGTACTTTTTATCCTAAGTATATTAAATAAATGTATAGGGAATTCTTCCAGCTGGGGCAAGGGCAATTTGGTCTAATCCATATTTCATTAGTCAATCCAAAAAGGACCTTAAAATAAAAGTTAATCCAAGAAAGGACTGTTTTGAAAACTGTGCTTTGAATGCCTTACTGTCTCATATCATTACTCCCTCCCTCTATTTTAAATATTATTTCTTTTCTTTTTATTTTATAAAATTTCAAATTAATTCCTCTATTTAATTTATTATATTCAAATTAATTGAATTTTTTAAAAATTCTAAAAATTCTAAAAAAATACATTTATTTTATTATTTATTTTTTGCTTCCTCCCCTTAAAGGGGCTCTTCGAGCAAGCAAGGAGGCATCCTGGTAGGAAGGCCGACCACTACATAAGTTGCCATCTGTCCAGGAGAGATGCAAGCTACCTTTCTTCGATCCACCTCACCCCGACCTAATTCATGATGAGCCCACCAACTTCCTGGCAAGATGCCTACGGTTAAAAAGCACCGACATATCAAGATCCAAATTTGAATGGGTTCTAGTCCTGGTCAGAGACCACTGTTCGCGTCTGCCGTCTTGTTTCAAAAATATCATTAAGGTTTCAAAAAAGTTTCCAAATATATCCTTTTTAATTTTTAAAATTATTTTAAAAACCTTTTCAACTTTTTTTAAAAAGTTAAAAAAAAATTAAAATTTCGTTTATAAGAATTATTGTGTTAATACTAATTTTAATATTTATGGGTAGTTAAATACATTTTGTAAAGTTATTATTATTTATTATTATTATTATCTTAGAAAGGGTATTAATGAAAATATTTAAAATTGAAGGGTATTTTTGAAAAATTGAAAGTTTGGGGGCAAAATTGTTATTTTTCCCAATATTTATGTATCGATGGTATTTTTAAAAAAAATAATAAAATAGTATGAGAAAAGGGCCGTACGGAAACATATAATTTTATATTCGTTTTAGGGCAGCGGGTGGCCCAATGAGAATTGGGCTACAAACTAGAGGCCCAAATAATTCCATTCGAATTGGGCTCAAGTAGGACCAAGAAACCAGGCCCAGTGGCTAGGCCCATTTTCAAAAGTGGGCCCGTTACATGTCCATTTCTCAAAGTATCAAAAGGCAGGGGGTTTGTTTGTGTGCAGTGCTGCAATTATTCCATTACACATTTCGTACTCTTTCTTTCCTCTGGCGATCATGGCTACGTTCCTCCGAAGGCTTGTAAACGCTGCTCCAGCTCTAAGCTCCAATGCATTTGGAGGTCAATCAAAGATCCATTCTTCTAAGTATAGATTCCCTATTGGAGCTATTGCTGCAGTTTCTGGCGGAATCTCGTATATGTATTATGTTTCATCATCGGATTTGGTAATTCAGCTGGATTTTCGTGTTTTCTTATCTTGTTTTTAATTGTATGTGCCGCTTATAAGATCCATTTCGGAGGTTGATTGTATTGAATTGTTACATTCTTATTTATTTTCATAATTTGAAATCGTTGTGATGGATTGGTTTATTACTGAGCTTCATTTTCGTCGTCTGTTCGTATGATTTGGTTGTTGCGGCGTGTTTTATTCTTATGATTATCGAAATTTAATGGACGTCTAGGATGAAGCATCTCGTTGGAGCTTAATGTTCTATTGGTAAATGTTATTCACAGGTTCATCTAGATCAAAACAGTGAAGCGGGAGGCCCAAAAGTTGGTCAGTTTGTCTCATTTGCTATTTCTAGACCAATTTTGTTATAAAAGAAAGAAGAATCTGGCACGAATGAACTTTTAAATTTTTTAGTTTCTTCTTACATTTCATAATCCATGAAAAATGGTTTTGTGCACTTCCATTTCCAGCACTCAAGTCCGATAAATGGATTGAATTCAAGCTGCAAGACACTGCACGGGTTACTCATGATACTCAGTTATTCAGGTACAAAATTTAGGATCCCCGTTTTATGGCACTTTAGTAAGATAATGAAGCATCTATTTGCTTTGAATACTTTATAGACATGTCTTTAGTTTTAGATTTCAGGTAAGGAATTGATGTGGGGTTAGCAGAAAACAATTACTAAAACTACTGCCCAAACTTTTCCCTTTGAAATAATGACTGGAGCCACTAGTCTCAATACATTTCGTCACACTACTATGTATTTTTGTGTTTGCTCTCAGCTCCTTTCTTCTTTCTACACTCCAATATAACATAACCTCACCCATGTAATTTGTGCAGTAATGCAACTAATTATAAGTAGGGACTTTTTATGTATGCAATATTTTCTAATACACAAACTGGGGCAGGTTTTCATTTGATCCTACTGAAAAATTGGGGTTGCATGTCGCTTCATGCCTCCTGACGAGGTAAGTTTTTCTCTTTCCTCCTCCACCCATCTTTTTCAATTTGCTCATGATTGCTAAGTTAAAAGGATTATGCTTCTGGTTATTCATCCCGGTGCGTTGTTGTAACTACAGAGCACCAAGTGGAGTAGATGCTGAGGGAAAAGTAAAATACGTTGTACGCCCGTAAGTCATCTTGCGCAAATATTGGCATGCTTGATTTTGATTTTACCTATATTTGATTATTGAAAATTTGGTATCAGTAAGTTGGAGTTTTTGAGGGTTTAGCATAATGATAAAAAGTCTTTTATAATTCAGCCAATTGATTATGTTTTCAAAATACTTACCTCCTTGGGAAGTTGAGACTTCCAGCCAGTCCATTCAATATTCACAGTTCAATCTTTATGATATTCCAGCTACTTATGCTACCTACTTATTCACCATCAATCCAACCTCTCTTCTTTATATTTACTTGATCTTCATGAAATGATTTTGTTTGTGAGGCTCTTTTTTGAAACATCAAGATGAGACTCGATTGTATTTATTGATGTATGTAATGTGATTCCCTGTATATTTATTCTGTTCAGGTATACACCTATATCAGATCCTGATTCAAAGGGATACTTTGATCTACTGATTAAGGTATGTTGTTCTTCACATTACCGTGTATATTTCCTTAATGTATCTGCTTATCCTTTTAAAGACAAAACTGCTATATGATTACTTAATTTGTGGTTTCTTTCGTGAATTTTGCAGGTATATCCTCATGGAAAAATGAGTCAGCATTTTGCTAGCTTGAAACCTGGGGATGTGGTTGAAGTGAAAGGGTATTTTTAATTTATTTTGTCTTCCTCCTTACTTTCAGGCCATTTATTGTATATCGTATATGTCACTCTCTTTTCCCTTGATTGCTTTGCAGCCCCATTGAAAAGATCAGATACTCACCAAATATGAAGAAACACATTGGCATGGTAAGAAGAATCATCTCAGATTGACCGTGAAACTATACGCACACTAACTCAATTGCTGTGCATCCCCATTGAAAGCTCAGATACTCTAGTTTGCATATCATTTTTTGGATTGGCAATCATTTTTAACTTCTAATTTAAAAGATAAAAGTTCCTTTAATTTTTTTATTGACATGCAAGTTATATAGCTTTCTTTGTATCGAGAATGACCATTTCTATTATATGACAGGAAACTGAAAGACGGCTTTAGTGTAATTAGAGTAACTAAATACTGAGATCAACTATACGTGATATCTCAAAATTTTGTTTTCTGCCCATGCAGATTGCTGGTGGCACTGGAATTACTCCCATGCTTCAAGTCATTGATGCTATAGTAAAAAACCCAGATGACAATACCCAGGTGCGCAATCACTTAGTAAAGCAAGTTTCGTTGATTTAAGAAAAGTTCCAATAGAAGACCCTAAACCCTATTTGGAGCTTGTGAAAATGCACCCCAATTGGAACTGTTGTAGTAATTTCCGGTATTTTCTATGGGCAGTGGAGCAGCATTTTCTTCTAACACTTGAGTGATGAACCTGTGAAATTTTGATAATATTACTCTTTGATTTTTCAACCTACCTTCGTTTGTGCAGTATAAACACAAAACTAGCTCAGCTATAGCTTTTTGATGATTGCTTGAGCATGTCCTTTAATGCTTACAGGTCTCGCTGATTTATGGGAATGTGTCGCCGGATGATATATTGCTTAAACAGAAACTTGACCTACTTGCATCTAGCCACCCAAATTTAAAGGTATCGTTTATTTGATTAATGAAAAACTGCTGTAATATTTAGAATTGTGTCCTATCAAATGATTGTGAGATGAACGATGACATATTAAGAACCTAGTTTCAGTAGCGTGTTCATGTATGAAGGACAGCCCTTTGTCATCACTAGGGTAATTTCATTTGTATAGAGAGATAAAACAACAGTTTATTGATCGAATGAAATTCCTGCCTCGTAATGAAAGTGATGGACTCTTTGGTAATAAAAATGTAGGTCTTCTACACTGTTGACAATCCATCAAAGAGTTGGAAGGGAGGAAAAGGATACGTATCAAAGGATATGGCCATTAAAGGCTTACCTGCCCCTGGGGACGACACACTAATCCTCGTAAGTGTTTATTGTTGTTGTTGCTGTAGTACTTCAGTAACCGGTAGTCTTTGCAGTTCTTATCTATTTCATTGCGATATTTCATTTTCCTCTAGCGAGAAGGAAAATGAAAAAATGGTTTAAAAAATCTGTGTTGCCTCTTCCATCTATTGTTCCCATTATTATAATAACATAATGAATCATGCTCTTGTATATCAATTGGGCCGTCTAAATATCTTCATATCATCTAGACCTATATGTGAATTATATCAGTATAAATCGAGTGTGGCCTGTAGAGCCAGGCTCATAGATCCTGTCGTAGCCAATGGTCTGCCTATAAGTTACTTACTAGGACAAACCAATGAAGGCGTTCGAGTCCCTCCACACCCATATGGTTTTGAATGTACTCGTATACACACACCTGGCTACATGGCCAGGGCATTGGTATTGAGGCTATCTAACTTTTACACTACGAGTCTATCTGTAATTTTTGGTTGAAATGGAAAGAAATTATATGTTTTATAGTTTTACTACCATAGTCATTTCTAGATACATAAACGACTCCCTTCCACGTGTTCAGGTATGCGGTCCACCAGGAATGATGAAACACATATCTGGGGAGAAGGCTAAAGATTACTCACAGGGAGAGGTATAGCAATATATTTGGGCTTTTCACTGTCCTTTCATGAACTTTAATTGATTCATCGACTGTTATTACATATTAATAATCTTTTTTACTGCTTTCTTGTAGCTTGCTGGCATCCTTCAGGAACTTGGATATACTAAGGAAATGGTCTACAAATTCTAACAAGATTGACGTATAAACTTTATGTGAGGAAGTATTTTCTGAAGCATAGGTAGATTTGAATCTTTTGACCAAAAAATTTAAATCAAAATAATTTCCAAGGTGATGTTCAT
Organism: Cucurbita moschata; assembly: GCF_002738365.1. Classification (NCBI taxonomy): domain Eukaryota; kingdom Viridiplantae; phylum Streptophyta; class Magnoliopsida; order Cucurbitales; family Cucurbitaceae; genus Cucurbita; species Cucurbita moschata. Next base: position 713,008 of record NW_019268528.1, read on the forward strand.
TAGAAAAGTTAATCTTTTGAAGGCCAGTTTATGTTGGCTTTTTTGACTTTTTCTTGAAGTGTATAACACTTGGCTGTTTGTTTCATGTCATGTCGTCCGAGTGAAATAGCATCTCAGCCGGATCTACCAGGAATGCCTCTGGATTAAGGGGCCGGCATCTCATCCAATTCTAGGGTAATAATAACACGACTGCTTCTCCACAAGTGGTTCGTATCTCGTACTTTTTTTTCAATTGTAGATCTGTTTTAGGTAGACTTTTTAAGTGCTTAAAAAGTGTCTTGAAGTTAAAAAAATATATATTTTTGAGCACTTAGAAGTCACTCGATACATATTTGAACTTTTTATTCATGTGATCTTAATTCTATCAATTAGAAACTTATCCAATTCTTTACGATTGATCGACTCTTCAATTGAGATAAGAAAGTAGGCATTTACATAGGTTCATCATTCTATGAACTCAAGCTCATTCATTAGCCTTCTGAATCTTAGTTCTAAACAACAAAATATAGAGTTTCTCCATTGAAAAATATAGGAAACAACCTGTTGAGTGGGTCACAAATGACCCAAAACTTGAGCCGACAATACAATGCCAGGCCGGCCCATGAACTTTATCAAACTCCTGCATTAGGCCTCAACTTCATTACTATAAATCGATGTATACAAAATGGGATGTCAAGGGAATACATTTATTAAACACTGTTTTGTGTTCTAAAAGAGGTCCTTTTTGACAAGAATAGTTAAAGTATGCTGTAGCATAGATTTTGGCTCGATTTACAAATATATTTATCATTGACCGTTCAATTAGAACCTAGAATCGTATGACATTGTGACATTGACCTGGAACGATCCCAATTTCTTATCACTTCTAACAACTTTGTTATTCATCTATGATCCTATAAACTTGGCTCATCTCACTCTACTAATCTCGAAACCCTTCGTGATCCTCGTCCCGTAACCAACCAATCCGAGTCAGTACTAATTTAGTAATAAGTGAGATTCTTTCAAAGTGATTGCAAGGGAAATTAGCATTACTAAGCCAATGCACATGGATTGTTAGGAAAAGGAAGACTACATTTGAATGAAATATCAGATTGTGAGCTTAAAATATGTGCTAATCACTGATCTAAACACATGGGCTGTCGGATCCTTTGACCAAATGCCCACTTGAATTCTGTCTGATTTTTTTATTCTTTTATAATATAATGCAATGATTCAGTGATTGTAGTGAACAACTGCCTCAATGATCAGAAACCTAGAGTTTGAGATGGATTGTGTTTAATTAGAGGATTCAGACATGGATTCGTTACTATATGATCAGAAACATACTTTGCATGCATCTTGAGTTACACTCATTGAACGGGCCAATCACAAATTCTTCTTTCTTATTTTCTTTAAAAATAGTTTTGAATTTTTTCGGTTGTGGTGTTCGGGTTGGGTGGGTGCAACCTAAAATGTACTTGAACATTGTTGTTCTCGATAGAATCGAACCAAAAAGGAAAGCAAGAAAGTAACATATCAAGGGCCTTCCATTTTGCTTTTTCTTTTTTGTGGAATTGTCCATGCCCAAAACAGGAAAGAAAAAGTGAGTTTATGTCAGACTACAAACTCACCGTTAGCAAATATTGTTCTCTTCTGACTTTCTTTTTCGAGTTTTCCCTCAAAGTTTTTAAAACGCTAAGGAGAGGTTTCTACACCCTAAGATTTCCACCCTCTTATAAAGAATGTTTTGTTTCTCTCTTCAGCCAATTTGGGATCTCACAATCCATCCCGTTCAGGGCCAGCGTTCTCACTGGCATTCGTTCTCCCTCGAATCAATGTGGGATCTCACAATTTGAATAAAATTTTTCATTTTGTGAAGCTGATGAATGATATGCTCATATTGAGTATATATTTAAAGAGGAAAATAGAAATGATTCAAAGAAAACCCAAAAAAGGAAGAATCTATGATACCTTTTTAATATTGTAAGCCATATACTTTGAGCTGAACTTCTCCAAGCTATCATAACTCCTCCTTGCAGTCCTAAAAGCCTCAACTTGCATCATCTCAGGCATGTCTGATACCAACACCTTCACTTGAAGAAACGCAGCCACTGATGCCAAATTTGTTTCCACTTGGGAGACCGACTTCCTCCCCTCGACCACCACCTTTCTTCCCCCGCACCCGCCCCCACCACCATTCTGATCGCTTGTTTTCTTAGATTTCCCATTCAACCAGTTATACTTGTAAACGGATGTTTTATCCACCGAACTCATAGAAACAAGGTTACGAGCCGGTACATTATGATGAGCTCCATCTCGAGACTTGTAGAAGGATTTGAATCCCTTCATTTGCTTGTTTAGACTAGCCATTACGTGTACGTTCTCGTGGAGAATATATAAAGAACATGGAAGGGGGAGGAGTGTTTAAATAATGAAAAGAGTCAAACACATGTGATGAAGGATAATAAATTGGTTGTGATTTGATATATTTTGTGGAGCTGCTCCAAGACAGCCTAACAGAAAGGACACCCACACCCTTCACAGCCTTACTTGTAGGGTAAGGGTCCCTTGAAGTATATGGTAGGTTGATGTATTATTTGTCCTAAACAAAGGAGATAGCATTTTCAATGAAACAAAATGCTTCCCTAAATCAATGTTGTGGAGAGTTTGAACAAATGTTTGTCAAGACCAAAAAAACATATATATATATATATACATACATATAATAAGGTATTTTAAGGAATACGATGAACAACTCTCACTATTATTATTATTATTTTGTCTTTTAGCTTTATTCGAAGTTTGAGATTTGTGTCTATTTTATCGAATTTTCAAAAGAATTATGATAGCTTCCTAAATTTTGATTTTATTTTGTAATAAAATCTTTGGCCCGTCACGTATCGTCATCAGCTTCACGGTTTTGAGACGTGTCTACTAGAAAGAGGTTTTCACACATTTACAAGGAATGTTTCGTTCCCTTTCGTTCCCTTTTCCAACTGATGTGGGATCTCATAGTCCATCTTCTTTGGGGGGCTAGTATCCTCGCCGGTGCACTGTTCCAATGTTTTTCTCTGATACCATTTGTAAGAGTCTAAGCCCACCACTAGCAGATATTGTCCATTTTAGTCTATTAATCTCATGGTTTTAACACACTTCTATTAAAGAGAGATTTTGTTTCCCTCTCTAATTGACATGAGATATCACACTCTTGAACTCTAGGTTATTGACGAATTAAATTTTTTAAAAGTAATTTATTTACTGAAACTTTCAATTTTATGTCTTTTAAGTCCATGATTTGAAAAAAATAGACTCCAAACTTGTAATATTGAAATTTAATCTCAAAATTTTTTTAAAAAATTTAAAATGCCAAACTTCTTTCTCTTAAATTTATGATTTTTTTAATAAATTATGTATAAATGATGTGAAATATTAAATATTTGTTAACATGTCTACATCGACATAAAAAAATGAATCAACATTTTCATTATATTCGTAACAAAAAGTCACTAATGTAAATATAATATAAATAAACTAAACTATTTTAAAATAAATAAAATGGAGATAAATTTAATTTAATTATTAAATACAAGGTCTTTGTGGAAAACTTTGAGGGCAAAAGGGGGTTTTCACAATTGGTGGGTTTTTTTTCCAATTAATTTGGAGATCAATAATTAATAAAAAGATAATTGATATTTTGCTACATTATACTTTATATTATATAAACATTTTTTTAGATGAAGAAAAGAATTTTAGAGATTTTATATGCATTTATTAATTTAAAATAATTGATATCTTTATCAAAGTAATTTAATATAAAGTTCTATTATTATGACATTTAATAATTTATTTAACAAAATCTAATAATGGATGAAGTAATATAATTTTAATTAGTGTGTTATTTATTATAATTATTATTTTATGGTTGAAAAGTGACATAATTATTTCTTTATTTAATAAATATAATAGTGTAAGCTATGTAGCTTATATTATAAAGTTCATAATAATATTAAAACTAAGCAATGAAAGTTGCATTATTTTGGGATTAATTAATTGACTTTATGATAAATATGTAACAGTTTAATGAAGCTCTAAAAAATTGTGACCCGGCCCATAATGGGCATGGGCAAATTTGGAATTGCACGGTCCGGTCCGGTCCGGTCTTTGTATGACAATATAACCGGAAACATAAACCGACTCAATCAGACCGGGATGCGAGCCAGACACAAACCTCACGGGAAGGCCACTGCTTCACAAGGAAGACGAAGATGCTCAGGCCGCCGTTTGCAAAGCGCTTATGGAATCCCACAGCACGCAGTGTTCTGCTTCGTTTCAGTCAATATGTAATTAGTTTCTCCATTTGAATCTTCTGTTCTACGGTTTTCTCTTTCATTTTTTGTTTCTCTGATTTGTATTGGTCTCTTTAGAGGGAGCTTCATAGCAGAAATCGGAAAGCCATGGAGTTGATCTCCAAAGGATGGAGTGCTTTGAAGGAAGTGGATAGAGTTATTGATTACTGCGAGCTCAATGATCGCCGTCTCATCCCGCTTCTTCGGGTAATTGCTTTGAATTACACCTTGTTTCTATTCTTCTCTTCCCAAATCGCTGAAATAATCGTTACGATACTTTATTACATTGCTAAGAAATCATGTAACTAATTACTAATGCTTACTGATTACTGAGATGGATTTATGTGGAAAACAGTGTCTGAATGCTTGATGTTTATGAAATTTCCTTGGATGTTTTCAGGATTTACTGAAAATTTAGAGGCCTCAAGTTCAAATTCAATGCCATTTCAGTTCTTTCATAATTAATATTTGTTCATAGTAGATTAGTCCTATCCTAGCTGATTACGTCGAAAACTTGAGCTTTTGGGTTATCATCTTATGCTGCAGTTGAACAATTTGGTATTTGTGTCTGAATTAAAGAAATGTATGCCATTGTCCAGAAGCTAATGGGATGGCCTTCATAGAACAGCAGGCATCTTTGCTTTTATTACTTTGGTTTTGGCTGCATTTTCTACATACTTTCTCTGTTTTCTTTTAGTAATTGGGATTACTCTTCTCACGAGATGGACGTTGTTTCCCATTGCAAATGTTTCAGACAGCGAAGGAAAACTTTGAATTGGCTCTTGAAGTTGATAATTCTAATACCCATGCTAGATATTGGTTGTCAAAATTGCATTTGAAGTATCACGTCCCAGGGGGATGTAAAGCTGTGTAAGTGAACCTTGTACTTCTTTTCTTGAACGATGCATTCGTTACTTGGGATAACTGCTGTAGTTCTTGAGTTTTGTGTTTCAAGCGTTATGGCTGTAATGTTTCGAAGGTAAGTGATAGGTCGGCATGGGAAAGAAATTCAGTATGACTCTTTCGAAACATCTACTTTCATTTGTTCATTGTCTGTTTCAAATCTCAGAAAATATGAAGTAGACGGATTCATTTGTCTTCAAGTTTTTTGTATTTATTTTGTACCACTGTGTGGCCATGTCTATTATATGGCTGCTGGTTTTTTGCTCAGGGACATGTTTTAGTCTCTTTTTCTTCTTTGTTGTAACAGGGGAGCTGCATTGTTGGTTGAAGCAGCAGATATGGGCGATCCAGATGCACAATATGAACTCGGTTGTCGTCTGAGAGTTGAGGTGAAACTGCTAATTTTTGTTGCTAGTGAATGCATTGTCCAATCCATAAATAAGAGCAAAGTTTTGGACCTTATTTAAAAAAGAAACGGTGAGATCCCACATCGGTTGGAGAGGGAAACGAAGTATTCTTTATAAGGGTGTGGAAACCTCTTCCTACCAAACGCATTTTAAAAACCGTGAGGCTAACAATGGTACATAACGTGCCGAAACAGACAATATCTGCTAGCGGTGGGCTTGGGTTGTTACAGAAACTTGGTTGAATTGGTCAACTTCTAACTTTTTTTTCTTGGGTTAACTGTGGTTTTGGTTCCACCCCACTAACGAGGCCCATTCACCGAACACTAATTTTGAGAGACATGGAGGATTTTTCTTTTCACCCAAACGTTTGATCAAAAGATTGGACCTAAATCTGGTTAAGTAGGTGCGATGTCACATGCCTAACCATACGAGTTATTCTCATGGCGTTAGGAGTAAATATCGTTTTTTGCCTATTGCTTGTAATCACGTTAGCAAGTTAGGTATTTATTCTTCCATGCTTGTATTTGTTGCCTCATCAACTACTTTGGTTTTTATTTAAGTCGGTGAAATGGTTTGTGCAGAATAAATATGTACAATCAGACCAACAAGCTTTCTATTATCTGGAGAAGGCTGTTGACCAGGTATGACGCCTAATTGCAGGCTCAAAGAGATCACATTTTCAAATTATGCATTAAACCTTACCTGCTCTTGCAATGTTCTAGCTGCATCCAGGTGCACTTTTTCTTTTAGGTGCAGTATATCTGACAGGAGACTGCGTGAAGCAAGATATTGCATCGGCATTATGGTGCTTCCATCGAGCCTCAGAGAAGGTAGTATAATGTATTCCTTTCATCATGATTATAGGCTCTACAATTCAAAAGCTGCATACCTTGGCACTGGGTTGCGGCCTAGTTCCAGGCAAGCATCGTCCGATATTCACCTCACACAGCATGGGCTTTTGTGCAATTACACGTGTGGGCCCTCCTTGATAATATACTTGTGAGATACCACATCGGTTGGGGAGGAGAATGAAGCATTCTTTATAAGGACGTGAAAACCTTTCTCTAGCAGACGCATTTTAAAAACTTTAAGGGAAAGCCCAAAGAGGACAATATTTGCTAGCGGTGGGCGTGAGCCGTTACAAATGATATCAGAGCTAGAATTGGGCGATGTACCAGCGAGGAGGTTGAGCCCTGAAGAGGGTAGACACGAGGCAGTGTGCCAGTAAGGATGTTTGCCCTGAAGGGGGGTGGACACGAGACGATGTGCCATCAAGGACGTTAGGCCCCAAAGCAGGGTGGATTGGAGTGTCCCACATCAATTGGAGGAGGGAACGAGTGCCAGCGAGGACGCTAGGCCCTGAAGGGGGGAGGATTGTGAGATCCCCACATCGGTTGGGGAGGAGAACGAAGCATTCTTTATCAGGGTGGAAACCTCTCCTTAGTAGACGCATTTTAAAAACCTTGAGAGGAAACGCGAAAGGGAAAACCCAAAGAGGACATTATCTGCTAGCGGTGTTTTCTCTTCTATTTTAATCTTTTTATTCCATCACTGTATTAATCATTGGTTTCTTAATTTTCTGTTAGCACACTGTTGGAACATTTATGTTGTAGACAATGACTTTAACTGGCCTAATAACTTCATGGCTTCTCATGTTCGCAGGGTCATGCTGGTGCAGCTATAGCATATGGATCTCTTCTTCTCAAAGGTAAGAATTTCTCTAGCTCCACAGGTTGGTACTAATTCAAAATATTCCATAACGTTATTTAGAAAAAAGCATAAAAACTACATCATGATCTTAGATAGAAAGTTGTGGAGTTCGCATCATATCGATGCATCGAAGTACTAGACGATTAAATAGAGCCAAATTTAGTAGCTACCCCTCATCCTTAGTCCTTTGATATGCATGTCTTAGGCGTTGAAGTACCCGAATCTCTAACGAAATTCAGCTTAAAGAATGGTTCTTCAACCAGAAAGGCTAGAAAGAACCCAGATGGTCCTATGAGTTCAGTTGAGAGGGCTAGAGAACAGTTCAATGCAGCAGCAATCTCAGGGTGTGATCTTGGGCTCAAATGGTTAAACAGACTCGAAAAGGAAGAAAGGAATTTGTCGACCGAATCTGGATGATGCTATTGACATTAATATACACGTTATAGGACCGAGTTACCTCGAACAAATTGGTCTCCTTAAAGAAGAGTTTCTCTTCATATTAGTACATTAAACTTGATTAAAGATATGTATGTTCTTTACTGGCTGATTTATATTATAACCCTCTGTATTTCTTTTGTACAAGTAGGCAAAGTAATTCCTTGATTCATCTGTATCATGATATATAATAAGCATTGGGTAGATTGCTTTGACATCTTCAAAGGTGTTTTTTGCTTTTGATCAAGAGGACACGTTTTTTTTTCTTCTGCTAGTAACCGTCCAGATTTGGTGCTAACAGGTATTATCTTTCCTTAAGCTTCCCCTCAATGTTTTAAAACACGAATGCTAATGAGGGGTTTCTATGTCTTTATAGAAAATGGTTCGTTCCCCTTGCCAACGGTGTGGGATCAGACAATATAATCCACCTCCCTTTGGAGAGTGGAATGAGTGCCAGTGAAGACGTTAGGCCACGAAGGAGTGTGAGATCCCACATCGGTTAGAGAGTAGAGTGAAACATTTTTATAAGAGTATGGAAACCTCTCCCTAGCATACGCGTTTTAAAACTTTGAGGAGAAGTTTGGAAGGGAAAGCCGAAAGAGGATAATACTGTTAGCAATGGGTTTGGGCCGTTACACTTTTTTTCCTCATTTTGGCATAATCAAAAAGCTATAATCGAACCATTTTCTTGAAAAAATAATTCAAATTTGATATTTTAATTGTTGTCGGTCTCTTATACATAAGCAAACAAAATATAAATATAAGTTGAAAAGCACATTGCATTTTAAATAATTATTTTCAAATTTATAAATTATAAACAAAAACATGTATATTTTAGTCATTATATTTACATTAATATTCATTTACATAAATTTTTTTCTTCTAAATTTCAAGCAATACATTTTAAACCCATAATAAATAACCATTTAGAAAGAAAAGAAAAAAAAAATAGTAGCAGAGAAAGAAGGGTATTATTGTACTTTCGCATACACATAAAATAATATAAAATCAAGGAAATGTTAATAGAGAGGAAGTAACAAGAAAAAGATCAGAAATTGTATTGCAGTGTTTTAGGGTTTTGTGTTGCATCAGAAATTGTGTTCCTTTGGCCTCCTCCAATAACCCTAAAAACTAGGGTTTTGGGTTTTGTGTTGCAGTGTTTTAGGGTTTTTGCGAGGTGAAGGAAGGAGGAGCTTGATGGAAGAAATTGTAGAAGGCGTGGATTCCATGAACTTGGGTTCCGATTCGTATAAGAAGAATCGGATTCAGGTCTCCAACACCAAGAAACCTTTGTTCTTCTATGTCAATCTCGCTAAGGTTTGCAATTTCGCTATGTTTCGATTCCATTTGTTCTTATAATGCGTCGTGTTTCTGATTTTTGTTTTCGGTTTTTAATGTAGAGGTACATGCAGCAGCATGATGTGGTCGAACTTTCTGCTCTTGGAATGGGTAATTTTTCTGCTTTATGCTTCCATTTTGTTCTTTAAGCCCTTTACCCGACTAATAGGTCTGTGTAATTGTAATTGATTTGAAGTCTGCCTTAAAAGGACTTTAAATTCTGAGTTACGGGACTATCTGTTCATGATTAAGTAAAGTAATGTGCAATTTGCCATTAGTTTGTTGCCTTTCTTGTTGCCGTTTTGCTCTCAGTCTTCCTTGGATCTGACGACCTTATACTTCTCACATCACAACCTGGGTGCTATGCCACAGTATGCGGATAACTGGGGGGACTTGAGTGGTGTTATTGGAACTAAATGGAATGTGCTGTGAATGATGTTTTGAAAAAGTTTGGAAGATGCATACTGATATTATTTTTGTTAATTTCAAGTTTTTGGATAACTGATAATCACCTGGAATTCTGTATTCATAATGATGAAAATTTGTTGAAAGACTTTCCAGCAGGAGTCATGTGAGATCCTACATCGGTTGGGGAGGAGAATGAAGCATTCTTTATAAGGATGTGGAAACTCCTCCCTAGCAGACGCGTTTAAAAACCTTGAGAGGAATCCTAAAAGGGAAAACCCAAAGATGACAGTATTTGCTAGTGGTGGGCTTGGGCTGTTACTAATGATATCAGAGCCAGACACCGGGCGATGTGCCATCGAGGAGACTGAGCCCCAAAGGGGGTGGACACGAGGCAGTGTGGATTGGGCCCTGAAGGGGGGTGGATTGGGGGTCCCACATTGATTGGAGAAGTGAGCGAGTGCCAGCGAGGACGCTGTGCCCCAAAGAGGATGAATTGTGAGATCCCACATTAGTTGGGGAGGAGAACGAAGCATACTTTATAAGGGTTTGGGAATCTCTCTCTAGTAGATGCGTTTTAAAAACCTTCAGGGGAAGTCCGAAAGGGAAAGTCCAAAACGGACAATATCTGCTAGCGGTGGGCTTGGGCCATTATAAGTCATGTTTGGTTTTTGGTGCATCTTTTATCTATTTTTACCATCCCAATGAATGAACTTTATTGTATTTTTTTTTTGGGACTTACTCATGATTTGTCCATAAAAATTTATCCTTGACTCCATTAATGAACATACCTTTGTTTTGCAGCAATTGCCACAGTTGTCACAGTTGCCGAAATTTTGAAAAACAATGGACTGGCTGTTGAGAAGAGTATGGTTTCTGGCTTCCTCGTTTTCAGATAAGAGTGTATACTTTTGTTCCTTTTAGTGACTAACATCGAGTTTACAGAGATCACAACCTCAACTGTTGATATCAAGGACGACTCAAGAGGCCGACCTGTCCAGAAGGCTAAGGTAAAGATTGCCCCCATGCATATTTAAGATCTCCTAATTGGTAAATACTCGACAAATCCTAACGAGGGGACGTTTACTAGAGAAGGTCAACTTTTGAACCTTCTTCAGTACGTAGGAATTTTTAAAATGGCTGATAGAGTAATCACGGTTCCATTTGCATTCGGACATCAAAATATCGACAAGTCTGGTTTGCAACGTTAACTTGCATGATCTGTGTGTTTTTTTTTTTTTGTACGAAAAAAGAGACCGAGGTCCTAAAAATCTTTTATACATTCATTATTTGTTGGATTTGTTACTTGTTTATGTTGAACAAAAGCGTATTAGTTAGTGTTCTTCTATCACCATGGAACTCAATGAATTTGTTCTTTTCTTTCTCCAAGAGCTTCTTGAACACTGATTGTAACTTTGACCTTGTCAGATCGAGATCTTGCTGGGTAAAACCGAAAACTTCGATGAATTGATGGCAGCTGCTGCCGAGGAAAGGGCGGAGACAGGTGATGCAGATGAGCAAAGTTAAAAGATGAATTACCATTAGCTGTATCTTTTATTTCTGCTATAATTTTTGTTTGTGATGAACCCGATTCTCCATCATTTATTGTAGCTCTCTAGGGGTACTTGAGGAGTTAAGGCACTATTTTTCATAGTCAGTTTGTTCATAGGTTTCGTTTTAGAGATCTTCAAAGTTTCTTTTGGAGTCTTTTGCCATATAGAAAACCAATTTTTGCATCGTTATCTTCTGCTTCCAATCTTTTGGATTTTAGAAGAAACTCTAATTTGTTAACCCTAATTAGTCCGTTTGAAGCACGTGCACGAAAAAACTTAAGGAAAAAGGCCTATAGCACTTGAAGAAAATTTGTATACTCCAATGCAATATTGATTGACGATTGATGTTTTTCGATATTGTTGTGGGGGATGTTCAAATTTGTTGATCAAATTGGTCTTTTTTGCCAAGATCAAAGAGTTTAAGAGCAAATTTAGGAGCTAAGTTTATGAACAGTCCTTTGAAACGTATGTATTACAAGAAGCAATATAGAATTGTTTCTATATTTGATTTCCATATGAAAAACAAATGATCTGAGTAAAGCCATTCTCAAAACGCTTCCTGCCTTTGAAATTGGGTATAAATCAAAGAGTAAAGCCATTCTGATATTCACTAGTCCTTGGAGGTTAAGACCAGCAATCCCATTATACCAATAGTTATGTACTGCAATACCAATAATAACAACAAATAAAAGTTAGTGAACAACAAAATATCAGTCTTTCATTCCATTCTATTTTCAAGTCAAATTTCAAACCTTGATTATAGGCATGTCTGTCATGATAATTGTTGCATATCCAACATATGGCAAGAAACTGCAAAACAAAAACAAAACTCTTCTTTCCTTATTTCTAAACAACACATGAAATTGCTTAATATAGTTAGACTTTGGAAAAATAATGACAAGTACAACCACGAACGCATGCAATTGAGCCCTGAGACAGTTATCGAGGACGATGACTAAGTTAAGTGGGAAAGAATGTCACAATCTGCGATGCAATTGTGCCCAGAAAAAGTCTGACTAATTTAAGTGGGAGAGAATGCCACAACCATACTATAAATATAAAGAGAGTAGGTTGTGACCCTCACATCAAGACAAGTAAAGCGGCAACCCTCTAGAGGCACCCACTTAGTATAACCACGAAGGCATGCGATTGTGGCCCAAGAAAGTCATTGAGGACGATGACTAATTTAAGTGGGGGAGAATGTCACAATCCGCAATGTGATTGTGCCCCGAGAAATTCATGAGGACGATGACTAAGCTAAGTGGAGGAGAATGTCACAATCCGCAATGTGATTGTGCCCCGAGAAATTCATCGAGGACGATGACTAAGCTAAGTGGGGGAGAATGTCACAATCTACGATGCGTTTGTGCCCCGAGAAAGTCATTGAGGACGATGATTAAGTTAAGTAGAGGAGAATATCACAATCATACTATGAAGAGAGTAGGTTGTGACCCTCATGTCGAGACAAGTAAAGCGGCGACCCTCAAGAGGCACCCACGCAGTACAACCACGGAGGCTTGTGAATTTACCCGATGGCTTTCCCCATTAAGTGTTGTCTTTCCAACCAAAGCTGATCCTTAGCGTACAGTAGAATGTCATCAAATTCATTATTGTCACCTGCAGATTTAACACACAAGAAACGAGCAAAGCTCATTGCCAAACATTTAGCGAGAACACTTTATTGTCATGTTTCAGTTCAAGTACCTTTTGTAAGTATGTAAACCTCTCCTGTATCTCTGGTCTCGTGGACCTGACAACAATAACATTTGATGTAAATGTGTTTTGCTTTAAAGAACAAGAATGGTTTCCTGCTAAGCCACTACCAACTTGGTAAAAAAAACGTTACCTTGATTACACGATGAACGATTGGAATGACCTGTCCCTAGCAAATGTTACAAATGGAAATTAGTAGACGATTTACTAATGTGAATACGACGCAAGATATGTTAGGCAAGGAACTTGAACGATGGCTACGAAGTTTAAGACTCGATTAGACGTTAAGAGGTTCATAAAACACAACCGAAGATATAAACATGAAACATTCTTTTATATCCAAGAACTAGCTAAAATCAGTGTAGAAATGTATGATCACACCAGTACATGAAACATGAGAGCAAACTTACCTCAATTTTATACACAACGATCTCCCCTGCACGAATTGGATCTTCATTCATGTGGAGGAAGAGAATGTCGCCCTGCAACAGATAAAACTCCCATAAGAAGCCATAACAAAATTATCATAAGCCTTACCCCATTTATGCTTGGCCACTGTGCATTCTCAGATATGCTATGCTAGCAGCGCTAGGTGAATATAAACCAAAATGAAGCACTATTAGAAGGTTAAATTGGAAATCTAGTCACTCAACCTCGAGATTTGTGACGACCTAAGACCACCGCTAGCAGATATTGTCTTCTTTGAGCTTTCCCTTTTGGGCTTCTCCTCAAGGTTTTAAAACGCGTTTACTAGAGAGAGGTTTCCATGCTCTTATTAGGAATGCTCTGTACCCCTCTCCAACTGATGTGGGATCTCACAATCCACCCCTCTTAAGGGCCCAGCATCCTTGTTGGCACACCGTCCAATATCTGGCTCTAATACCATTTGTAACAGCCCAAGCCCCCCGCTAACAAATATTGTCCTCTTTGGGCTTTCCCTTCTAGGCTTCCCCTCAAGGTTTTAAAACACGTCTGTTACGGAGAGGTTTCCACACCTTTATAAGGAATGGTTCATTCTCCTCTCCAACCAATATGGAATCTCACAATCCACCCTCCTTAGGGGCCCAACATCCTCGCAGGCGCACCACTCGGTGTCTAGCTCTGATACCATTTATAACAGCCCAAGCCTACCGCTAGAAGATATTGTCTGCTTTGAGCCGTTACAAATTTAGTCTCTGAACTTAGACATAAACTTCAAATATATATTTGATAGATCACTTGATTTTTAAAATTTCAAATGCATGGCTAAGAGTTAGGACCAATCTACTTAAGAGAATGAAGTTGATTGTCTTAGAGGATCAGCTCACCCTAGCAAAACCAGGTTCCATACTTTCAGAGAGCACAACCACCACAGGCGACTCACTGCCAGTCCAGCACATCAACCCTTTCCAAATCATCGATGCCATTGAAACGATCAAACCTGATACATTATGATATTGTTCTTAGAGTAAAGGAATGAAGAAGAAAAATACATATTGCAGATGAATACCAGGACTAAGGAGTTAGAATATAAAAACCAAAGCAGCTAAATCATTCTTCTACATTCCTACATGACTAGATGTATGTTCCTTTCAGGGATGAAACGAAGAATAATCGAACTACAACTATAAATTTAGTGCTTGAACTTTGCTTAACTTTTACACTCAGTGTCTATTTAGTTCTAAAGCTTAAAAATCATTTACGTCTCTAAATTTTAAACGATGATTCTTGTAACAGCCCAAGCCCACTGCTAATAGATATTATCCGCTTTGGCCTGTTACATATCATCGTCGGCCTCACAATTTTAAAACACGTCCACTAAGGAGAGGTTTCCACACTTTTATAAGGAATGCTTCGTTCCACTCTCCGGTCAATGTGGGATCCCACAATCCACCCCCTTGGGTGCTAGTGTCCTCACTGACACACCGCGCGGTGTCTAACTCTGATACCATTTGTAACAGCCCAAGTCTACCGCTAGTAGATATTGTCCGCTTTGGCCCGTTACGTATCGCCATCGGCTTCACAATTTTAAAACACATCTATTAGGTAGAAGTTTCCACACCCTTATAAGGAATGCTTTGTTCCTCTCTCCAATCAAAGTGGATCTCACCATTCTATACCACTTTCACCTTGATTCTATACACTTTCACCATTAGCAATGTTACAATCATGAAAGGACGTATCTATTTAACACGACGGGACAAATAGAGATTGGGAGAAAGGAGTAAGTTGGATAAAACAAAATAGAACTGAAAAAGTCAAAATCCTATCCAGTTTAAAGATTGTGATACTGTATTTTATCTAATTGTTCGTTTCTTTCAACCATTGATCTCCAAATCATGTCAAACTAGCATATATATTTGTTCATCATGCGTTCCACATCCATCGTTTCGTTAACTATCACAAATTTAAATTCTGGAGACATTGAAACACATTAGACCAAAATTATAGAAACTAAATGGGAAAATTCATACTACCAATGTCTAAAAATAACTCGCAGTTCTTAAATCATACAATGAAGAACAGTTCAAAACCCCCATCAATTTGAATCATCAAGAAAGATCAAACGAATACTTCCCAGCAGATTGCTCATTTCATGAACAGCAAAATGTAAACAAAATGTTAAAGATTGAATTTACATACCAAAACTGACGGCCTGAGATAGAACCTTCCTGATTTTGATGGATTTGAAAGACTCGATGGTCTCTCCAATCCAACCCATGTCGGCTACTCTCTTCAATTGGGTTTAATGCGATCGATCAATGGAAATGAAAACTGGGTTTTTCTTGATTTTGAAGAACTTCTCTCGAGCTTTTACTATTCGGGATTTCGCGGGTTCAGTCGTCCCGGTTTGCGCAAGCGTCTTGATTTCTATTGACGCCGATGACCAAAGTGGGCCCACCTCATGCACAAAAATAAATATGTAATTAAATTTTTTTTAAAATATATTCTTTTTGGTCCCTAACATTTGATCAAATTCTTATTTAGTCCTTCATTTTACGGCTAATTTAATTTTTAGTTGATTTTTGGGTTTTAAAATATTATACTTTTACCATTTTTATTTTTTTTTAAAAAAAGTTAAAATGTGTTCTTTTAAGCCAATTGTTATTTAATTTTTAAAAGGGTAGGAAGGTAAATGTATTATTCTTTTTTTTTCCTCGAAATTGAGTGGTATTGTTAAAAAATAAATAAAAATTAAAGGGTATTTTTGAAATAAAATATAAATTTAGGAGTATTTTTATTAATTTAGCCCATTTTTATTTAATTTTTATTTGGTACATTTATATTTTTAAAATAATGGGCTGAGTGGATCCAAAAGTACAATTATATGGTCCAAGCCCAAGATCTAAACTGGGCTGGACTTGTTAGATGTATTGGGCTTGGGCCCAATTTAGACGTCAGTGTCCAAGGGTCTCGGCCCAGTGACCATGAGTCTTCTCTATATCTTCCATACATATATCGTCAAGAATTTACCGGTAGCTCTTAAGCCCTAATTTTGTTTCCCTCGAATTCTGCTGTCGTTGTGTTAAAACCCTACCTTTCTTCTTGGATCTAAAATGGTACTGTATGTTTGTTTGATGAACTTACGTTGATCTTTGTTTCATTCGTTTGCATGGATTTTTATGGTGGTTGTGTTTTTGCAGACAGGAGAAGCAGTGAATCCCAAAGCCTATCCTTTGGCCGATGCGCAGCTCACAATTACTATTCTTGATCTTGTTCAGCAAGCTGCTAACTACAAGCAGCTGAAGAAGGGTGCGAATGAAGGTAGCGTGATTTGTTTAAAGTTTGTGTGTTTCGTTTGATCAACGTTCTGGCTTCGTAAGAAGTGTTCGGTGAGGATTTTGTATTGTGTTATTTTTTTTTCCCCTTGGTTAATGGTTTTCTTTTGATGGATTTTCAGCCACTAAGACGCTGAATAGAGGAATTTCGGAGTTTGTAGTGATGGCTGCTGATACTGAGCCGCTTGAGATTCTTCTCCATCTTCCATTGTTGGCTGAAGATAAGGTAAAACTATCTGTTTTTTGAACTTTCGGTAGATAGTCATGGTTTTCTGTTGTTACTTGTTAATATAGAGATTTTGACAAATGGGGGAATGAACGTATTGAAGTATCCCCATATCTCCCCTGCTATTTATTGTACTGTTTCTTAACTAGTGAAACCTTAGTGTAAACAATGCAAGGATTTGGCGTTTATACAGACGCAATAGTTAACAGCACTTTTTTGTTTCATCGTTCTTTCTGGTTATATTCAAGCAGATGTTCCCAATATTACCACTTTTCTGTTTGCTTTAGCTTTAGTTGTACCCTTCTTCTGATGCTGGATTCTACGATGTAAAAGATGAAAATTTTCCTTTTGCCTTGTTATGGAGTCTCGTTTTGGATAGAGTTAGACCTGCGAGCTAGCTACGAAGAGTACTCCTCTCGCTCCTCTCCCTATCGGTTTCATTACTTCGCTCCTTCACCTCTCCCACTCTGTAAAGTTGCTTCGCTCCTTTTGAGGATCGAAGTTTCCTGTGCTATGTCCATGCCAATAGACAAATGATTGATTATCCCATTCAAACAATTTACGTGAGGGGCTTCTTCCATAACCCAAGCTCGGAGAAGGAAGAGATAAGAGGGCCCTAGAAAAACCTTTTTGTTTAGGGGTAAGGGGGTGCTAACATCACTCTAATACGCCCATAACAGTTATCTTTGGGCTCATGCTGATAATTATTCAATTATGGTTTGTTTGTAAAAGATCTCGAGGGAAAATGCCTTTTACTGTCATGTTATATTTGCAGATATTTGATCATATACAGTCCTTATAAGAACCAAATAGTAGGATGATTTCTTTTCCTGACTTCAATATCATAGAATCTTATGTTCCAAGATGAAAAATTGTGCTTATTGCTCTATGATATAATGGTTTTATACCCAAACTTGCAGAATGTGCCTTATGTATTTGTCCCTTCAAAGCAAGCTCTTGGCCGAGCATGTGGAGTCACTAGACCTGTAATTGCATGCTCTGTAACAACAAACGAGGGAAGCCAATTGAAATCTCAGATACAGCAACTGAAGGTAATTACTACCTCATCTTTCTGTGAGGTATCATCTTTCTAAAGTATCTATTTCCCCTTGATAATACAGTGCATTTCCTTCTTAAATGCAGGATGCCATTGAGAAGCTGTTGATTTGAAGCGTGTTCTATATGGCGTTCGGTATGATGGGCTTCTTTGATCGTCATGGTCGCTACTCCAGAGGCTTTGACTGAAGTTGTTGTGCAATTAGGGGAAACTGCCTTGGTATTAACCTATATATATTGAGCTTCTTTTTTGCCATTAAGAATGAGACAAAGCACTCGTACAATTTTAATGACAGTTTAAGCTAATGTTTATCCCTGTGAGTTTGCCTATATTTGATTAATGAAGCATGGCTTGTTCATCAGCATCTCTTTGCCTTTTTTCACCATTATTGATAATATTATAGATGTGAAAAGAAGGTTCAATTATTGACCTTTCACATGCCATGGAAAAAGGAGCCCTAGATCGCTAATGATTAGCAATTATTAGCGATAATTGATATGTAGTTTTTTTTTCGTTTATATGTATAAATTCTTGTACATTCACTTATGTCTCACTTACGTCGAAAAATATTAATTCTATGGGTTGTTTGGTATTTGGGTTATTAAGATATCTTCGATATGATATGATTTGGTCGTTCATAAAGATTGTATAAACATAGTTTAACGGGAACTCGTATATACTAGTTTGTTACGATTCTTTAGTTTTAAAACATTTACCCACCTCCAAAATTACTATTAAACTTGTTAAAATATTTTAAATTTATTGCCTTCCTAATAAACTGATTAAATAGTTTAATTTATTTTTCTTTTTAATAATATAATATAAGTAATCTAAACTCTTATTAAATAATTATCCTTTTGTAATTTATATACATTTTTATAATATTTATCTATGTGACCAAAATACATATCAATACATTTATCATTATAATTACTTTAAAAGGTGAAATTTAGACAAATCCTCTCCTTTGAGAATGGTGTGATTGGAGAGAGTGGCGGAAGGGAAAGAGGTCGTAACGAAGTCGTAAACTTTCTTGAGTTATGTGGGAGACTGAATTATGGGTCGAGTAAACTCTCTCGGAGTTTTCCAACAAAATCACAAACGAAGATTTATGATATTTTTTTTTTATTTGAAAAGAAGGGTGGCGAGATATGTTCTCGAAAAGCAAGTCGTAGTAAATGAAGTAAGGTCAAATAGATGTCATGTGAGATTGGTAGATACTTATTACGATTCAAATAAATGAATAATGTTGCATTATAAATGGTTTTAAATACCTTCTTTTTTAGGATCATCTCTCGATAAAGTTTGGCTGAGGTATTCACATTAAGGGTTTAAAATCCTCTCATTTCCAATCTTATAAAGCAAGTCGTTCTTATCCAATTCATACAATGATGTTGACATGAAACTTATAATTCACCTTTTAAAAATTATTGTACGTGGAAACTCGTTCATCTTACCAAATTTTGATTTTCTTTTTCCTTCCCTTTTTAACTAAAATCAAGAGCGAGAGAGGGGGAAAACATGTTTATTTCACGAGAAGAAAGTCCTCTCCTAGTAGAACTCGTGCAAATCGTTGAATCAAGGTAAGTTTGTATCGAGTTTTTAATTACTTAAAAATATTTTAAAACGTTTAGAAAGTCAGTTCAAATATACTCTTAATATCGCATAGTCCTGAGCGGGACGGACAAACTTTTTAGTTTAGTGGAGACCGAAAGGGGATAGGCCCTAATTTGATTGTCATGTTATGGACTTTATCCACTTATTTCACGTTGGATGTTGCTGTAATGGCATGAAGCTGTACGATATTTCCATTTTTTCTGGTCTGTTGGTAATGAAGAAAGTGCTCACCACATTCAAAAGCTAAGATATTGCATTGTACTAAATTATTTTCTGCCTTCTTTTTGTTTTTGTGTCTCTGTCTATCTATGCATCCATTTGCTTCATCCTTATTCTATCTTTTTAGTACAATAATTAGATTTAAACTCTCGGCCTCAAAAAAGAGTATATGTCTGTAACAGCTCAAGCCTACCGCTATTTTCTTTGGACTTTCTCTTTCGAGACAGATATTATCTTCTTTGGACTTTCTCTTCGGAGCTTTCCCTCAAAGTTTTTAAAACATATCTGCTAGGCAGAAGTTTTTATACCCTTATGAAGAATGTTTCGTTTCTCTCTCCCTCACAACCCACCCTCTTTCGAGACCCAACGTCCCCGTCCACTCGTTCCCCTTTCCAGTTGATGCAGGATCTTACAGTGTCAATTACTGATCTACATTCACTTTGAGAATTTACGAAGAACGAGGTGTCAAGATCTACATAGCTTGAGGTCAAGACACCAAATAAACGTCCCAGTTGTAATAGGTGTCAGGCATATTGAGACTTGTAATGGGTGTCACATGTCGGGTTTTGTTAAACTTGTAAAGTAGTTAAAGATTGTGTAAATTATATGAGGTTTTTAATAACATTTTTAAAGGATATGAGCATCTAAAAAGCAAATCTTTGCTTCTAATCATTGAGCTCAAATGTTGTATTTGTACCCTACGAGTCAGAACTTGGTTGCAGATGTGCATATAAAGAAAAAGGGATGCAAGCTTTTGATATATATTTAATTTGCAATTGTCCCATTTTGATCTAATAATTGCTGCAATTTTCGTTTTGCATTTGTCATCTTCTTCTAACATTAAATACCGTCAATTATTTAAAAAATATTATTATCCTTTCGAAAGTCGGAATATTATGTTTAACCTTTTAAAAAAGTTCAAAATTACCTTTGTAGTAGATATCTATTAAGATGTTACGAGAATCAGACCTAAAACTGTGTTAATGACCTAAAACAAAAATTGAGGAACCTCAATATTATCATGCTATTCTAGATCACTACCATACTCGTTCTACATCTCAATTTTCATCCAAGATTCTAAGTACCAGCTAGCTAACAGGGCAAGCAACATAATAGAGATTGCGTTAGAGTGTTATGAGAATTGGACCTAAAACTGTGTCAGTGACCTGAAACAAAAATTGGAGATCCTCGACACTATCACGGTGTTCTAAATCACTACTACACTTGTTCTACGTCTCAATTTTCATCCAAGAGTCCAAGCACTGGTAGCTAATAGGGCGAGCAGTGTAATAGAGTCTCTATTAGAATATTACGAGAATTGGACCTAAAGTTGCGTGTAAGTGACCTAAAATAAAAATTGGAGAATCTAATCACTGTCATGCTATTCTAAATCAATATCGCACTCGTTCTACGTCTCAATTTTCAACCAAGATTCTAAACACCAGCTAACTAACAAGGTGAACAACATAATAAAGTCTCCATTAGAATGTTATGAGAGTTTAACCTAAACAGTGTGTCAGATATTGTCCGTGACTATGAGAACAAAATTACAAAACCCTTTTTTCAAAGCAGAGTGAATAGAAGTGAGAAAGAAAGCAAGCAAATTCCCTAATATCTTAACGTTCACTTCAAATGTTCTAAAAAATTATATGGTTCAAGAGAGGAGTACTGAATACACAGATATTTGTCTATAAAAGAATTGAGCAAATAATTTGTTTGGGAGGGGACTCCTAATCCCACTAACATGTTATGTTTGGAAACAATTCAACAGCAATCATTATGTGCCTGACTTAAAATAACATGATCATCTGCTACTCACATGGCCTTCAACAATGCTTCCACCTGTCTTGAAAGATAAACTTACAGTAGTTCTCATCTCATAGAACCTTCCCCCTGTTCTCAGATACCAAGAATCTGCTACCTAAAGTGGAAAAATACTGACAGTAACTTTGTTTTCAAACACTAATTCTGAAGTGAGCTTGTAAATAAATGATGTCAATGAGAAAATGATTAGTCCAATGACAATTTTATCATACTATGAGAAGGATAAGACATTTCCAATACTATGCTTGGAAAGATGGTGGTGTGAATGAGATCAACAGTGGGAGCAGTGTAAGAACCTGTTTAAATGTGGAAGAAATACAAAACTTCTAGATTTTACTAAGACTATCGAGGATTGGACAACAACACATACTCGATCTAGATGAACACAAAAACAGGAGAGAGAAAATGCAAAGAGGAATATTGGCTAGAGGTTTATATTGATGACTCCATGTACCGGAAGAAGAAAGAACACAAAGAATCCAGAAAGTAATCTTCAAAGCACTGCCTAAGGAGATGTGTATACCTCAGTTTATTATATATAGTTTTACCAAATATACCCTCTTTTACTATACATTGTTTACTATATATGTCTATAGCCTCTCATATATATGATCATAGCCTCTAACTATACATAATTGTTTACTAAATATGACCATTTAATTTATATGTCACTTACCATACATAGCTTTACAATGTATAACCATTGCATATGTTATAAATAAGTAGCAGGCTCCATAACCTAACATAATACTCCTAACAACAAGCTAACTTACCCCTAACAACAAGCTAACTTAGGCCTAACATAATACCCCTCAGGAATCATTTTGAATATATTCAAAATTTTGGGAGTTACATTGGCATAACGTAAGCTATATAATCAATGAGAACTACTTAAAACTCAAAAAAGCATGTTCATCAGTAATTCAATATCAAGATTCTTAGACACATTTCCTATAGGATTTAAATATTTGGTGGTAATACTATTCTACCAAACTCATTATACACCGAATCATGTTTACTTATTTTCAACAACTTGAGTGGCCGTTCTTACCTGCCTCTGGGTTTCTTATCCTTATTTGCTCGGGTCAGACGATAGAAGAAGAAAGGCAGATGGATTTGGCTAGTGAGTGGGGTAGCAAAAGCACTCACAGGAAGTCTTGAGTGTCATTGATTTCACAATCTTTAAATTAAACCCGATCTTACCTGATAGAACAGAGAATGATAAAGCTATTGGTTTTGAATTTTAAGATTCCCATTGTCCTGTCGTGTAGCCTTTACAATCAATCTCTTCTTTACACATTCCCCCTGATATTTTTGGCAAATATCATTCTTGAAAGAAACAAATTTTAAATGAGCATCATGACCAAATATGACCTGTATCAGCCTTGTAATAGATACTTTTAGTAGTTATCTAACTTGCCAAAAAAATGTCTATATAATGGGAAGTTCCCACCAATGCACATAAACAAACCGAGTTGGAGAATAGCTGAAGCAGCAGCATAAGGCTCACTTCGTAGCTTACATTCTCTACCAAAGAATGGTCAGTTCTTTTCAGTCATTGTAGAATTCAAAATAGGATAATATTCAAATATTTCTTCTTACTAATTAAAGTTTTCAATGGCTGCAGGATGAAAAACAAAGTTTGACAGTTTCTGATGCTGTGGACTACAAAGGGTTTCCGGCAAACCGGTCTAAAACTGGTGGTTGGGTCCCTGCTGCTCTTATCGTAGGTACTGCATTTTGTCTCATCTCTCTGATACACACCTCTTTCTTGAAGTGTTTCTGGGAACTGAACCAAAACCAGCTTCAAGAATTTAAATAAGGTTGTCCAAGAGAATAGTTTGACATGTTCCCATATCTCACCTAGCTATCTAGTTTGGACAAAACGTAGTCTTAGATCATCCAGAACTTCAAATTCTTCCCTTGTCCGGACTGAAATACATAGCTAATCTAGTTGTGAGAAGAGTTTGAACGAGTTTGATGGTCAATGTAACTATTATTAACAGCTACATTTGCAGATCCAAGTCATGACCATGGCGTTTATGAGATGTTTTAGAAGGATGACCCAAGATGGTCAAATTTCGTAGAGAATCAGAGAAAAGATGTTGATCTAAATCAAGAAAGATAGGATTTTGGGTTTTATGAAGTTTTGATTAGTATAAATCTTTAGCACGTTTACATTCACCATTCAGAGCCTGCTCAATCTCAGTTTCGATCAATATTTTTCGACCTCTTGAAGTGAGAGGATGAGACCCTAACGAGGTACCAAAGCTATAGACAACTTCAAATAGTACTGTCCATGACATTATGTCTCGAAAGGGAAAAGGACAAATATTCTAGCTGGATCTTTTGCACATATTTAAATGCAACTCCTTTTGCCCATCTTCAATTATACTCGATTTTCTACAAAAGGAAGAATATTTAATAGCAGTGCACATTCCTTGGCTACATAAAAAGTTCTCTTTCTGGTGTGAATTTTGGATATCCTTGTTTCTCCAAGAAAACTCAAATAAAGAAATAAATCATAACGGAACGAAATATAAAATCATTAGAGAGGATGGATTTTTTGCTACCGACTGAATCAGACTCATTCAATTGTGGACAGGGATTGAGTTATGTGAAAGACTTTCAACAATGGGAATAGCTGTCAATCTGGTGACTTACTTGGTGGGAACATTGCATCTGCCTAGTGCAACTTCAGCCAACATTGTCACAGATTTCATGGGAACATGTTTCCTCCTTTGCTTGCTTGGAGGTTTTCTAGCAGATTCGTTCCTTGGAAGATACAAGACAATAGCAATCTTTGCCTCAATACAGACACTGGTAATTATAGATTTTCTCCAGTCAATTTGACATTTGACAATCTTATTTTGTCTTTTCATAACTCAACCATATTTGCTAAAATGAATTAGGGAACTGGAACTCTAGCAGTAATAACAAAGCTACCACAATTACATCCACCTCCTTGTGATCCTAGTGCCAGCCAGAACTGCAAGCAAGCTAATGGATTTCAAATGGGAATGATTTATTTGCCTCTGTACCTAATAGCTCTGGGAACTGGAGGTCTCAAATCCAGTGTTTCAGGATTTGGGACCGACCAATTTGACGAGAAAAATGACAAAGAGAAGGCTCAAATGGCATATTTCTTCAACAGATTTTTCTTGTTTGTCAGCAGTGGGACTTTGCTAGCAGTGACAGTGCTTGTTTAC
Organism: Cucurbita moschata; assembly: GCF_002738365.1. Taxonomy (NCBI): domain Eukaryota; kingdom Viridiplantae; phylum Streptophyta; class Magnoliopsida; order Cucurbitales; family Cucurbitaceae; genus Cucurbita; species Cucurbita moschata. Next base: position 737,707 of record NW_019268528.1, read on the forward strand.
TTGCAAGATGAAGTGGGACGCAGTTGGGCTTATGGAATTTGTTCTGTTTCAATGTTCACAGCAGTTATGATATTCCTGTGTGGTACTAAGAGGTATAGATACAAGAAAAGCATGGGAAGTCCAATAGTTCATATCTTCCAGGTCATTGTTGCAGCAATAAACAAGAGGAAGATGGAACTTCCACACAATGATGCTATGCTATATGAGGATCCTGCTGCAACATCAACTGTTGATCACACAAATCAATTCCAGTATGTGTTTTGTTGGCTTAACCTTTACAAGTTGATTTGAAAAGGAACATCCTGTAAATAAAGATGTGGACAAGGGTAAGTTTTTGTAGGCTATTAATGTATTTTTTTTCTTTCTAGACTTCTGGACAAGGCTGCAATTGTGGCAGAGGGAGATTTTGAGAAATCTGTAACCTCTGCACACAATCCATGGAAGCTCTGCTCCGTAACAAGGGTAGAGGAGGTGAAGATGATGACGAGGCTCCTACCAATATGGGCCACAACCATAATCTTCTGGACTACATATGCCCAGATGATCACTTTCTCAGTGGTGCAGGCATCGACCATGGAAAGATCTTTAGGGGCTTTCCAAATCCCTGCCGGTTCTCTAACTGTTTTCTTTGTGGCAGCCATATTGATCACGCTGACCTTTTATGACCGTCTTGTCATGCCTCTTTGGAAGAAGTGGAAAGGGCAACCAGGTAAAGATGGAATCTTATTTTTTTTGGGTAAGAAACCAAGTTTTCATTGAGGAAAAAAAAAAGGCCATACAGAAAACATCCAACGAAAAATGGGGCTCCCAACTAATTAAAAAAAAAAGGCTCCAATCCAACAAAGTCGAACCGAGATTATAACTGGCTAAATATAGAATTTTCGTAGTATCCTCCATTCCCATTCTCGAAATTAAATCAGAGAAAAAAAACCTTACATATCTATTTCTGCCCATGTTCGTAGTCTAACCGAGATTCCTGGTTGTTGTCAGAAATTTTGTCATCTCTAAAGTTTTTTCAGAATAGTTAATCTGCGAGAGCACATAAAATTAAAGGTTTTGTGACTGTTAGTAGTAACATTTGGAAATGAAGGTAATTTTTAAAAAAGTAAAAATATCAAATACATAATAAGATCTGAAATGAACTTCCAATGAATTACCACAACTTTATTGAAGGTTGCAAAGTTTAAGAAGAGCATACCTCTTGGAGAAAGCAAGCTAATCTTCAAGAACTAGATTACGAGTTCAGTTAATTCTAAGGGTGCCTATCCATATGCATAAAATAAGGAACCTTGGAAAACATGATTCGTCCTTTTTTTTTTACAGGTTTTACAAACCTACAGAAGATTGCCATAGGACTTATCCTGTCAACTTTAGGAATGGCAGCTGCCGCTTTAGTCGAGATGAAACGACTCTCAGTGGCTAAAGCTGTGGGTAGATCCACAGCAACCTTGCCTTTAAGTGTGTTCTTGCTGATTCCTCAATTCTTCTTGGTGGGCTCTGCAGAAGCTTTCATCTATACTGGCCAGCTTGATTTCTTCATAACACAATCCCCAAAGGGAATGAAATCTCTGAGCACTGGCCTCTTCCTCACAACTTTATCACTTGGGTTTTTTCTTAGTAGTTTTCTGGTCGCAGTTGTGAAGAGGGTGACAGGGAGCAAGGATGGACAGGGATGGCTTGCAGACAACATAAATTATGCTAGGCTAGATTGTTTCTATGGGCTTCTAGCTACACTGAGTGCCATAAATTTTGTAGCATTTTTAGTTTGTGCAATATGGTATAAGCCACAGAAACCCAAACAAGTTCTAGCGATGGAAACTACTACAAATGAGGGATCTGCTGCTGAGAAATGCTAGTCAACTAAGCTAGATTTTGGGTTTGTTCAGCTTTTTCTTGTATTCCACATTACTCCATAGCGTGGATTTAATGATTGGCAGAGGAAAGAGTGGGCATAAATAAGAGCTCTTCATTGACCAGGGATCATTTTATAAGGATAAGAAGATCCCAATTTCAATGGATATTCTCATGTTGAATTTGCTAAAGCTGAACTCTTTCTTGATCTCTTTTAAATCCCCATTCCCAAATCACTATTTTCATTTTGATATTCTATAAGGCAATCCTGAGCCAAATCCATTTTCCGGAAACAAAAAAGGGTAGGTGCAGAGACTTAGTGGAAGCTGTTCTAGTGCCTAGTGGAGGCTGTTCTAATGCCTATAAGCATATGATGTAAGAGCATAACAGTGTTGCACTTAAAATCAGCGTGGTGCCTTGGGAACGGGGGGTGTTCTTCTAGAAATGGGCCTCAAAACAATACCAAAACATCATAAATAATAGTAGATATTAGTTAAACATTTTGGTGGAAGCTCAATCCCATAAACATCCACAACAGTTCATTCTCCAGTCAAAGAAATAGATTCTGTACTACAACATTAGGCACTAAATCAACCCCATCAACCCCATCAACCCCATAATAAATAGATGAAACCAAAAAAAATAATATATCTAAGAACGCATACCTAACCCAAAACTCGAAAACTTAGTTGAGATATGAATTCGATTATCGCAGCTACTTTTCAACACCATCGAAATGTTCTCTTCTGCACAACTCCTCGTAAAGGCTCAAGCCTGTCAGTCGCCTACTTTTGACTATCAATCTTCCTTTCATTCCCTTCTCTTTCCTCCAACAACCTACCAGCTTCCTCGTCTGCTTGCTGAGCCTTTTTCTGACCCTCCGCGGCTTTGAGTGCCTGCAACTTCGAATGGTTGTAATACGCAACTCCTAAGAAGGCGAGCCCATAACCGAACAAATTAATGGCTGTCACCGTATCCTTAATCACAGACCAGGAGAATGCGATCAATAACCAATCCTTCACTACTCCAGCAACATTCATTGTCAAAGCAGATGTCTTGCCGACCAGTAAAAACACCGCAAGATTCAAAGCAAAAGCACATAATGAATTGGTACCAAAAATCACGAAATCCAAATGGAAGCTCGAATTATCCCTCAACAAAGGGTACTCCATTATTAACCACGGGACAGATAAGAAAACCAAGCAACACGGAGCCACGTAGTAAAGCGACGTGATGGGATTCAGCGAAATACCCTTGGAATTCAACAAAATCTGGATCATCACCAATCGAGTCGCCTCGAACGCGACCGCCAACAGCTGCAAAGTCACACCCTTGGAATTAAATTTCGCCTCTCCATACGCAGCAACCGCAACACCAAGCGAGATCGAAACCATATTAGCCATAGTATCAGACTTAAACTTGTCCTTCTTAAGCGTAACTCCGATCGAGTACACAGCGACAGGCATCAGAGCCTTGAGCATCTGTATAAAAGAAACCGATAGATAGATATACGCTGAATTAGAAAACCAGAGGGAAAGCGAATACAGAGCTCCGATAGGAACCACGGATTTGAAGTAGAGCTCGCGGGACATCGACACAGGCTCCACAACTTTGAAGACGCTGACGAGAAGATACGCGATGGAGGAACAAAAGGCCATATGGATCATGGTGAGAGAGATCGGAAAGGGCCAATTGTACATCTTCTGATCCAGAATGAACTTGTTGTAGACGATGACAGAGAAGCTGAGGAAGATCCATATCGCGACGTATGCGTACGAGAGGAGGACTTTCTTCAGAACATTCTCGGAGATGGCTCCGCCTTTCCCCATTTCCGGCCAAACTGAAGATCTCAGATCGAAAGCTGAAAACGGAACTTGAGGAAGAAAATGGTGAAACCGATGGGATTTTGACGAGAATCTCAAAGAATGGATTCACCCGGGAAAAAGAACAGTTATGGGCCGAGGAAAATGGGCTTTTGCTCTTCGTTTCAACGCATGTTGGGCCTACAGAAGCCCATTTCTGAATTGAAATTTCGTTGGGCTTTGATTCTAAACTTGGGTTTTATAATGAAATTTAATTTAAGATATTAAAGAATTTCTTATTTTTTATTTCTTTTTCTTTTTCTTTTTCTTTTTCTTTTGTCTTCTAATTTATTATTTTATTTAGATTATCCAAAATTTTAAAATATTTATTTGTCTTTTTAAACTCGTGGATCTATATATTGACGGTAAGAATTTTTATAAATTTTTTCTATGTAAATTGTGTTAATAATAATTTTAAAATTTTATGAATATTTTTCAAATAGTTTTTTTTTTTTAATTTGAAGGGTATTTATTAAATTTCCTTAAAAGTTATTATTATTTATTATTATTATTATTATTATTATTTATTTTTTTTTAAGAATATTGTCGAATTTTTTAAAATCATCCAACACCTCCCTCCGAACAAAGTATGTCTCCTCTTAATCGAAGCTTAGAACTGAAAGCATTAGACTTCTGGTTATAGCATCATAATGACACGAACCCCAGAACAGTTGACAACAAAGAATACTCTCTCCATTTGAGTGAGACCTTTTGGGGAAGCTCAAAGCAAAGCCGTGAGAGCTTATGCAGACCATTGTGGAGAGTCGCGTTCGTCTATCATGGTATCAGAGTCATACCCTAAACTTAGTTATGTTAATAGATTGATAAATTCTCAAATGTCGAACAAAGGACTCCAAAAGAAAAGGAGTCTAACCTTTTTCTTTTGGAGTCTTAGTCATTTCAACTCGACTTCTTTTCTTTTGGAGTCCTTTGTTCGACATTTGAGAATTTACCAATCTATTGGCACGACTCTGATACCATGGTAGACAACCACGACTCTCCACAATGATATTATATTGTCCATTTAGGACATAACTCTGACACCATGATAGACGACAACACTCTCCGCAATGGTAAGGTATTATATTGTCAAGTTTTAATTATAAATTCTTGATCGCCAGACTTTCACCCTCCAACCATTTTTATTAATTTGGTTTTATTGATTTTGGGGGTAAGAGAATTCATCTCCTTTGCTTGGACAACTCACTCTCTCGCCAGAATTAGAAAGAATCCAGCTTCTTCACAGATCTGCCATTAATTTTCTGGAAATTTCGGCTTCTTTACAGATCTGCGATTAACTTTCTAGAAATCTCAGGTTCTTCACAGTTTATTCCAGGCTCCATTTCAATCTCCTTCAGAAGTTTTTCAGTTTGATCTCACATTTCCATGGCTAATGCCTGGAAAAGAGACAAGGCACCCAAACTCCTCTCGCCCATTTCTCTGTTCTTCCTCTTTTCATTCTGCATCCTCATCATTTTCTTCTTCCTCTTCGGTAACTCGAATCCTTCAGAGCAATCCACTCCTAGTTTCACAATCAAACCCGATTTTCCTTTCCGATCAATCTCTCCCTTCGATTGCTTCAAATGCCCTCAATCCTTCCCGGTTATCGCCAACGTTGTGGAAGGAGTTCGATATCCGTTTCTGTTTTCGATCGCGGATTTGGGGAATTTGCCCGATAAGCCCCACAAGAACATTGTCAGGATGCTGAAGGGAAAGCCCTTTCGTAAGCCGGATATTTCGGTGACGATTCAGGAGGTTTTGGAGAAGATGAAGAGCGATTCTAGAGATGGGTATGTTGTTGATGTGGGTGCTAATGTGGGAATGGCGAGCTTCGCTGCTGCTGCGATGGGTTTTCGTGTTTTGGCATTTGAGCCGGTTTTTGAAAATTTGCAGAGAATTTGTGATGGAATTTATCTGAATAGGGTTGGGGAATTGGTGAATGTGTTTGAGGCTGCTGCATCTGATAGGCTTGGGAACATCACTGTTCATAAGGTATTATCTGCTTCATAAAATCAATCTTTACAGTCTCATTTGTGATTATATTCCGTTGGATCTCAAAACTTTGCATGCGGATGCTGGTGTTGTGTTGAGGATTGTTGGGAGGGAGTCCGACATTGGCTAATTTAGAGGATGATCATAGGTTTATAAGTAAGGAACACGACTCCATTGATGTGAGGCCTTTTGGGAAACCAAAAGCAAAGCATTGAGAGCTTATGCTCAAAGTGGACAATATTATACCATTGTAGAGGTTCGTGATTCCTAACACAGTATCAGAGTCATGCCCTTAACTTAGTCATGTCAATAGAATTCTCAAGTGTCGAACAAAGGGTGTACTTTGCACCCTTTGTTCGAAGACTCCAGAGAAGGAGTTGAGTCTTGAGTTAGGGGAGGTTGTTCAAGGGCTCTATAAGTTTCAGGAGAGGTTCTATGGTGTACTTTGGTCGAGCGGAGGATTGTTGAGGATTATAGGGAAAGGAGTCCTACATCGGCTAATTAAGGGTACGCCTTCAGTAGTATGAGGCCTCTTGGGGAAACCAAAAGCAAAACCATAAGAGCTTATACTCAAAGTGGACAATACCATTGTGGAGGTTTGTGATTCCTAACATAGTATCAGAGTCATGCCCTAAACTTAGTTATGTCAATAGAATCCTCAAATATTGAACAAAGGGTTGTACTTTGTTCGAAGGCTTCAGAAAAGAAGTTGAGTCTCGATTAAGGGCAAACTGTTCGAGGGCTCCATAGGCCTCAGGGGAGGGTTTATGGTGTTCTTTGTTCGAGGGGAGGATTGTTGAGAGGGAGTCCCATATTGGCTAATTTAGGGAATGATCCTGGGTTTATAAGTAAGGAATACATCTCCATTGGTACGAGGCCTCTTGGGGAAACCCAAAGCAAAGCCATGAAAACTTATGTTCGAAGTGGACAATATCATACCAGATTCTTAAAATGTTGTTCTCTAAATATGCGCGGGCGGGTTGAAGATTTAGTGTTTACATAACTCGCCTATTATGCTTCAGAACTGGTTTATTTTGTGGATGAAAAAGCTGGTTAGTCTATCAAATTATGTATACTACTGTGAAAATGCTTCGACTTAGCCATAGGTGCATTGAGGAGAGGTCAAAATCTGTGGGCTTAGAGATCTGTTTTTCTTGTTTAAGTCAATTCCATATGATTGTGTTAACCTTTCACCAGCCATTTTCTTGCTGATGATAATTTTCCCTCCTAGTCTTCTAATGATTCTAATGGACTCGTATTGCTAACCGGTTGTATGTCGTAGTGCCTCGAAAACCCTTTTAGATGTTCTTCTTGAATTAAGTCGAACAATGAGAAGGTCAGGTGTCTTCTCGAACTGTTATGGAATGATCGACAAGTTTAAAAAGTAGAAGAAATTCAGGGTATGATTCGAACTGCAGGATGATTATCTACTTTGGGTTTTAAAATCTCACGAATTTCGTGAATCTAGTTTTGATATACTTACAAATATTGTCCACTTTGGGCTTTTCCTTTCGAATTTCCCTTCAAAGTTTTTAAAACTTCTCTATTAGGGAGAGGTTTCCACACCCTTACAAAGAATGCTCTGTTCTCCTTCCCAATCGATGTGGGATCTCACAATCCACCTCCCTTCGGGACCCAGCATCCTCGCTGACACTCGTTCCCTTCTCCAATCAATATGGGACCCTCCAATCCACTCTCATTTGAGGCTCAGTGTCCTTGCTGGCATACTGCCTCGTGTCCACCCTCCTTAGTAGTGTATTCCGTTTTGGAATCGAGATGTTGACAGAAAACATCAGCTAAACTTGTTTTTCATGGGGGCAGCTCATGTGTTTTTCCAGCAGCATAGTGAAACTTGATTGGTGTCATTCAGTCCAATCTCATGTCATTGGTCATATATACAATTTACAAAGCTCTTGATTTCTTTGCTGTTCTAAGGAAGTGGGGGCATTGAGCCATCCTGATCTGGTTTGTTTTCTGTAAGCTTCTTTCACTGACTTTTGCTCATTACCCAGCTGGTTGGTCGGCTTGACAACAGTGCTGTTTCAGCAACAGGAGCAAAGTTGGCATTCAAATCTAATGAAGAAATAGCAGTTCAAGTGAAGTCGATACCACTAGATGAAGTAATCCCCGAGTCCGAACGGGTTCTCCTAATAAAAATTGACGTTCAGGGATGGGAATATCATGTGCTAAAAGGGGCAAAGAAGATCTTGTCTAGAAAGGGAACTGAAGCCCCATATCTCATCTATGAGGAAGATGAACGACTGCTAAAAGCCAGTAATAGTAGTTCAAAGGAGATCAGAGAATTCCTTCATTCTGTAGGTTATGATCATTGCACCCAACATGGCACAGATGCACACTGCACAAAAACTGGTTGAAATTCTTTTGCAAAGCCTGCATAGCGAACAATGAACCTGAGGGATCTCGACGATCAAACACGGTATGAGGACGGTCTTGCAAACGAGCCATTTTTCATCTCAACTGCTCTGATGAAGCATGTAAGCTCTTATAGTATATGAAGCTGCCCTTGAGACTTGCAGTTTGAAGTGATGGTTGGATTGGATGAATTGAATCGTATCGTACCGGTTCTTCATTTGCTGTTCACGCTGGATGTTTTCGGTTCATGACATTTTGATTGTAGCATTCTTCGGTTTGTTGCTAGTAGTAGATATTGTAGACACGATAACGTTCATTTTCTCACTAGATTCGAAACTTATCTTAAAACATTCGATAATTGGAAACCACGAGTTAACTCGTGATCTGAGCAATTCCCTATTTGTGGTTCTGAATTCAGTATTGTTGATTCCTTTAGTTACTACTCATTCTAGTAAGCCTCGAGAAGCAAGTCTTCATTTTCGTTAAACTTAGTTGAACAACATGTGAAGGTGGAAATATATCGACATATCAACAGATAATTTCAGTCCATGCTACAAATTGACTACATCAAGTTGGTTGTATTCAATTTTGTTCTACATGTTACCATAGTACAAGATATGACTTTTCCCATAAGAAGCTATGAGAAGATTATAAAACGATTAAAGGGTAACAATAGACTTAGTATGTGAGATCTCGGGGAACAAGTTCCAGCGAGGACGCTGGATCCTGAAGGTTTTTAAAAAGTCCGATAGGGAAAGCCCAAAAAAGCCCAAAAAGGACAATATTTGCTAGTGGTGGGCTTGAGTGTACGTTGTCTGACCGGCTTGAGCATAGGTTGTCTAAATGTAGGTGACACGAATCCAAAATTGACTTGACTCACTCAGTGTTGGGAGTGAGTGTCGCACAATCGCAAAATCCGCTGTAAAAAAAAGTCGTCTCGGAGGAGTAAAGTGTGATCAACCACTAAAAAAAAAAAAGTTCAATACAATCCAATTGTTGTCTTGGTTTTCCTCGAAATTTCATCAAATTTGTTTCCATTATTCATTAGGGTTAAATGTGTATTTTCACGGTAAAATTAAGCTTTAGAGGGCAATTTGGTAATTAAGTAGGAGAGGATTATGAGCCTTATCTGGTTAAATTTGCTTAATTTCCGACCAACTAAATCACAGACAAGACCATCACACACACAGCAGAAGCAGATGAGTAGCTCATCAGAAAGCTTCTGAATTTCAGTCCTCAAGAACAAATTCGAATCCAAAACCCCATTTAAATGGCATATTCCGTGGGTTCTTCCACACCCATTTGCTCCTTCAATCCCTCGAGCAAGCCCACGTCTGGTATTTTCTTCTCCAAATCATCTCTTTATGCACTTTTCTCTGCATAAATTGCCTGGTTTTGTGTCTGTTTGTTTATAACCCTTTCTTTTCACATTCTGAATGGGATTTTTGCTGCCAATTCAGTGCCTCATAAGGCTTTTCGGATAAATGAGGCGTTCCAAAGCACAAACCCCATTAGGCTTTTGCCTTGTGCTGCCAAGGTATGGTTTCTCTGGCCAGTTCTTTCCTACAAATGAAATGAACTTGTTTGGTTATGTCTGTCTTGTGGGCAATTTGTTGCAACTTTAGTGGATTGTCGAACTACAAATTGAACCCTGAACCCTGAGCTAGCTCCCTCTCATGGTTTTTAAAACACGTCTTCTATAGAGAGAGTGTACCTCTACTCCAACCAGTGTTTCGCACCGTCGAGTGATTGGCTTTGATACCATTTGTAACAATTCAAGCCTACCGCTAGCAAATATTATCCCTTTTGACCCGTTACGTATAAGGGGGTGGAAACCTTTCTTTAGTAGACACGTTCTTAAAACCTTGAGGGGAAGCCCGAAAGGAAAAGTCTAAAAAGGATAATATCTACTAGCGGTGGACTTGGACTGTTACAAATGGTGTTAGAATCAGTCGGTGTGCCAGCGAAGACGCTGGACCCTTAAGGAGGGTGGATTGGGAGATCCCACGTCGGTTGGAGAGGGGAACGAAACATTCTTTATAAGGGTGTGGAAATCTCTTCTTAGTAGTCCCATTTCAAAAACCTTGAGAGAAAGCCCGAAAGGAAAAACCCAAAGAGAACAACATTTAACGGTAGGTGCTTTCGAACACAATTTACTCGTCTTTCAGTTTCTGAGAATGTGTTTTAATGTTGCTTTGGCAGGCTTCAGATGGTGCAGATAGTAACCAAACCAGAAAAAACAAAAGCATACTTTGTTCTGACTGCAATGGAAATGGTGAGTGTTATCTTCATAGAACATATAGACCTCCATCTTTATTCCTCCACTTAATATATGGTTCTTCTGCTTAAATTCCCAACATTTCACTCAAACTTTTGAATGGTACAACCATAAATTAGACCCGTGACATGCAACGGTGTCAGTATCGGGACGCCGGGAATGGCGCTACGACCGTATCCCCTTTGTCCGTGGCTTGCTGCAGCCTTTCTTTCTTTGTTTCTGGTGTCAATTTCTCTTAGTACTGTTTTCTTCTACATATTCAATTCTTGGGGCCATGTCTCCAAGGTTCTTGGATGATTCTCCTTGAGCTGTATGTCACAATCGCACTTTTCTTGGCAGTGGACTTTGCGATTGTGCGGCACTCACTCCTAACACTAAGTGAGTCAAGCCAGTTTGTATTCACGTCACCTATGATCGAGCAACGTATGCTCAAGCCTCTAGCCTCGTTTGAGAAGAAGGTTTTCGAAAACAGGGTAGAGAAATTTTTGAAAGCGAGTCAGAAAGTAAGAATGAGAGAAGATTTAAAAGCAACGTTATATAACTATTAGCAAAAGGCAACACAATAGCTTAAACGACATATAACTTTTTGGGTACGGAGAATTTGACAACTAGTCGCATTCCCTTATATTACATTTTGAGGCGATTCAGGTCTAGCAGACCTAGACATGATTTCACCGAACATTCATACAAAATCAGGGGAAGGAGTTGACAGCTAGTCACGCCCCCCTATAGTACATTTTGAAGTGATTTAGGTCTGGCACACCTAGACATGATTTCGCCGAGTAGCCATACAAATAGTAAGGCAATACAACATGAAATTAAATAAAGGATTCAGCGTGACATGAGCATGCGGCCATGGCAACACGCCCTGGACGAGTATGACCATGACACTGGGTATACCTCTTTTATGCGTCTTTCTCGTGGTGGGAACAGAATAGGAAAGACCCGACCGACCCGTCCCTCCAGGTTCCTCGTTTCTTAGATTGTGTTAGTAGTCTCTAAGATTGGGTTACTTTCAGCTGGTTGCTTGTGGCACAGTTTTTCTCTCCTCTGACCTTTTCCCTTGAAGTAAAATCAGAGAGCTTGAGCTTAGTTTACATATGTTTTTTCTTCTCAATTCTCAGGTGCTGTTCTATGTTCTCAGTGTAAAGGAACAGGAGTTAATTCAGTGGATCATTTCAATGGACAGTTCAAAGCTGGTAGCACATGCTGGCTCTGCAGGTATTGATGAACAAACTCTCCTTGCTCTACTGTAACCCGAAGCTAAAAAAGTCGAGCGTATGTTCTATGGACCTAAAGTCCCGTTCCGATGGCCCTAACGAGTCATCTACTTAAAAAGAACTCTCCCTACAGCGTGCCCGTATCCTAAGATACGAGAATTCCACGTTTGTATGACCATTGCATCTTAGTCTGATACATGCATAAACCAATTGAACTATACTCGAGTTGCCATAAACCATTTCATCTATGGGTCATTTCAATTGTAACCATCGTTTGTTTCGAGATATCTGATGGGATTATCGTGTTATTAACTATTAAATTTGAGGTTCTAAAGTAGTTAATGTGTTTGACATTGCAGTGGCAAAAAGGACATCCTGTGTGGGGGCTGTAATGGAGCTGGTTTTATGGGTGGGTTTATGAGTACAGCTGACAGTTAGTTCTTGGTACAGAAAAACATACTAAATTCAGTAATTTTGTATAAATGGGTCACATAATTTCCTAGTAATTTGTAAATGAAATTTACGATAAGATGAAATGACCCGACCCAACCCAACTCGAAATTGTGTGTTAGATCTCACATCGGTTGGGGAGGGGAACGAACCATTTCTTATAAGGACGTGGAAACCTCTCCCTAACAGATTCGTTTTTAAATCGTGAGGTTGACCACGATACGAAACCGCCCAAAACGGACAATAACTATTGGGGGTGGGTTTAGGGTGTTACAATAGTATTAGAGCCAGACACGGGGTAGTGCACTAGTGAGGATGCTGGGCCCCCAAGGAAGATGGATTGTGAGATCTAATATCGGTTGGCGAGGGTAACTATGCATTCCTTATAAGGGTGTGGAAACCTTTTCCTAACAGGTACATTTAAAAACTGTGCTAAAACGGACAATATCGGTTAGCGGTGGACTTAAGCTGTTACATTGTGAGACTTGGGTTAGGTTTCGATCTAAACTCGCATTGGATGGGTTAGAGAAACAACCAACCCAGATTTTTCAGTTTGGTCCGAAAACCTAAACCTGTCCTGACCGGACTTGTGTACAATCCTCTATGTTTTCAAAGTGTAACTAGCATCGATTTCCCAGTCCCAACCGAGTTCAGCGAGTTAAATACCATGAATCATATTCCTCTTCTCTATTTTTGTTTAAGCAAGAAAAAACTCGTTAAAGCTTTCATTCCCTATTTAACCGAGGAGTTCTCACCCCTTTAAGGACGGGTTTTGTGAAATCGTATCCATACCGAGAAAATAACATTCCTATATCGAAAGGAGTATCACCTTCCGAAGTTTAATCATATTCCTCACCTCTAGTTCGGTTTAAACAACAAAAAAAAACTCGTTAAGATGTTCATTCCCTGTTTAACCGTTGAATGTCTCCATACCGAGCTTAGTATACCTCAGCTAATTAAATATATTTATGCTAAAAATATAATATTCAAATTTCACCAAAAAAAAAAAAAAAAAAAATCCTACCCTAATAAATCACAACCAAACTGATCGGACTATGATTTGAAGTTGACGAAAATACCCTCACGCCATCAAAATGTGTTGCCATTCTGGTTGAGGACATCAGAGTCATTGAACAACTCGCTTCATCTTCTACCTTCCCCGCCGCCGCCCGTCGAGAGTAAAGAGAGCTTCTTCTTACAATCTCCGGTATCTGCTTCCGCTTCCGCTTCATTCAGCGACTCAAGGTACTGTCTCTCTCTCTCTCTCCAATCTTCTTTCTTGCTTGAGATGTGGTGGATTTGGCGAGATTGGTCATCTCTTTACTCGTTCTACTGATTCAACCTAAATTGTAAATGCTATCTCGTGGATGTTTTCAGAAACGGACGTAGTTTAAAAATCACAGCCTTGGTGGTGGAATTTGACACTGCCCTGTGGTTGTTAATATCTGATTTTTGTGAATGATTTTCTCTAGGGTTACCTATTTGTATGCTCGATCGAGAAATTTATGTTTCATCTATATTAATCCTTTTACTTGCTGAGGAAGTATCTGCACATCATTACGCGGCCAAGTTAGGGTTTAGGATCGTGAAGTATTTAACAGTCGCATTGTGGTGGTGGTGATTTTCAAGTTTGATACTCTTTTGGGTTACGATTATTGTAGACTGTGCAATGCTCACCAGCCGTTTGATGAAATTCTTCTATGAATGGTATATTTGTACTTGTTCATCCTAGATCATTCCTCCTTAGTGTGGCTATCGCTTTCTTAGTTCTGCACTTTTGGTGCGACGAACGTTGAATTTTGCATAGTGCCCGCCAATGTTTGATGAAATTCTTCAATAAAATGGTATGTTTGAACTTGCCACACTTCTTCATCTCCCTTCAATGTGGCTGTCACTTCCGAATTTCTACTCATTGGGGATGATGAACATTGAACATTACACAGCCCACCAAATGTTTGACGAAATTCCTCTAGTAAGTGGTATAGCTGCATTGTACATGTTCATCGTTCGTAGCTTCCCCACGTATAAACAGGACAAGGTTGTCAATTGAGAATGGAAACTTGTGGGTTTTGATTCAAATGCAGCTTTACTGAGATAGTTCTTTTTCTGGAAACTTTAAGTTTAAGAACTAAACTATTTTCTTTAGAAGCTAAAGTACTAATTATGATTTCAGATCTATACAATGAAGAAAGGCTTGCACCCTCAAATGCAGTGGATATCATATGTCACACAGAGTGGCAGATTGATGCACGTTATGATGACCAAGATACACCATGTTGGTAAAGTCTACCACTTCAGAGCAAGGCGTCAATTAGCTGAAAGTATTGGGCAGATTGCCAAGTTCAAACGTCGTTACGAGAAAGATATTGTCGAAAATGATGAAAGTGTTGAAAAGGCTGAAAAGTGAGGTTCAATGCAAAGCACAAGGATCTGCTGTTCACTTGGATCATTATGGATTCGTTTTGTGAGTTCTAGGAATTTAAAGTTCCCTTCTATTTAATGGAGTCGATCCCTTTTCATAGTCTAGTATCTTACAGAACACCGAGTTAATTTTATAATGGTTTTCGTATGCTCTTACCATTAGATATATTGAATCTGCATTCCTATCTTCAGTTCAATAAATGTGATCATTTTCCACCTTATTTATCTAATTGTGCTTTCGAGCTCACCGGGCTTGTTGTGCTGCTTAAAGCCTATTAGAATAGTGGAGTTGTAGACTTATGTATACTCTAGTTGTTAGGTATTTAATATCTTCCCTAGCCCCTATGAATTTTAGGTTTGAATCCCTCCTAAAAGAAAGAAGAAAAGTTGGGTATTCTGATGGACTACTTTGGTGTCTCAAGAGGGAGAAATTATTGAGGCTGGAACAATGTAGTTGGTAGTTTTGTACTATTTAAGATATGAGAAAGAAACTAAAAAATTATGCCTCGTAGAGAGAAGTGGCCACAATGTGGCGATTATTGTGAGATCCCACATCAGTTGGAGCGTGGAGCGAAACATTTTTTATAAGGGTGTGGAAACCTCTACTTAGCAAACGCCTTTATTGTGAGGCTGATGGCGATACGTAGCGGGTCGAAGCAAACAATATTTGCTAGGAGTGAGCTTGGGTTGTTACAAATGGTATTACAACTAGGCACCGAGCAGTGTGCCAGCAAGGACACTGTGCCCCAAAGGGGAGTGGATTGTGAGATCCCACATCGATTGGAGAGGGGAACGAGAGCCAACGAGGACGTTGGACTCCAGGGGTGGATTGTGAGATCTCACATTGGTTGGAGAGGGGAATGAAACATTCTTTATAAGGGTATTACAACTAGGCACCGAGCAGTGTGCCAGCAAGGACACTGTGCCCCAAAGGGGAGTGGATTGTGAGATCCCACATCGATTGGAGAGGGGAACGAGAGCCAACGAGGACGTTGGACTCCAAGGGTGGATTGTGAGATCTCACATTGGTTGGAGAGGGGAATGAAACATTCTTTATAAGGGTGTGGAAACCTCTCCCTAGCAGATGTGTTTTAAAACCATGAGGTTGATGGCGATATGTAACGAGCCGAAATGGACATTAACTGCTAGTAGTGGGCTTGGGCTGTTATAACTATATTGTATACTCTCCTCGAGATGAACTGCTATCTCATTTGGAGCATTAGCTTAGCTCCTAATCGAACATTTTCTTTCCACTGACTTGTGTAAAATTCTCTGATTCATTCCTTTTGCTTATTTAGTTATGTTCAAATCCTAATCAATGTGCTACTCTTGTTGAGTGTTGATAGAAAAAAGTTGATAAAGATAATGTAAATATCAGCACTCCTTTATAAGATTCTACATTATGATTTGAACTTCATATTTCAGTTTTACATGTTACGGTTAGTATCACGAGTATTCCACACGAACATCAAAGGAAGACGTACATAACTAAAAGGGAACTTCCTTATAGTTGGTGATATCTGATCCATCCTACTTAGCTACTTCTTCTAGAACTGGAACGTTCTTCCATGTATCTTCTAATCCATTCATTTGCAGTGGTGGCAACGAGAAGGCGCTCACAGTCGAGCTCCTACTTCGAACTTCCTTCAAAACCCGTAATGCAGATACGGTGCTCTTCATGTAAAGTGACTCCATATATTCGATCTCTGAAACTCCCTTGGTTGCCTTGAGCAGATCATCAATGTTGGTGGTGGCTGGCTTTGTAGGAGCACCAACTTCATCGACTCCATTCGAACTAGAAGAAGGTAGCTCGTTAAGAGGGAAGAGTAGATCCAGCATCATCTCGCACTGCTTCACGAGCGTGTAAAGCAGGTCGGTCGTAAAGAAGGGCTGCTGCAAAACTTTCTGACTATAGGGTAGGCGGAGGAGCGCGCCGGTCCTTTTGTCGTACTTCTTTAGAATTTTCACAAGCCCTATAAAAAGGTATGCAAGTTGATTATAAAGTGTTCTTCCTCAAAGTATATTCCAGGCATCAAGGAATTGATTCAGCAGCTTGTGGCCTCGATTTGAGATCATTATGTGCCGAGTGTTAGACAAACACAACTCTCCACAATGGTATGAAATTGTCCACTTTGAGCATAAGCTCTCATGGCTTTGCTTTGGGCTTCCCCAAAAGGCCTCATACTAATGGAGAGAGTATTCTTTGTTTATAAATCTATGATCATTCCTCCCCTCGAACAAAGTACGCCTCCCCTTAATCGAGGCTCGACTCCTTTGGAGTCTTAGTCATTTTTTACTACCTTCGAGGAGGCCTGACTCCTTTTCTTTTGGAGTCAGTTCGACATTTGAGGATTTACCAATCTACGACTAAGTTTAGGGCATGCTCCGATACCATGTTAGACGAACACGATTCTCCACAATGGTATGAAATTATCTACTTTGAGCATAAGTTCTCCTGACTTTGCTTTGGGCTTTCCTAGAAGGCCTCATGCCAATAGAGAGAATATTCTTTATTTATAAACTCATGATCATTCCTTAAATTAGCCGATGTAGGACTTTCATCATCATTCAACCGTAAGAACAGAAAATGACATAAAGTTCTTTACCAAAATGAAAGAAACAAAGGTGTCGTATGCAAGACATGAGCGCAAAAGGTATAAAAAAACAGTGAAAAAAGTTAGCAAAGGTTGCTCACCTGTAAAGTTAAGAGCACTGTAATTCTCCAAGAGAACCATTTCACCATGGAAGTCCACAATTTCCTTGCGGATTTCAATCATCTCTTCATTCGAATCTATTGCTTTTCCTACTCTATCTTGTAGCTCCTGAATTATTCCAAAACAAAAGTGGAAGCAATTTGCTCATCAGTATGGACCTGTATGACGATTCGTTATAACTATTGGAACAAGTTTCTTGATGCTGAAATTTTTCTCTACTTGAAATCCTGAATGAATGTGAACATTAAACATTCTTCGAAATCTTGTTTTTGGAATTACAGGATCAAATGCCTAGAATCAGATTTTCTTTGGTGTTCATGTGGCTAGGTCAAATTTCAGAGTTTGAATCATTTCTACTTCATTACTTGCAAAAGGAATGAAGTAAATGCGAGGTCCGATTCAATTTCATTTCTCCGGACTAGACTGAAACACAAATGAATGTGAACATTTTAAACATTCTTCAAAATCTCGTTTTCGGAATTACAGGATCAAATGTCTAGAATAAGATTTTTTTGGTGTTCATGTGGCTAGGTCAAATTCCAGAGTCCAGACCGAAACACAAATCTTCAAAATGAAAGCAATGAAGAAACGCGAAGAACATACCTTCAATCTGATAATGTACTCTTCCTCCTTTTCAACAAAGAAACTATTAAATTTCTCAAGTTCATCCTCCAGCAACTTAATGAAAATCATCTCCTCACTCGACGAAGAATCGTCCTTCTCTCCGTCCTCGATTCTCAGCCGCTTGCTCGGCCGGTCACCGCCTTTAGGCTCCACAAGCTTGAGACGCTTCTTCAACTCCTTGTAGGACAAAAACTTGTCCCGCCACTCCGGCAAGGTTTCTTCAATCTGGTTGCTCAGACTCTTGCCGAACTTCATAACCACGGTTTCCGGCGCCGGAAAAATGAGAGAGAAAACGGAACTGAATAACAAATTTTGGTGGTGATTGGTAATGGCGATTGTGAAATGAGCCAGTTAGAAAAAGGAGAAAAAGAGAGAATTTGGGGAACATAACGGTAAGAGAAGAATATTCCAAGAATTTGTTTTCGAATATTCTTTTATTATTTTCTCACCATATTTATTGTTTTATTCCCTAAAAAAAGAATGGATGAGGATTTTTAATTTTTTTTTAATATTTTCTTTCTATTTATTTATTACGTGTAACCTTGTGGTTGGTCAGGCTTAATTAAAATATTTTCTAAAACTTTTTTTTTTGATAGTTCAAAGTAGTCTTTCATTTTGAAGACATTTTTTATGGTTGATTTTATAGATTTAATTTTTTTTTGGATTAATTTTGATTTTGATTTTAATTATCGAGCCTTAGGATAGTCTTAGAATTGTTGATTGGATTAGCGGGTGACTACCACCGCTTCAAATCACACCACTTATTCAAGTTTAAGATTAAACGGATTGAACCAGCAATTAAGCTGATCGAAATCAATGATCATTTTTCCCGTTTGGAGTAGAAACTGAAATTAGTACATTGTTGAGCTTTCAAAACTAACCTTGTGTGTTCTCAAATTCTAAATTTTGTTTCAATATGAGTCTCGAGATTTCAACACGATGAAAATCATGTCTCAATCATTCAAATAAATAAAGAAGATAAATAAAGGTTTAGCTGACTTGCCCGGATATACTCCAATTATATTGGAATTAGGCGCCTTTGTAAACATCTTTTCTAAATGTATTAAAGAGGGTCTTCGTAACCGTCCAAACTCACATTATCCATTTTGGCCCGTTACGTAAAGTTGTAAGCCTCGTAGTTTAAAAATGTTTCCGCTAGAGAGGTTTTGTCTCCTCATTTTGAACATGTTTATTCAAGCCCAATGAAAACGTTAATGGGCTCAACCTTTTTGAGAAAGAAGTTAATGGGCTTTTCCTTTTGTAAATGAGAAAGTTAAATGGTCCGGAAAAATTGGCACACATGGTTCGTTTTGGCTCGTATAAGTAACAACCTAAACCGAATAATATGTGTTAACAGTGGACTTGGGCTGTTATAGAAACTCAAATCTCGCTAATGTATATATTATTGAATACAAAAACAAGATATTTTAATATCAAATTTATATTTTGTTCATCTTCCATTCATTCTGATGGGAGGAAAAAAAACCCCGCCATTTATTAAATTTAAGTCTTTAAGGTTAGAAATTTAAATTTCACCGAACCATATATCGTTGAATTTAAAATTAAAAAAAAAAAACTTTCACTTATTAAATCGATGCGTTACTCCCCTAAAACCTGCTCGTTGTAGATCCGCTCTTACTTACGATGAAAGGAAAAAAGAGAAAAAAAAAAAAAGATGAACCAATTTATACCACAAATTAAACCCAAAATAAATAATTGTAACACTATTCCTTCAATAATATAAAGAGGGTTTTCAATGCATCTTGGCCCCTCAAAGTTGCCTTCATTAACCATTACTAATGGGACCATCACAATAATTTTATAGAGAGAGGTCTTATTAAAAAATATATAATAACTCGAACCTAAATCAGCTATTAAGATATTTATAATTTTAATCTCGTAAATTTTGAAATAATAATAATAATAAATAAATAAAATAGAACTTCGAGTAATAGATAAAACAAAATCTTCCCGAGTGAAAAGAAAAATAAATTATATAATTGATGAACTCTAACGTTTAAAAGTTGCATAATTTAAATAATTTAAGAATGATTTTCCAACCTCGTTCGTTTTATTATAGTAATGGTAATTAAAAGTGTTCAAAAAAACTCGACGATGGTTCTCTGTCAGTGTGGGATGGAATGACAGAAGTTTTGAGAATTCAAGAGAATGTCACGGTGAGATGAGCCGTTTATCATCACGATAGGTGTCAAGTGGGAGTGCAATGATGTATGCAGTTGAGGCATCCTAAAAGACCAATAGTAGACTTGAACCTTGTTCCCACATGACCCGATCAATTCGATTAGGCACTCGTCATCTATTTTCATTGTTCAACTCTTTGACAAAAAACAAAAAAAGTTCCGCCCTCCCTCTCTATCTATTCAAAGGATGGAAAGGCAGAGGCCTTTGGTGTCCACTACAGTCAAGAGTCAAGAATCGGGGCATCAAAATCACTAGCCAATATGCTTTGATGATCTAAAAATTCTAATCAGCCCAACCCGAACAGTTTAGGTTGGATTATAAACCTATTTGGGTTAAGTTCAAATAAATAAAATTTTTATGAATTATTATTAATTTTAAAATATACATTTTTGCTTACGAAAAAATGGTGTGCAGTGTGTACATTGTTACAAATTTGGTCTTCATTGACTAAAAATGTAAACTATCACTATAGTTGACGTTTTTAGCTGCCAACAACGACGATATCAGCTATTCAAAAACGTCGATCTTTTTATCACTAATTTATTTTTAAACGATGTTGTTGTAGCGTATATCGTGTACTACAACTATTGTTTTTGAATGTTTGTGAAGCAATGAATTCAAAATTTTGGTACAAAATTTGGTGAAAAGTTTGAAATGGGTGTCCTAAAAATATATAGAGGACCATAAATGACAACCCCTTTTCTTGTAGGGTATCCGACAATTCAAGGGGTGAAAGACAAGTTTAACAAAGTATGCACAAACATGCCCCTTTGTCTTCGAAATTGTTGTCTCTCTTTCAAAGTAAAGTTTTCATTAATTTTCCAACTAAATTTTGAAATAATTCTTACATAAATTTCTAACATGTTCGAAAAGATACTGTCGTATCTACATTCGTCACGTATTCATTCCGTTCATACGGTTAAATTAAAACTCTATAGCTTAAGTGTTAAGGATTGTCATGGAGAAGTTTGTCTGTACGAACACTTGAGTCACTTTGACTACACTTTCGAGGCTCGTAATGTGAGATTTCGGGGAACAAAACAGACAATATTGGCTAGTAGTGGGCTTGGATTGTTACCAATGGTATCAGAACTAGAGGTGTGCCAGATCCCATGTCGGTTGGAGAGGGTAACAAAACATTCCTCACAAGGGTGTGAAAACCTCTTCATTGTAGCAGCGTTTCAAAACCATGAGAGTAGTAGCGATACATAACGAGTAAATACAAGGAAAGCTAATAATGTATAAAGGAGAATTTAAATATTTCGTAGGAACTAAATACCATGAAAAATGGTAGCGTCAAGTTTACCTTATAAAAACATAATGATCAATAAAAATTTATAATATTATAACCCTAAAATTCAGTTTATCAAGCTCATTGCCAGCAGATATTGTCCGCTTTGGCTCGTTACGTATCACCATCAGCCTCACGGTTTTAAAACGTGTCTACTAGGGAAAGGTTTCCACGCACTTATAAGAAATGCTTCATTCTCTCTCCAATCGACGTGGGATCTTACAATCCACTCCTTTGGGGGCCTAGCATCCTCACTAGTTCACTATCCAGTGTCTGGCTCTAATACCATTTGTAAAACCTCAAGCTCACCCCTAGCAGACTCACTAGTTCACTATCCAGTGTCTGGCTCTAATACCATTTGTAAAACCTCAAGCTCACCCCTAGCAGACGTGTTCTAAAATTATGAGGCATAACGGGCCAAAACGGACAATATCAGCTAGCAGTAGACTTAAACTTTTACAAACTTGGGGTTGAGTTAGATTTATATTTTTTGTTTGAATTTAAAAAAAAAAAATGAAAATTCAGTTCATTTTGTAGGTTGAAACGTTTTTGGTTTGATCAACTCGACCAACCCAACCAACCCAACCCAAATTTTAAGATTTCTATAAAGATGAAGAATATTAGATTTTAGTTATTAATCTAACGTGTACGGTGAATAAGTAGGATTTTTTAAAATAATTTTAAAAAAATGAACAAACCGATAACCCACCCAACCTAACCTGAAAATAGAGGTTAATGTAATATGTACTGTGAACCCCGTTCGAGTCATTCAAGCTACCAACCCAACCCAATCCAACATTTATGAAACGTAGTTTGTTGGATGAACATCCCACGTCGACTAATTTAGATAATGATCATGGGTTTATAATTCCGGAATACTTTTAAACTCGACAATATTACAATATATCTTATTATATTATTTTAAATTTACAATTGCACACATAATTAATCATAAATTTGTGATATAATTAAAAGTATATAATTTGAAGTTAAATTAGAAAGGGCTTAGCTTTGCTTCCTCGTGATGATCTTGAACTTGAATTTCAGATGGGTTACCATAATTTCTGCTCAGCAACTCCTCAATCATTTGCAATGCAATTCTTTCTTCTTCATCCATCTGCAAATTTCTCATGTGGGGTCCACCGCCCGCCATTGAAGCGCCACCACTTTTTTTACCATTCCACAACCGCCCACCGTCGTCATTGCCGCCGGAAGCGGCGGCGGTGGAGGAGGAGGAGGAGTTTTCTTTTCCGAGATGAACGGTCATGACCCAGCTTGAGTCAGAGCGTTGGCCGGCGCGTTTTTGCCAAACGCCGATGTGGGAATTTTCAGTGTCGAGTCGGAGACATGTCATCGATGGCGACGGCGCTTTGCTGCATTTTCGAAGCTTGGCGTGGAGGATCTCTGATAAGCCCTTTGTTGAAGATGGAGTTGTGATGTTGTTGAGTTTTTCTAATTCTGGTGCCGCGGTTTCGCTCATCGGAAAGTTGGTTTTTGCGTTTCGACCGCTCATTAACACGGCAGCCTGATCGTAGGCTCTCGCTGCCTCCTCCGCCGTCTCAAACGTCCCCAACCAAACCCTTCTCTTCCTATAGTGTAATTATAATTAATTTAAACATAACTCAACGGTAATTAACATATCGATCGATTTCTAAGGTTGAAAGTTCAAATTTTCAAATTTTATTTGCATTCGGGTTTGAGTGGTAAGATCTCGTACACATGACTACATCTTTTTGTTCACATTTTAGTCTTAGTACAATCTTGAGGGAAGCTTCTTTCTCGTTTTGATCTCTTACTATACTCATTACAAGGCTAAAATGAGGTACAAAAAAAAACCCGGTAGGGACGTGTACTAGACCTCACAATGCAAACCGGAATACAAAAACCCTACTCGGGGATTTTGAACTATTACTTTTAAATTTTCATTATTTAACCTATCCATTTAATTTTGAAATTTAACTCAGAATTCATAAAAATGTGAAACATTAATATCGAAAGAAAGTAGAAACGTTTTAGAAACCCTAATGAGTATCAAACGTAACATTTAAATATTTTGTTACTTGAGAGATCGAGGTTAATAATATGATGACCCGTTTGCTTAAACTTTAAGATTCAATGAGAGAGAGCCGAGTAAACAATATAATGACTCATATGCTTAAACTTTAAAATTCAACGAGAGAGATTGAGGTAAACAATATCATGACCCATTTTCTTAAACTTTTAGCTTCAACGAGAGTCGGAGGTAAACAATATCATAATCATCTACTTAAAATTTTAGATTCCGCGAGAGAGGCCGAGATAAACAATATCATGACCCATCTGCTTAAACTTTTAGATTCAATGAGAGAGACTGAAGTAAACAATAATAAGATTCAACGAGGGACACTGAGGTAAATAATAACATGACCCATCTACTTAAATTTTAAGATTCAACGAGAGAGAGACCGAGGTAAAGAATATCATGATCCATGTTCTTAAACTTTTAGATTCAAGACGAGAGAGAGGTTTTCAATGGTGGGTTTCGAAACTTACAGAAGAGGGTGGCGAATTTCGGAGACCCAAGATCCCCAGTGTCGTTGCCTAACGCCTCTAAACTTCTTTGATGGCGCCATGATTTTGTCCAAGCTTCTGTCTCTTGTCTCTCCCACAAAGAGAGAGAGAAAGAGGGAGGAGAGAGGGGCGGAGAGAGAGAGAATTGATTGAAGCGATGGCAAAGAAAGATGAACATTATATAGGGAAGTAGCGAGGAAGGTCAAAAATTCTAACTAACATACTGATTGAACCACCGATCACTCTCATTCAGATGTAGTCCCAGTTTATTCGTGTACCTATTTACTCGGGTGTCACAGAAAAATTATTCTCATAGACCAATATGGTTTCTGTTAGTATGTTTTGTCTTCAGTTACATGCTTAACATATGATTCGAGTAATTTGGAAGTTCTTATGATTGAGTCATCGTAAAAAACGTACAGTACATGAATGAACCGATACCATATTCAAACTAGACGGATGACAAAGATACGACGGTTAAGAATTTATAAAAAAAATTGTAGATCGAGAGTGTCGGTGAATTAAAAAGTTGAATAAATACTACACTCATCTTTTTCTCTCGCATAATCATTATTGTCACCTAATACTCTAATTTTCTTAATTACAATATAGTGTGTCCTATATATCTACCTCAAATAAATGAGTTCTTGCCCAAGTTCTTCGCTTCTCTTTTAGCCCTTTTGACTTGTGTTCTTCATTATTCTCCCTCTATAGAACGAGGTTGGTTCGCTCATAATTGGACTCGAACAAAAAAAAAAAAAAAAATTTGATCGACCCTATTTGTTAATTTTTTTAAACGAATAAGTGAGAAGTCTGGGATCCCACATCGGTTGTAGCGGGGAACGAAGCATTCCTTATGAAGGTATGAAAACTTCTCTCTAATGACGCGTTTTAAACCATGAGGTTGATGGTTGCTAAAGTTGGGCTTGGACACGACAACACGTAACGGATCAAAGCGGACAATGTTTGCTAGGGTGAGCAGCTTAGGCTAATAGGAAAAGAAGAAATAGGTCAAAGTGGATAATATCTACTAGCGGTGGACTTGAGCTCAAATGTTACAAGTGCAACGTAAACCACGTCCGAGCCATAATTATATTATTATCCTACTAGACTTTAACTATTCTTTCACAAGAACAATTATTAGAACCCTAACCTCTTCACTATCATAAGGTAGATTTCTTAGTTTGTAATAATTTTAATTTTTAACTTGTTTCCTATGAATTTTGTGACAATATTAAGGCACACATGAATTTAACTTCTTATCGTCGTTCGGGTAACAGTTATACAGAAAGTTAACCTAATCCTAGCTAAAAACAGAGGGAGCAATCCCGTGCCTAAATCAATTAGATACATATGTGGGTCAACCATACATGACTCCGTGCTACTAGAGATAGTTGACGACCATCTAGAACTTCATCATAACATGACAAAGCATACACATAACCATAAACAGGAGGAGAGCAACCTCGTGCCTGAAATGACCAACCATCACTAATTCCTCGCTACTAGATATAGTTGATGAACCTCTAGAGCCCCATCATAGTAACATCATAACATGATATGACACATCTGGAGGGGAATAACCCTGTTCGGGTGATCTCTTCCATTTTTTCATCATATGAGTAGGGACAAAACATGTTATTGAGCCATACAGAGCTTATTCAGGTTCCAAATCCTGATATGAATCCGAGTATAAAACATTACAAAAAATTCAATAAACAACAGTATTTACCAGCTTAATTTAAAAAAAAAAAAAAAATTTATCGACTAATATGAGCGGTATAATTAATACAATAAACTAATATAACTATAACCATATACCATAAAGCGTTAGTTGACAATTTAATTCAACACTTAATAGTATAGTACTAGACTAATATAATTGTATCCAAACTCTACAAAATAATATAACAAACCAATATAATCGGAGCCAATGGTACTTAATTAACCCATGTTTATAATGTTACCATAATCATTACATTTTTTAAATAATTAATATATATATAATATTATATCTACCACACATATATTAATAGATAATCATTATTATTGTAATTAATGCTAAAAATAGTACTTATTCCCACAATTTTTTTTTTTGTAAATATATAATAAGTCATTTAAACAACTCCCCATTTTAGGGTAATATTGAATAAATAAATATTTTTGTTATTTTTATGAATTTATTTAGATCAAATAATATTGGACTTTAAAATATACATTTTTGTTTACGATATAATTATATATATATATATATATATATATAGTTTTATAATTATTTTTTTGATGGACGGTGGTCGGATAACTCTTAAAAATAATATTTTTAACTGGTTATATACATATATATATATATATATATATATATATATATATATATATTATTTATTTATTTAATTTCATAATTATTTTTTGATGGACGGTTGTTTGATAACTCTTAAAAATAATATTTTTAACGGGTTAGATGATAATTTTTTAAATTATATATTAAAATTTAATTACAAATCTTAAATAAATAAAGAGATATTTTTATGAATTTCATTTAAAAATTTTAAATATATATGTATATATGTATATATATATATATATATATATATTTATCGAAACCCTAAACTCTGATTATATATTTTTATGAATTTCATTTTAAAATTTTAAATATATATATATATATATATATATATATATATTTAAAATTTTAAAATGAAATTCATAAAAATATATAATCAGAGTTTAGGGTTTCGATAAATATATATATATATATATATGTATATAACCAGTTAAAAATATTATTTTTAAGAGTTATCCGACCACCGTCCATCAAAAAAATAATTATAAAACTATATATATATATATATATATAGTTTTATAATTATTTTTTTGATGGACGGTGGTCGGATAACTCTTAAAAATAATATTTTTAACTGGTTATATACATATATATATATATATATATTTAAAATTTTAAAATGAAATTCATAAAAATATATAATCAGAGTTTAGGGTTTCGATAAATATATATATATATATATATGTATATAACCAGTTAAAAATATTATTTTTAAGAGTTATCCGACCACCGTCCATCAAAAAAATAATTATAAAACTATATATATATATATATATATAGTTTTATAATTATTTTTTTGATGGACGGTGGTCGGATAACTCTTAAAAATAATATTTTTAACTGGTTATATACATATATATATATATATATATTTATCGAAACCCTAAACTCTGATTATATATTTTTATGAATTTCATTTTAAAATTTTAAATATATATATATATATATATATATATATATATTTTTTTTTTTTATCGAAAATGGAATATTTATGTTTTTTTTTAAAAATTATATTTTTAGCCTTATTTAGTTTATATAGAGTCTATATATATTTTTTAAGACTTTAATTTTGCTTCATTTATAAAGCCTATAATTTAGAGTATCCCTCTCTTATTTAACAACTTCACCATAAAACTCTATTATTGAAAGAAAAGCATTTTTTATGTCAAATAATAATAATAATAATAATAATAATAATAATTCGAGAGACTTTGTGATGAAGCCAATTAGATAGCTTTTTATTGCATTTAATTTTGTTAAATAACATTTATTGCATTTAATTGGTTAATATAATTTAAATAATGATTGCGACATTTTTTAATTAAATAAAATAATCTGATTGGAAGTTCGAATCTCTCGTTTTTTGTGAAAAAAAAATATATTTTTTATATTTTTAATTAAGAAAAATAAAAATTTGATGAACAAAAAATATATATTAAAAAAATACGTCTAATTGATCAAAGAAAGAATGTTGGCTTAATATTAAACATATGATAATTAGTCATTAACTCATGGGTTTTGCAAATTAAATTAGGTTAATTATCGAGTTTAGTTCACGAACGTTGATGTTTGTGTCTATGTAATGTACATATGATTCAAAGTCCAAATTCGACATATGATGGTCTCGAAATTTCTCTGTATCTCTTATCATATGACCCGTTACCTATTTGTTTAGAAATGTGTCTATCCGGACCAACATCAGTCCTTTTAGCATGTTTTGTCATCACTCATGTTTTATGAATGTGTACATCATTGGTATAGATAGTAACTATCAATTTTTTCAGTCTTTAGGATTGTTCTCATTTATACACCCTTCATTTACGGGCTTCACAGTCTATTTGGTTCATTACGTATCGTCGTCAGTCTAGCAGTTTTAAAACGCGTCTACTAGAGTGAAATCTTCACACCCTTATAAGCCCAACCTCACAACCCATCTCTGTTAGGGGCCCAACGTATTCGCTGGCACATACGCCAATGTTTGTAATAGTTCAAGCCCACCACTAATAAATATTATCTACTTTGGATCTATGATACCATTTTAATGGAAAAAATGCGATAAAAATAGAGATTCATATATAATGAATGGTGGTCCAATTAATTAATTGATTTAAAATTTCTATATTGGGTTTTATTTCATTAATAATTTATAAAGAAATTTTATGGAATTAATTAAAAGCCACAACTATTGAAGCCAACTCATTAAAAAAATAAAAAAATAAAAAGTTATTTTTTTTAATACAAAATACATAAATATATTTTTATTAATTTATGGATATCTAATAATTATTACACATCATCATGCCTTC
This sequence comes from Cucurbita moschata, assembly GCF_002738365.1. Taxonomy (NCBI): domain Eukaryota; kingdom Viridiplantae; phylum Streptophyta; class Magnoliopsida; order Cucurbitales; family Cucurbitaceae; genus Cucurbita; species Cucurbita moschata. The sequence continues at coordinate 766,182 of NW_019268528.1, forward strand.
TTCAATTTTGAGCTCCCAAGCCATGGCTATGGCTATGGCAGCTCTGTCAGGGGCTGTCGCCGTCGTGCTTTCCTTCCGCCACCGTAAATCCGCCGCCTCAGTTTCTTCCGGTAAGCAAAAACCACCCATTTTTTGTTTTATAATTTTATTTTCTATTTATTTTTTGGATTTTTTCCCCCTTGAAGTGGTGAAGAAGAAGAAGAAGGGAAGAAAAAGAGTTCACTTTGCTGATGATTCAGCCGTTTGCAGTACTGAAGAGTTGCAGAGAAAAAACGGCTTAATTTTGGGGCCTTCGCCGCCGGTGGGTAGAGCTCCGCCGCCGTCTTTGACGAGCCACGGTGGAGGAGGCAGCGGAATGCCGGCGAATAGGGTGGCGCTGTACAATGGAATCTTAAGGGATCGTTTGGTTCACAGGATGGCATATTCTCTTTAATTATATATTAAATAACTTTTATTTAATTATTTATTTCTTTTTCTTTTCTTTTTCTTTTTGTAAAAAATGCATAAGCAGTGACAATTGCCCCATGAAGACTCACTTTCCCTACGGCTCCAGTGGGTTCCCTTAACCAAGTCACTGCCTATGAGTCGCCAGCTCATTCTTCAACAGTCCTGGTCTTCTCCCACGGCTTGGAAGCTTACAGTTTCATATTCTATTTCACTCTCCGATGGAAGTTCTTTTCACCCTTCCCTCACGGTTCTACTTCACTATTGGTCACCCAAGAGTATTTAGCCTTGCAAGGTGGTCCTTGCTGATTCACACGGGATTCCACGTACCCCATGCTACTCGGGTCAGAGCGTAAGCTAATGATGCTTTCGTTTGGAATTGAAAATTTGAATTTCTACACGTAAGATCTCACATCGGTCGGAGAGGAAAATGAAACATGAACAGGGTTTCAGTTGTTAGTGTTAACTGCTATTAACGGTACAAGATTACTGATTACGAAATACGAACTGGATCTGGTAAAGTTTCAGTGGAAGTCACAATCACACTGATTTCCCATCTAATTCGACCTTGTTTATCCTATTCTATCCAGTATTAGGGTTTTCGATTTCGATTTTCCCCTTTCGATTTCGATTTCGATTTCGGCATGTTTCTGTGTTTTGATGTTTGTAATCTGATTTTTCGCCGAATATGGTGACGCGGGAGAGCTGGTTTTCTGTTTGGATCGATCGATTTCTCTCTTGTTTGAGGTAAGTTCTTTTGCTCTGTATTGATCATCTCATTTCTGTTCTCAAAGCATGTTAGGGTTTTTGTAATTGTTTGATTGGCGAAGAGATTTAGCTTGAAAATTTCGAACCATTTTGATGCGACCTAATTGAAACGTGTACAGACTTGAATACTGTTCTGGATTGTATGGATTACACTTGTTCATTTGGGGGAGTTTTTTCTTATGGATCCATGATGTATTGTTCTTACGATCGCCATTGTTATTTGAGTAGTTTTATTTTGAATAGCTGTTTTACCTGATGAGTTCTTCCTGCAAATACTTTCAGCTTCTTGTGAATCGGTAGGAGCTTGAGCTATCATTATTGATATCATAATTTTGGAGATTTCTTTTGAATCTGAAATTAAGGGATCTTGGAAGTAAAAGAAATACCAGTTGGTTCTTAGAAGTGTTTAGCTCTGGAATAAGGTGGGGAAGATGGTAGCTTCATTTTTCTTCATGAATTGAACCTCAACACAGTGTGCTAAACGTATTTTCAATTAGGTTAATCTGTGCACTTACTAGGAAATTCTTTTTCTGAGGGAACATTGATGGCATAATGTTAGAGTGGACATAAATAAGTGAAAATTTGGGATTGTAGGAAGCAGAATCCATCGTAATCCAAGCAAAAGTATAACCGGAATTTTCTGTCTTGGCAATCTCTTGACCCATTGAAGATGGACTTCAAATGTGAGATGCCCTAAAGGGGGTGGATTGTGAGATCCCACGTCGATTGGAGAAGAGAATGAAGTGTTCTTTATAAAGGTGTGGAAACCTCTCCCTATGCTAGCGGTGAGAATGGGCCATCACAATTGGTATTAAAGCCAGACACCGGGCAGTGTGTCAGCGAGGACGCTGGGCCCTGAGGGGGGTGAATTGTGAGATCCCATATCAGTTGGGGAGGAGAAGGAACATTTTTTATAGGGGTGTGGAAACTTCTCCTTCGCAGACGCATTTTAAAAACCTTGAGAGGAAGCCTGAAAGGAAAGTCCAAAGAGGACAATATCTACTAGCAGTTGGGTTAGGCCGTTACACTAAATCTATCTCTAAGTGAATGGTGGGAGCTCAAAGCTCTTAGATCGCATCATTGAACTCTATTCTTGCTCCCAACTCTTTAGCACTGAGTTGTACTGGATTTTGGAGCGCGAGTTTACAGATGGTCAAAACAGTAGCAAATGGTTAGCATGTTGTGTGCAGATGTTCTTGATTTATGAACTAAATTCACTAAATTAGTTCACCTCTGTGTTATAATTTTTCATGTTTCATTGTCATTGACTGGGTCCATGACAACGAGGGTTCATGTATTATATTGGACAACGATCTGCATACTTCGTTTATTTCAAACTTCATCGAGGTCCCGAAGCTTAACCATATTATTGAATTCATCTCTCTGAAATGTCAGTATCATGATGTTCATGCATGTACATTTATCATTACTTAGACTATTACATGTCTGTTCTGGAGTTATATCCACAGTTTTCAACATGCTTCTAACAGAGGAAGTGTTTATCTTGGTAGGGGCACTAAACTTGCACCTACCATCTCTGGGAATAATCTGAATTCTAGGATGCTGAGTATGTCAGATGATTTTTGGAGTACAAGCACATGCGATCTCGATGAGATGCTTACGCTTCAATCTCGACAGAACTCGTTTATCAGCACGACAAGCTACAACCCAAATCATGGTGGTGCCACTGACTATTTAAGCAATCATTCTGACTTTGTAAATCATGGTAAGCTCATATCTCAATATTCACTGCTTGTTGGAAAGCGAAGGAGATGTTCCTTGCACTTGCTTTCTTCATCTAGCGTTAGTATCTCCAGTTCTGTAGTTGCTCTAGACTGGTTTCAATTGTAAATTCCCAATTGCAGGTTTGATTCTTTGGACACAGACCAGGCTTCGATGGGTCGGAAATCACGAATCTGCTAAACGAACTAAAAGAAAACACCTTACAGGATTAAGGTGAGTCTAATTTCGACGCAGTTACGTATTCGTTCATGCCATCCAAATTGAATTTTTTAAAATTTTTGCCCCAACATGTATTACTTGGTTTGTGTTCGCAGTTGGTATATGACCAAAGAACTCATGCTGGAAAGCAAAAGACCTTACCATCGGCTCATACCTTTATCTGTAAGTCAGCTTTTTGTCTGTAATGTGGTGTTTTCTTTAGTTGACTACATATTCAAATCCTCTGCTTTGAATATGTAACCATGATATAACTGACAGGAAATGGTAGACTTTCTAGTAGAAGAATGGGAAGAAGAAGGGCTGTATTATTGAGCCAGTCGATCGAAAACCATCACCTTGTGCATTCACCATCTTTGTGACTTTTTTCGTGTTTCGGAGTTTAATTCAATGGCTACTGCCTTAACTTGGGATCAGTTGATACGATTTAACATACAAAATGACACCACCTGGTTTGCTATTGGTACATTGGAGACTTCTTGGGGAGAGGCCAAATATGATGTAACCCGAAATCCAAGATCGTCTGAATGATCGACGAGCTAAACGGTAAGCCCCCTCCAACCATCAGCTAATATCTACTTTATACATACATATCAAGCTTTCTTCATGGTTTCATCTACGCATGACAGTTTAATATATGCAGAAGCATCAACTTTAGTGTGTTTGATGCGATGTTGATGATTGACTTGCTGTAATTGATGTAATAGAATAGATATTAACCTCTAAAACAAACACTATCTTCGAATTCTGATAATACTGAGCTTTGTTTTGTGGGGATATTGCTGTCAACCGTGTTGGATGGTAGAGAACAAATAATAGGCAAAGTCGCGCCCCCATTGTCTTTTTGTCTGGTGGTTGTGCCATTAAAAGACTAGAAATTTTGAAGGGTTTATGTTTGAAGATGCTAAGATGCTTTTGAAACTCTTTTTTCAGAAGAGAATACTTTGTAAGATCCTACGTCGATTGGAGAGGGGAACGTAACATTCTTTATAAGGGTGTGGAAACCTCTCCCTAGCAGATGCATTTTAAGAACCTTGAGGAGAAGCTCGAAAGGCAAAGCCCAAAGAGAACAATATTTGTTAGTAGTGGGCTTAGGAATGGTATCAGAGTCAGACATCGAGGGGTGTGCCAGTGAGGACGCTGGGCCCCGAAAGGGGGTAGATTGTGAAATCCCACGTCGATTGGAGAGAGGAACGAGTGCCAGCGAGAATGTTGGGCCCCAAAAGGAGGGGTGGATCGTGAGATTCCACATCGATTGAAGAGGGGAACGAGTGCCAACGAGGACACTAGACAATGTGTCAACGAGGACGCTGGGCTCCCAACGGGGTGGAGTGTTAGATCCCACATCGGTTGGAGAGGGGAACAAAACATTCTTCATAAGGATGTGGAAACTTCTTTCTCGTAGACGCGTTTTAAAAATCTCAAGGGAAAGTCCCAAAGAGAAAGTCCAAAGAGGATAATATTTGCTAGCGGTGGACATCATTTTGTTACTGAGCCATGATAAGAGAAAATGTTCTTGATTTTGATATCAATGGTTGATATATATTCTTTATGCATTGGGATGAATATACACAAAGAATTCTAAAATTCAAATTCAAATTCAAATTAAAGAACCAACTATCAAGATGACGTTGATATGATTTATATTTATGTTTTTCTTGTTCAAAGTTGTTCTCTCTTTACCAAGTTCAGCATTCAACTGAAAGATTATTACATATATTAGTGATTGCTTTGGTTTGGTACTCTTAGAGGTCACATTATAAGAGAGAGATGAGACATGATTTAAACATGGTGTGATCTGAGTTGAGAGCTACTTTGTTCTTCTCTCTTTTAAGTGCCTCTAATTGGCTTCATAAGGGACCCACCCAAAGAGATGAACCCAAATGAAATGAATGGATAACTCTTTATGTTTTAAAGTTTTGTCCAGATTAGATAGATCGTGTTGTTTCTTATCGACTGTACTTTTTTCAAGAATATTAATTCATTTTCTAATGTTTTTGCCGGTTTTTTTAACGTAAGATGCAACATTTTTCATTGGTGTTATGGTTCGTAACGGATAAATTTAGAGACTGTGGCCTAAATGAGCATAATTTAGTGACATTTTACATGTATTCATTCCTTTAAAGGCAAAAGTTCAAATCTCGGACTCCTACGTGTTTATATATATACATGCTTCTTTCTAGAACTTATTTTTAAAACTTACCACTTAAATAGAAGTGGGTATTCATCTTAATTGGATTATATTTGAATTTTTGAATTTTTTTAATTCATGGTCGTTTTTTTCTTTTTCTTTTTCCCTCTTTTCATCTGTCATCAACTGACTCTCCTCTCCCTCGGTCTAAAACGAGGGAGAGGGGAAGCTACCCTTTTGGTGGGTAACTCGATTACGTTCGGTAACAACACGAGACATAAGAATTAATTATATTCCATTTAGCAATATCAAATTTTAATTTAATTTTTTTCTATACTACGAATAAAATAAAATTGTTTTATTAGATTAAGATGAATCAAAGATGATCCTTACCTATAAAAAAAATTGAGCATCCATTTCCCATACAATGAATTCAAAAAACGAGGGGTAATGTTCAACTTGAAGATACACACAAATCCTTATTAAACCCCTAAAATTAAATAATAATAATAATAATAATAAGACTAAATTAATAAAAATACCCTCCAGAACTTTTTAGTTTGCCTAAAAAATACTCAAACTTTCAAAATTTTCGATAATATCCTTAAATTTTTTTGAAAAGTTCAAAAATACCCCTACCTTCGTTTGAGATGAAAACCGTTACTACTTTGGTTTAAAGATACCCTTCAACTTTCAAAATCGTTTCAAAAATACCTTTAACTTCACCGATACTCTTAAAAAAAATTTAAAATTTTTTAAAAGTACCTTTAAACATTTTTTTAACAATTCAAAAATACATTTACCGTTAGTACCGCGTTTAAAAAAATACTATAAACTTTTCAAATTAACATTAAAATATTTCTAGATAATCTATGAGGTGTCAATAGACGGTTTTCATCCCTATATTGACGGTAATAATTTATTTTATTTTATACTTTATAAAAATAAAGAGTGTTACCGCTCATTTTAAAATTTTATGAATATTTTTTTAACATATTACTAATAATAAATATATTTTTTATTTTTTTTAAATTAAAGAAAAGTGAAATTTTTTAAAGTTTAAGATATTTTTGAGATAAAAGTATAAAATTTAAAATTATTCTTTTTTAATTCAATGTAATAAAATAATAATAATATATTATTATTATTAAAATGTGTGATCCCTAACATGCTTTTTGATTTTCTAATATTTAATTATGATTTTAATATTATAATAATTGGAAATGATTTCAGAACCAACCTTGGGATTCATTACAATGAACCTTCCCTCTCTCTCTCCACATGATAATTTTATTTTTATTATTTTTTTTTGCAAGATTTAATTATTTAATTAATCTTAATTTTTTAAAATTTATTTACCGGTAAATTAAAATTTAAACCAGATCATATCAGATAAACAGATCACGTCTACACATACGTATATTTTTGTCGCTTAAATTAAATTAATAATTTTATCATATTGACATGCCTTTTTCTTCGATCGAGCTTCCCATATATGTCACATACCTAAAAATCATATTCATTCTATATCTTTGCTTTTATCTTGTCATGAAAACATATGATATAGTGTATTTAGACATATAGATATATATACACACAAATACATGCATCGAGACTTTTTTTTTATCTTTTAAGGACACAGACGATATATGAATGAATCGAGACCACTTATGAATATAAATAGTTTAAAAACACGTTGGTTAAAAAAATTCAAAAAATAATCGAAGAGCCACTGTCTCAACGCACCGCGATTGAGCAGCATTTACTCTCATCCTTGAGTAAGTCAACTAACTAGAATTTGGGTCACTGTTGGCACAGACGACGTATGCTTCAGTCTTCAGCCTTGTTCCACGGAAAATATCTAATAAGGTGTATTTTTTCGATGACTCTCATGTCACGAGAGATACGTGAGAATGTCGAGGTCATCCGGTGTCGAATCTAAATTTTAAAGACGTGGAACGTTTTAAATATCTTTGAAAGGGTCGAGAAATATACAAATAATTAATATTTTGTTTTGTTTTTGTTTTACATTTATCATCAACTAGGTTTCCTTGAGATTTTCAAAAGGCAAGAAAGAACATAGCTTGATTAAGAGTATGTTTGGTTGTCAGTCAAGAATGGTCTTCCATAATAATAATAATGATATTTTATTGAAATATTTTATTTATTTAATTTTATCCATACGACCTCTAAAAATACATATCGTAGTAACAATCCGAGGCTATCGTTAGCAGATATTGTCCGTTTTAGTTCATTACGTATCGTCGTCAACCTCACGGTTTTAAAATGGGTCTATTAGCGATAGGTTTCCACAGTCTTATAAGGAATGTTTCGTTCCGTTCTTCAACCGATGTGGGATCTTACAATCCATCTCCCTTGGGAGCCCAACGTCTTCACTGGCACACTGCTTGGTGTCTGAGTTTGAAACTAACTATAACAGTTTGAGCCCACCTGGGAAGAAGGCCGTCCCATTTGACCTTTCTCCTTCTGCAAAACCCTAAAAACTAATAGAGCCACGAGGAATGTATATATTTAGTGCAAATTGTGTGGAAAACATTGCTATTACCATTAATTCCTTGGAAAATAAGACATATACTGTCCGCTTTGGCCCGTTACGTATCACCATCAGCCTCACGATTTTAAAATGCGTCTATTAGGGAGAGGTTTCCACACTCTTATAAGAAATGTTTTGTTCTTTTCTCCAACCGAAGTGGAATCTCACAATCATCCCTTTGGAGGCCCAACGTCCTCGTTGGGATGGGATGCCTATTGACTAGCTCTGATAACATTTTTCGATAAATTGACGAAGATGGTTACTCCAACGAAGATGGCATCTCGTCGGAAATTGCTCGATAAATTGAGCTAATCCTACATATTTTTATTAATTTAACTTTTATTCAATAAAAAAAAGAAAGAGTGGGGAAGGTCCGGTAGTCGGTAATGGCAAGTTGGTTGGGGCAGTGGCGCAAAGGGCAAAGAGCAAGAGGGGGTCTGATTGGAATTTGCGGTTTTTTGGAGAGATTCATTGCACATTCACAATCCCACCTCAAATTCATACTCCAAATATGAATTATTTTTCCCTGAAATCGACCTCTACGACCCCCTTTTCTTATTTTATTCATTAATCCATTCTATAATCCAAATATATATACTCTGTTCAATCCATTTCTTCTTCCCATAATCACAAATTTCCCTTGTTCTTCCCTTTTTCCCCCTTTTCCTATTGGGGTTTTCTCCAAATGCTCTTCTTCTTCCTCCCATTTCTCATTTCTTCTTTGATTTCTGAGTTTGATTTCTGCTTTCCGACACCATTTTCGCTTCCGTTCTTGTGGATTGTTGCTCTGTTTCTGTCGCTATGCCTGCCCTCGTCAATTACGGTGGTGAGTTTTTCGATCTTTTCTGTTTTGTTCTTGTTTGATCTGGGTAGGATTTGAATCGGTTCGGCTTGATCCGTTTGGAGTTTTTTTTTGTTCATGAATCTGTTTCTGAAGTGATCTGGGTTTGTTTCAATATGCTTGATCTTGTAGATATCTTAAGCTAGTTTGTTCTTTAGTGACAGTAATTTGTAGATACCTAGTTTGTTCATCATGTCAAATGTGTCTGAACTTGTTGATTAGCTTTGTAAATGGATCTGTTTAGAGATGTGTGCAATTTTGATGAGGTAGTTTGGCTGACTAGTGTTGTTATTGGGAGTTCAGGTGATGATGAATGTTACCCTGGGGGTTCCTTTTACTCGAGCCCCATGGATTTGGATGGCTTGCTACCAACTAGCTCTCATGTTGATCTGTATTTTCGTCCTAGTAAGAGAGCTCGGATCGGTGCCTCGGTTGTGTTTCGAGGACGAGAATTTGAGCAGGAGTGTAAACAATCCATTGATGTTCTTCCTGATGAATGTCTCTTTGAGATCTTTAGGCATTTAGACAGTGCTAGAGAGAGGAGCTCTTGCGCAGGCGTTTCGAAACGATGGCTTATGCTTTTGAGTACTATTCATAAGGATGAAATCTGCAAGAGTAGAAGCACGTCGAACGTTCGGATGGTTGAGGAGTCGAAGCCTGAATCTGATCGAGAAGATGAAAGTAACGGTTTTCTTACGAGATGTTTGGAAGGAAAGAAAGCTACTGATGTAAGACTTGCTGCCATTGCAGTAGGAACTAGTGGATGTGGTGGTTTGGGTAAGCTTTCTATTCGAGGAAGTAACTCTACGCGTGGAGTTACCGACCTCGGTCTTTCAGCAATTGCCAATGGTTGCCCTTCTCTTCGGATGCTTTCTCTGTGGAACGTATCGTTGGTTGGGGATGAAGGATTGTTCAAAATCGCTAGAGAATGTCGCTTGCTAGAGAAACTTGACCTCTGCCACTGCCCTTCGATCTCGGACAAAGGTTTGATCGCCATTGCTGAGCGATGCACGAACTTGACCTCTTTAAGCATTGAATCATGTCCGAAGATCGGAAATGAAGGTTTGCAAGCAATTGGAAAATTATGTTCGAAACTTCAGACCATCTCTATCAGAGATTGTCCTCGTGTCGGGGATCAAGGTGTTTCGAGTCTATTCGCGTCATCTTCTTGTGCCATAACGAAGGTGAAGATCCAAGCATTGAACATAACGGATTTCTCTCTCGCCGTGATCGGACATTATGGCCAGGCCATAACACACCTAACCCTCAGTGGTCTTCAGAATGTTAGTGAGAAGGGCTTTTGGGTCATGGGCAGTGCACGGGGCTTGAAGAAACTGACGTTGTTGACGATTGCTTCTTGCCGAGGGATGACCGATGTGAGTCTCGAAGCGATTGGAAAGGGAATTGCAAACCTGAAGCAGATGTGCATTCAGAAGTGTTGTTTTGTTTCTGACAATGGATTGACAGCTTTTGCTAGAGCTGCGGGATCGCTCGAGACGTTGCAATTAGAAGAGTGCAACCGAATCACCCTATTAGGCGTCGGTGGTGCCCTCTCGAACCATATTCGGAACTTGAAGTCTCTTACTCTGGTGAAGTGCATGGGGATCAAGGATATAGCTCAAGAAGTAACATTGCCCTCTCCTTGCACCTCCCTCAGGTCCTTATCTATCCAAAACTGCCCTGGCTTTGGCAGTGCCAGTCTTTCAATGGTTGGGAAGCTATGTCCTCAACTTCAGCATGTTGAACTGATTGGTCTTTACGGTATCACGGACGCCTCAATGCTTCCACTTCTCGAGACGTGCGAAGAGCTATTGAAGGTGAACCTTAGCGGCTGCATAAACTTGACCGACGAAACAATATCGACCTTGGTTAGACTGCACGGAGGAACGCTCGAAGTTCTGAATCTCGACAGTTGCAGAAAGATCACTGATGCTAGTTTGGTAGCTATTGCAGATGCGTGCTTGTTACTAAATGAACTAGACGTTTCGAAGTGTGCAATCACCGATGCAGGACTCGCAGTTCTTTCATCTTCAGAACAGATAAATTTGCAAGTTCTTTCCTTGTCGGGTTGTTCCGAAGTATCAAACAAGAGCTTTCCTTTCCTGGAAAGATTGGGGAAGTCACTTCTCGGTTTGAATCTCAAAAACTGTCACTCAATCGGCAGTGGCATGGTCGGGATGATCGTCGAGAACTTGTGGAGATGCGACATCCTCGTCTAACCGTGGATAGTTACAGCGACATGGTCTTTTTCACACAGATAGCAGCATTCAACAGAGGGCGTCCCGACAGCGTATTCTTTTCGTGGCTCGGTTGTTTTAGGGAACTATGGCCAATTACCTTAATTTTTGCAAGCTTTCAGCTTGTTTGTCTGTTTTTTGGTCTCCATTGATGGGAGGCCTCCTCTTTGATGGCCATGGCTTCCTAAGAACACACAGTTACCGAGTGACAGTTAAGAATTGCCTGTCTTTGTACGCGCACTGATGTAGCTACTGGTTTTGTCGAGATGAATGTTCTATAACTAGCTGTTTTAGCTTACAGATACGTTACTTTAATGCATCTGGTACAAGCTTGTTCGGTCCCTTTCGTATTCGATTGCATACGCTCTGTTGCTTCGAGTCGTTGCAAGTGTGAATGTCTGTTGACCGTGAGCTTTGACATCTTTAATTCGACAAATTTACCACTCGGGTGATTTTCGTTTAATGTCGGAGATGTAGGTTGCAATTCATCTGCATGAAGTTGGAATTGCTAGTAATCGTCGGTCAATCATGCGGCAGTGAATTCATTCTCGGGCCTTGTACACACTCCCATCACACTATGGGAGTTGGCCATGCTCGAAGTCCTTCCCCTAACCACAAGGAGGGGAATGTTGAAGGTAGGAGTTGGAGTGAAGTCGTGACAAGGTAGATTGAGTATCGAGGATTACCAATATGACGCGAGTATGCTAACTCAGACTACCCAACTCAAATCATACTCTGACCATACTCGGAATAAATATGATGTTTTTAAAATAATTAAAAAAACAATCCAACAACCCAATTCCAGTTGCTCGGGTCACCAACCCACCTAACCAAAAATTTCAAATGGGTCCCAAGTCACCAACCCAACTAACCCAAAATTTCAAATGGGTCCCGAGTCACCAACCCAACTAACCCAAAATTTCAAATGGGTCTCGAGTCACTAACCCAACTAACTCAAAATTTCAGATGGGTCCAAAAGATTTTCTCGACCTAACCCAACTCACCCGAAAATTTGTTTAAAGTCTTGTTGTGGTCTATATTTGAATGCAATCAAACATAATATCCTCCATAGAATAAGAAATCAGAAGGGTTTTTGGCTTTGCCTTCCTCACATTCATGAATGCTTTGACTCTTCCCACTTGGAAAATGTGGGTTGTGTAATTATTTATTTATTTGGTACAACAAATGCGAGATACGAGAGGTTCAAACGTCCAACCTCGAAGGAATGAATACATGTTAGTTATCGTTGAATGGTCAAAACCCACGGGTAGCAAATATTGTTCTCATTAGCTTTGCTTTCAAGGAACTTTCCTCAAGGTTTTAAAACGCGTGTACTAGAGAGAAATTTTTACGTCTTTGTAGGAATGTTTCGTGAATGTTGTGTTTCCCTTTTCATCCGATGTGGGATCTCACACTTCAGTTTCTCGTTTTTGATTTTGCAACTGCAATGAATTATAAGAATCCCAATACGACAGAATACATATTTAGTTTGTGAGTTTATCGTGAAAGTCAACATGTAGTGTATAAACCTAACCGAGTCAAACATCTTTTTCATTTCGTAAAATATATACTATTTCTATAAAAATATAATTTTTAAATAATTAATTTAGTTTATAAATTTTGGTGTATTTTTTAAAAATGTAAAAAAAAAAAAAAAGGAAATATTTAACCAACCAATTTTATTCTTAAAATTTAAGTTTTTCTTTTAATTTTTTAATTAAAGTAGCTTAAAAAAAATCTAACGGAGTGGGTACCACCGTTGGCCGACGTTAGAGTGAGATTCACGCGTTCACATCCAACGTGGCAAACCGCGTTAAACCACCGCGTTTCATTTCTCTCGACGACGGCCGTCCAAAAATTTCCTCCATTTTAGAAATTAACGGTCTAGATTCGTCTAAACTGGCGGAACCATGGTAAGAACTCCGCGACCTACCGCGCTGAATTTTAACCGTCAACTGCTTCCCGCGTTTATTGGGCAAAGACCAACTGAAAATCTAGGCTTCCATAAATTTACCTTTTTTTTTTTTTTTTTTTTTTTTTTTTTTTTTTTTTTTTTTTTTTTTTTTTTTTTTTTTTTTTTTNTTTTTTTTTTTTTTTTTTTTTTTTTTTTTTTTTTTTTTTTTTTTATGATTAAATCGTTCTAAATCCCTAATTTTTCAAAAAATAAAATAAATAAATCAAACACTAGCTACAAATGGGACCGAGTGTCTCGAGCTCAAGTACGAACTCAAATCGTAGCTAAAAATTACTCGAGAATCTTTTAAAAGTTATAATATTCAATCAGATCTTTCGTAAATATTTAAAAACTATCTCTTAAGTAAAAAAGTCGTTAAAATATATTACAAAAATTGGGAACATCATGACAAATGACCTAAAATAAAAACGAGAGATGAACATTGTCACCCCATTACAGTGACATTTGGAACATTGTGGCCTGGAATAAACCCGAGACATGAATATCCTTGCAACTTCTGAAGTCATTGTTTAAACAGTGAGTTTTTTTTTTTTTTTTTTTATAATTTTAGAATATAAATAAATTCAAGTTTTCATAATTTAAACTAAATTCTAAAATGTGTGTCCCTCATGAAATAAATAATATTTTCAATTTTTTTTTTCTAAAAGAAACATAATAAAATTGAAAATTCTTAAAATAAATAAATAAATACATTTTCTCTCTCTTCAGCCTCCTATGATTTAAAAACCTTTTCACACAGTTCTCTCCCGATCAGTTGCAGAGAGAAAGAAGAGAGAAAGAGGGTTTTGTGGAATCCTAAAACCCTTCTCTTCTTCTTCGTTCCCTCACAAGCTTCGATCGTTAATCATGCTTCTCAGAAGTGCGTCGACCTCAATTCTCAATCCATGGAAACCCCATTTGAAAGAAGCTTCCATGGAGGCCGAAATCGTCCACCAAATTCCTAAATCACGGTCCCTCACACTCTGTGCTTCTTCGAAATTGTTGCCGCCGCCGCCGATGATTGGCGGTCCGGCGATCAACATGATGCGGACCCTCTCTGTGCCCGATCTGAGTAACCTCTCGGCGGTGGCGAAGAGGAGTCCGTTTTTGGATGGGGGATTGTGCTGTGGTGTTGCCGAAGTCGGGGAGAGTTCCGATTGCGGTGGCGATGGTGGTGGTTCGGATGGTGGCGATGATGGCTGCTTTGGTTCTTGGGATGCGGATCGTGAGAACGATTGGGCGGATTTGTATTATCAGAAAATGATAGAAGCGAATCCAGAGAATTCGTTGTTACTAAGCAATTATGCTCGATTCTTGATGGAGGTACATGATTTTAACATTGAAATTCCATCTTCTTTAATTTCTTGAAATTCTTTACAGTACATTTGGTTCTGTTTATTGCGTTTTGTTTGGTTCCTGAAGGAAATGATCCTTTGTTCTTCTCTGTTAAGTACGGAAATGAAAATCTCGCAAAATCTTGTTCTGATCCTTTACCATTGCCTGAACTGATGCTATTTTGAAGATCTTTAATCTGCTTTTGTTTCTTACAACTGTTGGCTTAGAATAGACCTGATGTGAAACACTGGAAGATGAACAGAGTGGATTTTAGGAATCAATTTGTGTTTAGAAAAATACCCAATAAAGCTGATAATATCTTGTTAGCATCTTTTAAAAGTTGTCCTCCCTTCGATTATGGCTCAAAGGGAAGCGTTTTTCATTGCAAAACTATGTTCTTGTTCTTGGTAAAAAAAAAAAAAAAAAACTAAGTATTAGATTTAGTCCTCGAGCTTATAGTTTACATCAAATTAAGTGTTTAAACTTCACTTTGTCCTTGGATGTCACGGTCATGCTCGTCTAGGGTGTGTTGCTCATGACTGCATGCTCATGCCACGCTGAACCCTTTATATTATTCCACTTGTATTGATTTACGAAATCATGCCTACGCCTGCTAAACCTGAATTGCCCCAAAATGTACTATAGGGGGGAGTGACTAGTTGTCAACTCCCCTCCTTAATTTTGATTGACCGTTTGGTGAAATCACACTTAGGTCTGTCGGACTTGAATCGCCTCAAAATGTACTATAGGGAGATGCGACTAGTTGTCAAATTCTCCCTATCCAGAAAAGAAAAGTTATATGTTAATGCTTCTTAACAATTCTCATTAACACTTCTTCTAAGTCCATTTGGACCAGGATTGTCCACATTTTAGCTTTCCATAATAAAACTAGCACCGGGATCCAAAAGTGGTACTGTGCTTTTCACAATTACCATACCCATGAGATCTCAACAAACGAACTAATGAACAGAATGACTTATGTGGACAATGAGTTATTTCTACTATGTTCAACTTAGTTTGTAACAATTTGGTCCTTGAACTATAGTTTACAGTTCGACCTTTGAACTTTAGTCAGTAACAATTTGATCTCCAATCAATTTATTGATCGATACTGTTCTGTATTAAAGTTGAGAAAGTAAATTGGACTAAATCTTTACCAACTAAAGTTTAGGACTGAATTGTTACTCGGAAGAATGAATAAATCAAAGAAGTGTTCTTCAACCATTGTTTTCTTTTTATACAGAAGTTGTTACATGAATGTGGAATGCCTTTGGTAAAAGCTTGTGGTTAATCCTAGCAATTTGTCGATTTTCGTTGCTAAACAGGTTCGTGGAGACCTGCTGAAAGCTGAAGAGTATTGTGGAAGATCAATCTCTGCAAATCCTAATGATGGAAATGTGATATCGATTTATGCTGATTTGATATGGAAGAATCACAAGGATGCCTCCCGTGCTGAGAGCTACCATCTTCAAGCTGCTAAAACTTCCCCTGATGATAGGTAAGAAACAACAAGATACAATCATAAATCAAAGCTATATTGAAATTTTGTGGGAACTTCTGCAAAATTTGTGGGAATCTGAAATTTTGATCTGCAATGAAGTTCTCTCTGCAAATTTGTTGCTATGTGGGACATTTTAATGGATTTGTGGGGTTAATGTTGTTTTTATTTGTTCAACTGGTGCAGTTTTGTTTTAGCCTCATATGCGCGGTTCCTGTGGGATGCTGGAGAAGAAGTCAAGGACGACGACGACGACGAAGAAGAAGATGGATTCGATAGCTTTGGCGAGCCATATTCTTCACGTCCTTTTGATTTTGGAGTTCAGCCTCTCAACTCACTCCTCTAACTGGTGCTTCATAGTCTCTCTCTCAGGTACATTCACAGTTGCAGATGTTGTTAGGTAGTATTCTTCAACCATGAAAGCATAATAAGTTTGCTTACAGAAAGCTGTGGCGAACACTAGGGATTTTCTTTTTCCCTCGCCTCTTTGATCCTCAGTTTGTGTTTTGTATAGAACAATGAAACAAATTGCTGATTGAAGGAAAATCCCAATTTGCAAAGAATCTTCATCTCTCCCCTCCCTGAATTCAAACATGAAAAATGTTCTATATGGGTCCATATGGATCATATGAAATTGAAGAACCTTGTGAAAAGGTTCATTCCTAAAAGAAATAGGTATACTTCTAAATGTTTATTGGAAAACGGTTTTGGTATCGGCCTCGGTATTGGGATGCACACTATTTGCCACTCTAAACATAAGTTAATAGATAAGACATTGATTTCAAACATAGGTCACTCTCATTAGAGTCCGAGAGTTGAACATAGGTATGTGGAAGACATCCATAAGCAATCTTTAGCATTGCCACTCTAAACATAAGTTAATAGATAAGACATTGATTTCAAACATAGGTCACTCTCATTAGAGTCGAGAGTTGAACATAGGTATGTGGAAGACATCCATAAACAATCTTTAGCATTGAGGGTCGAGAAGAAAATTATTGTTCACAAGACATCAATTTTAAACATAAGTTTGTGGATAAGACATTTTTTAACATCCTCGGAGTCTAGGATTGAGAAGTAAAGTGTTGTTAGTGTTCATAAGAGATCAATTCTAAACATAAGTTTGTGGATAAGACATTTGGAAAAACTTGAAGATTCCACCTTTGGAAAGATAAACGTTCATTCTAATTCTATTTTGACAGATTGATTCCCCTTTACGGAGAGTCTTTCTTCAATGAGAATCCATAAAGTTTTTGGGCAAGACAAGTTACCATCCTCGGAGTCCAGGGTTGAGAAGTAGAGTATTGTTGACAAGACATCCATTTTGAACATAAGTTTGTGGATTAGACATTGATTACCATCTCTAGGGTCTAAGGCCGAGAAGAAAAGTATTCATTACCATCTTCGGAGTCCAGGATCAAGAAGAAAAGTATTACAGTATTTTATGAACACGACATGAAA
Source organism: Cucurbita moschata (assembly GCF_002738365.1). Taxonomy (NCBI): domain Eukaryota; kingdom Viridiplantae; phylum Streptophyta; class Magnoliopsida; order Cucurbitales; family Cucurbitaceae; genus Cucurbita; species Cucurbita moschata. The sequence goes on from NW_019268528.1 coordinate 783,364, forward strand.
TACTATCTTTTATTTTGATTCGAGAGAGGAGGAATGATGTAAATTAGATGAGGTAGACTCAAACATGTTGGGCTTAGCTCCAAAATAATGGGCTCAAGTTTAGACCAAACGTTGTAACATGGTCAAAGTCCACTCTTTCCTAAAAATATTTATTAAAAATGTATATTTTATAAGAGTTCTTTTAGATTAATCAATAAATATTTCTGATAAGCGCCTACAATGCTGGAATTTGCAAAGCTAGAGGTCCTTCTAGAATCCTTGCAAAACGCTCACAGAGAAAGCTAACTGAACGGATTGATTTCAACCAAGAGCGGGTTAGAAGATGAATGACTCTTAGATCGAACTTGGAATCTATGATGGTCACTCCAGAATTAGCTTGATCAAAACTAATTCAATGAATCAGTTTAAACATCAAACCTAAAGCAAGATTTGAAAAAGAATAACACCAGAAGGGTATCAAGAAAACACAAAGGTTTTTTCTGTATTCAACCAAAATCCCTCAAACATGAGTATTACATGCCTTTAAATAGGCCCAAAAGAGCCTTTAAATAGGCCCAAAAGATAACCCTACCAAAATAAAGTTCAGCCACCAACCACTAATAAATGCTATTAAATGCAAATTAAAGAATAGAAGGCAATTCATACAAACTATTAATAAATGCTATTAAATATAAATTGAAGCAAAGAAGACATTAATAAATTGTCTTCATTGGTAGTTCAACTACTAAAGGCAAGTCTTCTAATTATTTTCCAATATCAGCCACTCCATTATCTTCTTGATTTGATATGCTAATGCTATAAAGATTTTTGGGCTCAAAAGTCTTTGTTTCAACCTGTACACTAGCTAGCTTTTGAAGATGCAATGTATAGGCCTCTTGAATCTTCTTAACCTTGCTTCTTGTAATCGGTCCTTCGGGTACATGCAAAGGGTCAGCAGTTGAATTCACATCAATTTCATTTTTTAAAAAACAAGTTGTTGCAAATAAGTCCACTTGGCGAGCGGACTCTATATTGTTGGATGTACGAGAGAGAATTTAAAAATCTGTTGACGAAAAAATTATTTGAGTTGAATAGTGTAGTTGGTAGATTATATACCATTAAATGTATGAGAGCATATTTAAGAACTTTTACCGATTCTATCTCAACGTCATTTTATAGCAAAAAATAAAAAATAAAAAAAAAACTAATTGGAACCTTAACTGAATGATTAGTAAAGATGGTTTCAAAAGTAAGGGTGTATATGGGCGAAAGTAAAGATGTATATGGGTCGAGTTGGAAAAATCTTTTGGACCAACTCAAAATTTTGGGTCGGTTGGGTTGGTGATTAGAACAACTCAAATAAAGTTTACGATTTAACTTAACTCTGAATTTTTTAAAATTATTTTAAAAAAATTGTACTTATCCACGATACATATTATACTAATAGTTACAATCTCATAAAATTTAAATATCAAACATTTAAAAGTCATAATACATCATTAATATTTAACTTTTGAATTGGTGGCTTAACTCGACCAAAAAAATTACAATCCACCAAGCGAACCAGATTTTCGATTTTCCAAAAATTCAACCCGTTCCAAACTGAAAAAGTAAAAAATCTAACCCTGGGTTGGATAGTTCAAATTAATCAGATTATCAGATCATATGAATACCAATTTTGAAGTACGATACAACATGCATTATGACGATCTCGACCCAAATCGCAAATCGCAAATAGAGGCCAACTAGATACGATAGGGACTAGAGGGAGAAAAATAAAAGAATATATGAAAATCATTGACCAAATATTTTTTTAAAAAAAAATTGGAAGAGATGAAGAAGAACATGATGCTATAGGGAAGAGATATTTTGCATAAAGAACTTATCCCTTTGTGCTTCAATCCCTTATTTTCTTTGCATTATTGTCTATCATTCTTCTTCAAACCCACATTCTTCACCTCTTGTGGACCAAAACTAGCCATCGCTTCCATTACATATGCTTTTACGACACATATTTGTTATGTTTTTTGAACTGTAAATTTACGATCGAACTTAAACCTAATTCAACTAATTAAGATATATATTTTCGACTAGCAGATCAAAGTTGAAATCTCTCACTCCTATGTCTTGTTGATAACTGAAAATTACCCTACAAGATTCGAGTCGAGGCGCTAGCCCTAGAAGATGGGGTATCAAGCGTTGTTTTAGTTCAACAACGATAGTGTTATGTGATATGAGGCTACACTTTTGATCGTAATGTTGAAAACTCATGGTCTAGTTAAACAAAAATTTAACTATAGACTTGTTAGTGTTCGTTTTTAGATTAATGTTGTTATTTAACACCGTAGTTTATACTTTTCTTTTCGATCATCATACTGTAAATTTGATTTCTACACGATGATTTTTAAACTATAGTTTCCAAAAATGATCATCTTAGGTCTAAATTATGTTGTAATGTATACTAAATTTGTAGGAGTGCAACAATAGTTTAGAATGATGAATATCTATAATGACCTGCACGAATGATGTAATGATTGTCACGCTATCTTCGACATGGACCCAGTAAAATTGAATACACTTGTGTAGGTCAGGCTCAAGAATTGAGGTGTCAACGGGGTTTAGAATCGTCACTATAACGACCTATGCCTAAGATTCGAAATCTGGATTCGACACATGTTGGCACCGACATTCCCCGACATTCCCCGACATCCTCACAATATGGTCATGTTACCTACTCTTTACTTCTTAAGAGTGAAGACTATCCCCACAGGCCAACACGAGTCCTTTCAGCATGTTTTTTTCTCACTCACATGAATCTCAAGAAAATTCCTAAGGGGTCACTCGACACAAAATTGCTCAAAGTTAAACATGTTTAACCATGAAGTTCCTATGATTGAGCCACCGAAAAGGACGGTGCGCTCTGTTGGTATAGGTAGAATTTCAAGATATTGTCCATCTGCTAGGGGAAGGTTTCCACACCCTTATAACGGGTGTTCTGTTCTCCTCACCAACTAATGTGGGACATCACAATCCACCCCCCTTCGGGGCCCAGCATTCTCGCTGACACTCTTTCTTTCCTCCAATCGATGTGGGATCGTCACCAAATCCACCCCCCCTTCGGGGCCCAGCATCCTTACTGGCACACAGCCTCGTGTCTACCCCCCTTCGAGGAACAGCAAGAAGGCTGACACATCGTCCGGTGTCTACCTCTGATACCATTTGTAACAGCCTAGATCCATCGCTAGCAGATATTGTCCTCTTTGGATTTTCTCTTTCGAGCTTCCCTCAAGGCTTTAAGATGCATCTACTAGAGTAAGGTTTCCACACGCTGGTGTTTTGTTCTCCTCCCCAACCAATGTGGGACATCACATATTCTAAGGATCCCTCCTATTCAGACGTGGTCTCGATTCATTTATGTACCTCTCGGCATATTTATTCACCAAATTTTTAATTATTATTTGTCTATATTATTGCAAGAGGAATAAATAATATATTTAGTTTATATTTTTTAGCAATAAATTTGGTAATAAATATGAAAAAAAAAGTCACATCGAGATGACATCATTAAAGTTGACTTTATGAAATTTAAAAAACAATATTTAATTCAACAGAAAATGACGTCTAAAGTCTAAACAATATATATCTAAATATAATTTTATTTACAAAATTTTAGATATTTTGGACATTGGAATTTATTCCCAAAAATACACAATTATTTCTTCCTAATGGGGAAGAACAATATAACCTAATTTCCACTTTTAACCCCCTAAATGTTTATTATTATTATTTTATCTCTCATATAATAAAAATTAAATTAATAAAAATATTCTCGAACTTTGCAGGTTAAAAAAAACCCTTAAACTTTCTATAAAAAAAATTCCAAAAAATACATTTGTGTTTAGTTTCGGATAAAATATTAAAAAAATACCTCAATTTTTTCAAAAATTCCATTAATATCCTTAATTTATGTTTTAAAAACTTCAAAAACACTTTTAAACTTTTTTAAAAAAAATTTAAAAAATATCTTCACCATTAATGTCACGTTTAAAAAATATTAAAAAAAATACTCACCATCTTTTCGCATTAACATTAAAACGTTTGTAGATAATATATAAAGTGTTGATAGACGTTCTTTGTTCACCTATTAACAGTAAAAAAAATTAAAACTTTTTTTCTACCAAAGTCTTTAAATATTAATGAAAATTTTAAAATTTTAAGTATATTTTTTAAACAATGAAAAATTTAAAGGTAATTTAAAACAAAACATTAACCATTTTCATTTAAAACTAATCCTAATAATATTTTTTTTAGATTTTTTTAAATTTTACCGTTTTTTTTTTTTTACATTTAATTTAAAAGAAAAGTATTAAGAGAGAGAAGTATGTGGGGGAAGAGAGAGAGAGAGGAGAAATGAATGCCAAACAGACTTGAATTTGACGTTTCAGATTCTAAGTGTCAGAATATGTTTTCTGACATATAAGTCTGCACAATTTACCAATATATATATATATATACCTTTTTATATTATCCTTTTTACACTTTACCGAAAAAAAAAAATTACAGCAACGGTTGCACGATACATCTTTTCCTACTCGCCTTTAACCCAACTATCAATCTAACTATTCTCGGTTGTTGCTTTAAGGGGTCTCCCTACTTTCTGTGGGTATATATATATATATATATATATATATAAAAGTAAGATAAAAATTTGTTGCATATGTATTTGAGAACTGTATGTCGATATTAAAGTTACAAGAAAGTGTGTCAATTTAGAACAATACACGAGCGAGAATAAATAACAAAAGTTAAAAACTTTGTGATATAATATATTAAATACAAATACAATTTTATTGCACGTCTTAAAGAATAGGAATGAAATATATCTATGCTGAGAATTTGTGATATTTTTGTAACAGCTCAAGTCCACCTCTACCGGATATTGTTTGTTTTGCCTCGTTACGTATCATTGTTAGCCTCACGATTTTAAAATACGTCAATTTGGGAGAGGTTTTCACACCCTTGTAAAGAATGCTTTATTTCCCTCTCCATCTGACAATCCACCCACCTTGGGGGCCAGCGCCTTCGCTAGCATACCACCTAGTGTCTGACTTCGATACCATTTGTAACAACTCAAGTCTACTGCTAGCAGATATTGTTCGCTTTGACCTGTTACAAAATGATTCGACAACCTGATTAACTCAGACTATTCAATTCAAATCGTAAAAGTTATGTTAAGTTAGACAATATCTACTAGTGGTGGACTTGAGCTGTTACAATTGGTATCAAAGCCAAATACCGGGCGATGGGCCAGCAAGGACACTCCCCCAAAGGAGTTGGATTGTGAGATCTCACGTCAATTCGAAAGGGAAACGAAACATTCCTTACAAGGGTGTGGAAACATCTACCTAATACACCATTTTAAAATTATGAGACTAACAGTAATACGTAACGTGCTAAAGCGGATAATATCTAGACAATATCGACTAGTAGAACCAACCTAAAATTTCAAATTGGTTCAAAAGATTGACAGATTTTTTTCGATTCATGATTCTTCGCCTTTAATAATGGTGTTTCGAGTGAAAGTGATTCTTTGAGAAGTGAAAATGGAATTCCAGGTGCCCTAAAATGAAGATTGTGGTCCAATTGTGAAGAACTCCTTTTGCTTTCACATAGCTCATAGTTTATTATGAGTTTGGTTGGACACAAAAACACAATCTTTTTTCAAGGATTTTGGCTTTTGAAACCAAAAAAAGATAACACTTTTTTTCTCCCCTTTTCCCAATCAACGTGGATCTAGGATTTCTTCTTATTCAAATTCCCATTCGTTCGTCTTCTCGATCACTCGACTCATTGAATGATAAGAATTGTTCTTTTCGATAAGAACATGTCACGTTACGAAATGAACTTTCATGTTTGTATGAATTTTGTTTCGTTTTTCTTGTACCTGATCCGAATTTGATCTTTATTGCTAACAAAACAATGAAAATCATGGGTAGAAATGGTATTTACAAACTCGTTTTTTGTGAAACGAGAGGGTACTGAATAGAATCGAGAACGATTTTGATGATCGAGAGCACGAAGATGTTCCATTCTTTAGGTCATGGCGTAATGAATTAATGGATGCTTATAGATCAAAAAACAATTCAAAATGGCTTTCCATCCATTTGTTCCTCTTTGGGGATTCCTTCAATTATTCATTGTTTGGATTCTAAGAAAAAGAAAATGGATTGTGAAGCAAATTTAATGAAGGATATGATGCTGCTCATAAAGTCCCACTTGTTTGCTCATTGAAGATTAAATGTATACAACATTCGATTCTCGAAAAAAATCGGAAAGTATACAATGCTCGAGAATCAGTTCAACTCGAACAACCCGACCCAAATCATAGATTTGTTTCCTCGGTTTAGGTTAGATTGAATATTTTGAAAAATTAAAAATTTGAATTGGTTTGGGCGTTGCAACCAAACCCAACCCTACTTTTAGTGATGCATGCTGACTTATGAATGTTTAAAGCGTTGGGATGAATTGGGTTGTGAGCTCTACTCGAGTTGCTCGAATTACCAATCTAACCAATCCAAAATTTCAGGTTGGTCCAAAAGATTTTTTCAACCTAATCCTTGTATACAGTCCTATTAACGATCGAGATGAAATGTTACCTTCATCTAATTCTAAATTAATTAAATATATTGTTCTTGATAGAATTTCGAGACATTTCATATACGAGTATCCTCAAGCACACCTTATTGCTATTGATTCGATCATTCCTATCCGGGAAGTTAGTAGAAATTAACATTCTTTAGACTAGAAATCTAGAAACTTAGGGTTTGGGTAAATTGTTTCTTAGAAATAGAACTTATCGATAAAAACGAGTTTTTCAAAAATTTACTTGAACTTTAAAAAAGAGATGAAAATAGTTTTTACGAGCTTAATTTACGGAACCGAATCGTATCGTATCGATTTCGATATGAGTATCATATAATGATTCAAAGTCTATATATTTGTGCCTATTTGCTTCCCTTATTGCATGAAAAGCATACAAAGGCAAAAGGAAAACCTGATATGGGAGCAGTGATATTCATGTTTTTTGGCTATGCATCAAAGCTTACCCTTTTCCCCCTTTCTAATTATTAACCTTTATCAATAAGCCCACTTGTCCTTTGCACACAAAAATCAAGTTGCACCAAAATTAGGGTTACGTTTTTTTTATACGGTAACTGCGTAGAGTTTTTCGTAAAATAGTCTCGTAACTTCAAGAACAGGGTTGCCTCCTCACATACAGGATACCGATATGCACGAACTACACTTTCAGTTTTTACATCTGAGCATATTTGGTCTCGGGTAGGTTCGAATCCTACATCGCTTGCTTAACTTAAAAAAAAAAATTAAATACCAAGTGAAGAAATAATGTAACATCCTAAGCCCACCACCAACAAATATTGTTCGCATTAGCCCGTTACGTATCGCAATCAGCCTCACGATTTTTAAAACACGTCTATTAGGGAGAGGTTTCCACACCCTTATAATGAATATTTCGTTCCCCTCTCCAACCGATGTGGGATCTCACAATCTATACCCCTGGGGCCCAACGTCCTTGCTAGTACCCCGCTCGGTGGTTGGCTCTGATACTATTTGTAACAACCCAAACTCATCGCTAGCAGATATTGTCCGTTTTTATTCGTTACGTATCGTTGTCGGCCTCGCGATTTTAAAATGCGTCTATTAGAGAGAGGTTTTCACACCCTTGTAAAAAAATGTTTCGTTCCTCTCTCCAACTGATGTGGGATCTCACAATCCACCCTCTTAGGAGCCTAGCGTCTTCACTGGCACACCGCCCGTCGACCGACTCTGATACCATTTCTAACCGTCCAAACCCACCACTAATAGATACTGTCTGATTTTACTTGTTACGTATCGCCGTCATCCTCACGATTTTAAAATGCATCTACTAGTAAAAGGTTTCCACGGATGCTTGTTTTCCTCTCCAGCTAATATGAGATCTCACAAATAATATATTCGAAACGTGATATTCTATTAATTAACTTACTTCCCAAGAAACTGGGATACATACATATTAAAATCAGACAACATGAAGGAAAGGCAAATTTCAGTTCATAATTCAGACAAACATTTCCCCTAATAACCAATAAAGTAATTGCAAATAAACATAGAAATCAAAGCAAACATATGCATGACTGTTAATTTCATCACTTGAAATTACCCAATTTGTTCTTGTTTTTGGCTTAGATCATGTTCTTCAAACCCATCATTTCCTCAATCAATAGTGCAGCCCTGGCACTGACATCAGATGCTTCTCAGATCCCTATCAAACATTAATAATAATAATTAATAATAAAAAAAAAAACCCGTCAAAATCCTCGTTCATTTCGCGCTCGTCTCATCTAATAACAACAAATAAAACAAGAAATCGTTCGTTTTCTACGATTAAAGAACTAGAAAACTCAAAACGAAATCGTAAAATGTCAGACAATCGATCGAGCGTTTAACTATTTCGTTACGATATCTACTCACATCGTTCTTCGTCTTAGCTTGGAGATTGTTGGTTTCCAGCATGAGGCCAAAATGAATATGTGGGAAATGTGCCCACTGCCATTTCAGAATTAAGCAAGTGAATACCCAAAAGATTGTCATATTTTCTTATGAACAAACAAACAAAAAAAGCCCTAATTTTTATGAACTATGAACATAAGTTATCCAAAAAAAAAAAGTACTTACATTTTTAGCAGCAGTACTGAATGCTTCCCTGTGGGTAATATCTGGATTATTTGCTTTGATCCTCTGGATTTCCTCTCTGAATTTGATGTAATTTTGTCAGATTTTAAAAGAAAAAGATGAACTGAAATGACCCATGAAAAAATAATTTATAAAAAAATCACCAAAATAATAAAGTTTTATTTTTTTATTTTTCATACTTTATGAACTGATTATATGCAGAAGGTACTCTCTGCTTCTTCTCGGGAGCTGAAAAAAGAAAATAACAACTCAGAAACATAAATATAGAAAATTTAATGATTAAATTAAAGAAAAATTTGATCTTTTTTTTTACCTCGATTGATGATCCTTTGATCTTCATTTGTAGGGTTTCTAATTGGAGCTCTCATCTTCATTTTGTTGTTGCATTTTGATGATGAACCCAATTCAGCTCTGTAATGATCAGCTGCAAGCCCACTGTGGGTGTGGTTTGATGCCTAAATTTATGTGTTTTTTTGTTTAAGACAGGGAAAAAAGGCTGCTTAGAGAGATATGAAGCTAAATTGTTGATACCCATTTCATAAAATTTGGTTTGGCTTGATGGGTTTTGTTTATTTTTTTCAGGGAGAAAAAAGAAATGGAAGTTAATTACGTTCTAATTAAGTGATGTTAAGATCTTGTTTGATAACCATTTCGGCTTTCTGTTTTGAGAAATTAAGTTTATAACCATGCATATTTGCACTAAAAAATTGATTTTTGTGTTTTTATCAATATTTTTGAAAAACAAGTCGGTTTTGAAAACTAAGAAAAGTAGTTTGAATTTGACTAAGAACTATATGGAAAAACTTACATCTTCGTATGATAATGGTTCAATTTTTAGTTTTTGAAAATTAAGTTTACAAACCCGGCTTCCCAAGCTAAAAAAATTTAATGTAACTATGAATTCAAGCATTTTTTTTTAATAAAGATGAAAATCATAATCAAAAGATTAAGAGGAAACCATCAGAAACCTGAAAACGAAATCGATAACAACGAGGCTAAAAATTGTGGCGAAATGTTTTCATAAAATTTGTTTTGGCTCATGGGTTTTGTTTTATAAGGAAGAACAAATAAGCTAATTTAGAGAGAGATGAAGATGAAGCTAGTTATGTTCCATAAAGAGGGAGAGACAAAGATTGATTAAGGTGGTCTTTTGAGACATTAATGTTATGTTTTGAAAGAAAAAAACACAATATTTTTAAGGATTTGAAGAGAGAGAGAGAGAGAATTTGAAAATGAGTGGAAAATAATTAGAAAATTGGTGAAAAGAAATTAAAAACCATCTGTTCATGGATCTGTTGTTTCAATAGTAGAAGACAAAAGCTTTGGAAAAGACGTAAGAGAATGAACCAAAAACAAAAAAACCCTAAAACGAACAATAAATAAATCAATCAAATCAACCAAAAATAAATTTTCTAGAACAAAAAAAGTGCCTCAAAGTTTGAAAATTTTCTTTTTTTGATCGAAAATTCCTAGCTTCTCTGATTCCAAATAGGTTATGGCGGCGGCCGTCGCCGCCCCGCC
>NW_019268528.1:794511-830373 GCF_002738365.1 Cucurbita moschata
GGCCGTCGCCGCCCCGCCGTCCCCACCACCACCACCATCACCGCCGCCACTACCGCCGCTGGCTAGGGTTTTGAAAACTCCATCGACCCATGTTGGAAAATCAGTCAAAAACATGATCTTAGAAGAAAAAAGTGTTTTTTTTCTTTTTCAATTTTGAGGGTTTTCCCCCGCCATGGCCGCTGCTGTTCTTCAGACATTTGAGATCTCTTCAATGAAATTAATTAATTAATTACCTGAGAATTCTGCCATGAGAGAGATTGGAAAGCTGCAGCCATGTTCACAGACCAGAGATTGCTGCAGTGACCACATCGAACGGTCACGATGTCAAAGATATTGCTGCATGGAACACTCACCTGTTTGGTCGGAAAAAAAAAAACATCTGATTCATCTCCAAACGGAGAAAAAAATTGAAAATTAAACCAACCGGAGATGTTAATTTTGCCAAAATTAGCAGTAACAAGCAGAAGATCTAGGTTTCTAGATCTTTAAGTATTCTTATTTATAGCCAATTTGAACATAGTTGAACGGAATGAGAAGAACAAACACAAACCCAGAAATGATCATTTTATATATTTAAAAGCTTTCGAAAGAGAAAATCGAGTACGTTCTTCGTTTTAGTCCATTTGAACATAGTTTAGCTGAATTAAAAGAACAAAAACAAACCCAGAAAGAAATGATCATTTACATATGTCTAAAAGCTTTCGAAAGAGAAAATCAAGCACAAAAAAGAGGGGGAGAAACCAGATCTTGATAGCAAAAATGAAGGGTGATGAAGAGAATAGATATGAATTTGTGGAGTTTGGATGAAGGTAGATAGCAATATACCGCAAGAACAATATTGCAAAAATTGCAGGGGATATAGCAGAGCTGCTCTTGTGCACTGTTGATGCAGCTTGACATGATTGAAAAAGGCAAAGCTTTTTAGAAGAGACTGGAAGTTAGTGTATGAAAATGAAGTGAAAGAGGCAAATAAATAGAGAAAGAAGATAGATGTGCTTTATTTATATTCTTCTTCTGGGTTCAATGATCAAAACAGTGAAACTTCTGGCTTATATATAGAGGAAAAAAACAAAAGAATTGTATATAAATGTTTTATATTTAATTTTATACCAAATTCTTACGCAATACCCACCATTTAAAATACTTTCGTTATACCAGAAATGATTGAATTTGTGTGAGATCGCACGTCGTTTGGAGAGGAGAATGAAACATTTGTTGTAAGGGCGTGGAAATCTCTGCCTGGCTGACAGAGGGAAAGCCTAAGGAGGACAATAACCACCCGGGGTGGTTTAGAGTTATTACAAATGGTATCAGAGCTAGACACTGGGTGGTATGCCAGCGAGAATGCTAGGCCCCAAGGAGGTGGATTGTGAGATCCCACGTTGGTTGGAGGGCGAGTTATTAGGTGGTATTAAGGGTGTGAAAAACTCTCTCTATCATACACGTTTTAAAACCTTGGAAGAAAAGTTCAAACCAATGCTACAATTTTGATTGATTATGCATATTTGACATTATTAAATTGTAAAATTTTGCCTGTCCCTAATAAAATTTATGACTTGACTCGTGGTTGATTATTATGGAGTGGTGTATCATAGGATGCTTTCTTGATCATGGATGCTTAGAGGGGATCCTCATACATGGTGAAAAACCAAATTCCAGTATGGGGTTGAAAATTAAAGCAAAATTATCATTTCCGGGTTTTGCTCACCCTTGGAGCGAAAACCTCTTAGAATGTTCGACGAAAATTGAGACTTGAAATTATGTGGCAGTGGTGACCTATCGAACTGTGTGGATATCAAAATTTTAGTTCGAGATCACTGCCACACACTTCCAAGTCTCAATTTAGTCCAATTTGTAAAAGATTTATACCCACTAAGGTAGTTTTGAAACGTTTTTGAAATGTCAAAGTTAATATTGTAAACTTCGAGATCATTACCACACACTTTCGAGTCGTAATTTCGTTCAACATGCAAAGGATTTTATACTCTAATTTAAGAGTAGTTTTGAAACGCTTATAAAAGGTTAAGAGTAATATTGCAACTTTAGCTGTAAATTTTAGTTCGAGACCACTAACACATCCTTTTAGGTCTCAATTTCGTCTCACCCGTAAAAGATTTGTACTCTAATTCAAAGGTAGTGTTAAAACGTTCATAAAGAGATTAGTAAAAAAAAAATGATGGGGGTTTCAGTAGTGCCCACGGCTGGCAGCAAAAGGCTGGGACCAGGAAGGCAAAAAAGAGAGATATAAGTGTGGTGGGTACTTATAGTGTTTTATAAGGCAAAAAAAAGTTGTTTCAGCCATGGCTGTGCTGTGCTTTGATGTGATTGAACCTTTTTGGCTTTCAAAGAACATGAGGAACAACAACAACAAAGATGGACTAATCTCGATTTTCGATAATTATCGTGAAATGATAGGACTAATCTTCCTACGAGATGCGACGTTATATGACATGACTTATAAGATGTCGGTACGTAACAGCTTTTGGCTAATCACTATTTGAATGACGACAACGACTCGAGTATAAAATTTAGCTGATTAAGACATTGTATTCTCATCTAAAACGTTAAACATTCGAATCTTTGTTCTTAGATATTACAATATTGATTTTAACGGTCAATTTCATTGGAGTAATAAAGTGATTGAAACTTCCAAATATTCAAAGACAAAACTAAAATCTGAGTGTTCATGAGTTGGATTGTGTGAGATCCTGCATTGGTTGAAGAGAGAAATGAATTATCTCTTTAGTGGACGTGTTTTAAAATCGTGATGCTAACAACAATACGTAACGAGCTAAAATAGACAATATCTGCTAGCAGTGGACTTGAGCTGTTATAGATCGAGACATTTTTAGACCAAATTAAATGATTCTGATTATTTATTTTTTGTGATGTCCCACGTTGGTTGGAAAGGAGAACAAAACACCATTTATAATAATGTGAAAACCTTTAGATACGTTTTAAAGCATTGAGGGAAAGACTGAAAGGGAAAGCTCAAAGAGAAAAATATCTACTAGCGATGAGCTTAGACTCGGGCCGTTACAAATGGTATCAGAGCTAGATATCGGACCCTGTACCAGCGAGAAGACTATTTCCCGAAGAGGAGTAGACATGAGACGGTGTGCCAGTAGATAATATTTAGGTAAAATGGCATATTTTGATAATGACAACACATTATCTTAATACAATTTCATGGAACTGTTTAGATCTTTAAATGTTTACTATTTTGAAATAGAACTTTTGCTATTCAATCTCTTCAAAAATTGAAGAACAAGTACAAAGGACACTGTCACATTTTATGAAAACCTTAAAAATTATTCCGAACCTTAGAAATTATTCCGAGAATGGTGTAACGATGACTTGGAATGGCCCGATCTAAATTTTTATTTTAGGTCACCACCACATGATTCTAGGTCTCGATGTTCGTTCAAAATAATGAAGAATTTCTAATACGTCTGTACGGGTTGAGTTGATCAAATTTTCCGAATCATTGAGTACTTTTAATATTCCTATAATCTTGTACATAATAGATCCGAGAATTTTTTAAAATATTAAATTTTAAGATCTGAATTTATAGTTTAACCGGAAGAGATTCAAGCCAACAATGAGTTTCGTTTAGCGAGTAACACCTCGTATTTCCTTCCTAGGTTACTGCACATTCAAATTATCTTATCTCGTGCAATATTTTTTAACATTTTACTAACCGAGTTATGCTCGAGTTTACACGAGATGAACTAACCCTATAATTTCGAAGCAAATTGGTGAGGGGCCATAGTTGATAAGTTAGCTACCCTTCTTGGTGGTGGTCCATTGAATTTCATTTTCTTGTCATCTTCAATAAGACAAATATAAGAAAATGAAGCCCCTTCCATTATATCAATTTTTTTTTTAATTTTTTTTTTAATTTCCCCAAAATTGCAAGAATATATAAAAAAAATATATATTAATTTAAAGAAATTAAGGTATTCCCGTGTTGTTCTAAGAGTCCAGGAGACCGTCCAACATAGGATTGATTCAAACCAAACATCCTTAATTTTGAAGTTCTTATGATTAAACTACCGAACTATATTTTGTTGGCATAGGTAGTAACTATCGATTCTTTTAATTTTTTCTTATTTATAATTTATATTCTCATTCAGATGTGATCTCGGTTCATTCATATACTATTTTATTAAATTCATAAACATATTTACTTGATGGTATCTGTATTTTATGTCTCATTTCGTTTTAGTCCCTCTACTTTTTAAATATCCAAATTTAATCAGTGTACTTTTAATAAATGTTAAACTTAAATTTTATCATATATTTCTAGAAATAATAAAGAGGAGACTAAATAGCTTTCAATTATGATAGCCTTTCTCGGAAAGATTCATTTTGCATTAATGTGTTTCAATGAAAGAGATAAGATCCTTTCCTAAATCAAGATCGGACACAAAATGTCAAGGTAGAAAGACAAAAACGAGCTCTTTTCACGTCTTTGTAATCTCGAAGTCCAATTAACTCACAAACTATCTCCTTAACCTAAGTGAGTACGAGAGCTTGGTAAGAGAGAATGTCAAATCATAAATACATTAGATTACAGTAACATTCACACCCATCAAAATGCAGCGCAACTCCCGAACTGCTCTTCTCGAGAACTTAAAGCCCCGTATCTCTAAATAGGAAAAAAAATAATTGTGGCTATTGTTAAAGAAGCAGCTCGGTTCCTTAACTTCAAACTCAGATTCAACTAGCTAAGAATGGAACGTTTCGTTCGTCCATTTGGTCGTGTGTAAAACCTAGATATGCATAAAAAAGGGAGAATGTTGATAAAATGCAATTGACCCAAAGAGCCAATAAATTGGGTAAAGCAATAAAACAGAGCATTATGAGGTAAAAGAGAGGTGGGGCAAGTGAGCATGCAATGGGTCCAAAAAGAGGCATATTTTGCACCTAACACATTAATCATCTTGAAAGTTGTGTCCCAATTTTCACTTCCACGGTAACATCATCTAAAATATCTGATCAACCCAATTCATTTTGTATGGTTCGGGTTGAGTTATAAACTTATTTGAGATGGTCGGATTCAGATAAATGAAAATTTTACGGATTGAGTTGGTTTATGAATTATTCTACCACTTGATTGAGTTGCACTGACCAAACTTGAATTTGTTGTTAATTTTAAAATACTTACCTATATTTATTTTTTTTAATTTAATTTCTTAATTTTTTATTATTTATTTTCGAATTTCTCGATTTTTATATTGGAATTGAGTTACAAATTTTAATTAATTTTTAAAAATAAATATAAGACTGAAAAAATGATTAGAACAACCTGAACTAACCCACCCAAAAGATTTATAATTGAGTTAGGTCTAAAAAAAATTAAGTATGCTCAATATTACCGAGTTTCAATGCATTGGATTATTTTTTCTATTTTTTTAAAATTGTACACACGTCTCTTTAGATACATGAGTAAAAAAATGGGTATATGAATAAATCGAGACTACGTTTGGAAGAGAATGATCATGGATTGGTACTTACTATCTATACCAACAAATGCACATTTTTTTCGATAGCTCAATCGTAAAAACTATCGAAGTTAACATGTTTTGTTTGAAATAATCCTATGTCGGTTGGCTTCCTAGGAATTTCCAAGTAAGTAACGTGATCATGTCACAAACGATGCAGGAGAATGTCAAAGTCATCTGATATCGAGTCATCTGAAGCGTTACATTTTAAATTAATTAATTTATTTAAAAGTGACGTTTTTTTATTCGTGTCTGCAATTACGATCTACAATTTTCGAAAATGAAATTAATGGAAAAATATAATATAATTGTGAATTTTTTTTTAAAAAATAACATTTTTTTAAAGAATGATTTAACGTTACAATCCCTAAAAACATGGAGGGAGATGTGGACATGGTCATTTGAGGGTCATGGTTGAATGATTTAATATATTTTTGTGGCTACCATCTTTGACACTCTTAAAGTTGCTCCCAACCAATCAATGGATAAATAAATAAATAAATAAAAATCAAATTATCCAAATCGGCCAATCGAGTAAATGAGTGGTACATGAATGAATCGAGACTGTTAGACGAACACGACTCTCCACAGTGGTATGATATTGTCCACTTTGAGCATAAGCTCTCATGGCTTTGCTTTGAGCTCCCCCAAAAGGCCTCATTACAATGGGGAGAGTATTCCTAGATTATAAACCCATGATCATTCCCTAGATTAGCCGATGTGGGACTTTCATCATCCAACACCTCCCCTCGAACAAAGTGCGCCTCCCTTTAATCGAGGCTCGACTCCTTTGGTGTCTTAGTCATTTTTACTGCCTTCGAGAAGGCTTGACTTCTTTTCTTTTGGAGTCCTTTGTTCGATATTTGAGGATTTAGCAATCTATTGACACGACTAAATTTAGGGCATGGTAGCCTAAAGCAAAGCCATGAGAGCTTATGCTCAAAGTGGACAATATCATACCATTGTGGAGAGTCGTGTTCGTCTAACATGGTATCAGAGCTAATAACTGGTATCGATCCTAACAATAGAGACCACATTTAAATGAGAGCGATCCTGAAAATAAGACGACTAAGAAACTTAGAAGAACTGAAAGTTACTGTTATTTTTCGGTGGATCAATCATATGAACTCCAACATTAAACGTGTTTTGCTTAGAGTAATTTTATATTGGATGACTTCTTCGAAATTTTCCTAAATTTTTTATTTTATTATTATTTTTTTTTTTATAAACGTTGGTTTTTTAGAATTATCTTATAAAATTTATTTGAAATGAAGAGAAATATTTTAAAAATATGTTTAAATTAAAAAATAATTGTCATGTGGATTTGGACCTACCTAAGAATATAAGCAATAACATAGCCAACAAGGCTACATTCGTAGGGATAGGGCCAAAAATTATTGTAATAAATATAGAGAATAATAATATGTATACCATTAAAATTGGGTCCATATATTTTCCAATCATTTCATATGTATCTAAAATTTATGATCAATTTCATAATAAAACCTTAACCATTTTATTTTTAATTTTTAAAATATCGGCTTAAGCGGTTACAAATAGTATTAGAGGCAGACAACGTGTGGTGTATCAACAAAGGATGCTGAGTCTTGAAGAGGGGTGGACACCAGACGGTGTGTTAGTAAGGATGCTCGACCCCGAAGGGGGTGGATTATAAGATCTTACATCGGTTGAAAAGGGGAACTAAGCATTTTTTAGAAGGTGCGAAAACCTCTCCCTAGCATACGCATTTTAAGAACGTTGAGGGGAAGCTACAGAAAGCCCAAAGAAAACAATATCTGCTGGAGGTGGGGCATGAACTGTTACGACTAGAGCCATTAAATACCGAATTCAGATTCTGAATTCTAATTTAATTCCTAAACACGAGTTATTACTTAATATATTGGTTGAGATCGACCATATAAAATTCCGTAATCTTCAAATATTTTAACACGATATTAAATTTTTTTAAATATAATATATATATATATATATTGAGAAAAGCCCACCTCAAGGTGGGCTTTAGAGCATTGGGCCAATCTATATGGGCTTACTAAGCTTATTCCATTTAAAAATGAGAGTATATAAACAACTTATAATTTTAAAATACTGAAAAAAAAAAGAAAAAAACTTTAATAGTACAGAACCAAACCTCAATTATTAATTTTTTTTAATTAAAAAACATTCATTCAGGCTAACAGTCTAACTCTACCGCTAGTAAATATTGTCCACACTAACTGTTATGTACTGTTGTCAGCCTCACGATTTTAAAACGTGTCTGTTAGGAAGATGCTTCCACACACTTATAAAGAATATTCCATTCTATTCTCCAATTAACGTGAAATGATTCCACACTGTTCTGGCAAATCTCTCACATTTTTTTACCGTACATTTAAATTCCAAATCAAAATTATTTTTTCGTTTTAAAAAAAATTATAAATAGATAGTTATCTAATACCAACCCGTTATATAATAAAAAATCAATAATTTTGTATATAGTAAATATAAATATATATATATATATATATATTAAAAATATTTGAAATATATTTATAATTTATTAGATGGTTTTAAAAGTTATTATAAGAAATTTAAAAATTATTATATAAATTGAGAATTTATTTAACTCCAATTAAGTTGACCGTAATCTGGTTTTTAATAATAAATAAAAATTTGTTTTTACTGAAAAAATGAGCCAACTTGCCAAGTATTTAAGAAGCAAGGGATTGGACAGGTGTCAGATCCAGAGCGCACCGTCATGTTTCCAAGTGCTCAACAGGAGATTCTGGAATTTCTCTCTCACAGAGGAGAGAGAAAGAAGAGAGAGAGAGAAAGAAGCATTGACAAACTATTAGCCGTAAATCTATTTCCTTCGGCTGTTTGTGTTATGTTCAACAGAAGCTGAGAAAGAACCCAGAAACCCAGGTAAGCCACTCTCCTCTCTAACCTTTTTTCTTCCTTTTTCTTTCAGTAATTTCTTGTTGTGATCTATTTTTAGTGAAATTCTTCATCATTGCTCCTTCTCTGTAGGTGAAAAATGGCGGCATCAGTGGAGAAAGACACTGTGAATGAGGAGATCGTGTCCGTCGAACTCCCTGCTCCTCCTGGCTGGAAGAAAAAGGTAGCCGATTCCTTTTTCTGGAGCTTCAATTTTTGTTTCAATCTGTTTTTGTTACTCAATTTTGCTCTGAATGTCGAATTATCAACTGAGATTCTGTTGTCCCCTGAATTTAGGGTTTCTTTGGTGGTAGTTCACTCATTTCGTAGCTAGGGCTTTTTTGGACGGTTGAATTATCAAATTTCTTGCTTAATTCCCCTTTTGGAGAATTATTTGCAAACTGTTGGTCTCTGGTGTTCATTTTACTTCGTTTTTTGAATTTTGGATATCGTGATTTCGTTGTGCTTGTATACCTGAGTCCTGGACTAGTTTTCGTTCCCTTCAGCGATAATGCTTTGTAAAGTTCGTTGCATTATCTGGTGAGTATCAGGGCTGCCACTGCTTAAGCATCTGAGGAGTGAGATCTTGTATATCATATGGGTCATTTCCTTTCCCATATTGATAATTTCTTTTTCTAATTTTTATGGATTCCCCCCGCCCCACAAGTGTATATTTATGAGTGCATATTTCCTATCTAATCAGTTGCCGATATTGTGGATCAAATACCAGCCACAAATCCATTTGATAGGATTTCCACCCCCCAAATTTAAATTCTCTCTTCAGTTGACTATTAGTGATCTAACTGACTACCTTCCATAAACTCATTCCATAAGATCCTTCCATTTAGCAGCACCTTAGGATGACATAGTCTTAAAGTTGAGGGCGAGGTTCAAACGAAGAAAGGCTTACGGTGGATACCTAGGCACCTAGAGACGAGGGAGGACGTAATAAGTGACGAAATGTTTCGGAGAGTTGAAAATAAGCGTAGATCCGGAGATTACCGAATAGGTCAAAGAGTTCCTAAGATAGAATGTAAACCAAAACTCTCACAGAAATTTTACACGTGATTTGAGTAAGAAGTGGATTAATTATCTCGGATGCTACATATATATCCTATTGGGGGTTGCGTCTTGCCTTGTACGTGTTGATTTGAAGTTGGATTTTATTTTCAGAATGGAAAAAATTGGATATGTTCAAGGGAATGTCTGAGTATAATATTGAGATGTTGGATGTCTATAGTTGTTTCTGTATGTCTCTTTTCTTGCTATTACCAAACTCAATTGTTTGGCATATAGATGAAATTGCTTCTCTTTTGGGCAGCTCCAGATGTTGGTTTCTATTATGGAAGAAAGTAGTATTTGAGAGGGATTATGCATTAAAGACGAGAAAAAAGGGAAAGAGTGAGATGTGGAGTTTCGGTGGCTAAACCAGATTCCATTGCTTTATCAAGTAATTAGAACTGTATATTTGCAGTGGTCAGTATAGAAAATTTCCTGTCATTTTGATTAGTATCATCCAAATAACTGTGAGATCCCATATCGGTTGGAGAGAAAAACGAAATATTTTTTATAAGGGCGTGGAAACCTCTTCCTAACAAACATGTTTTAAAATCGTTAAGCTGATGGCGATATGTAATGGGTCAAACGGACTATATCTGCTAGCGGTGAGTTTGGGCTGCTACAAATGGTATAAGAGCCAAACACCAAGGGGTGTGCCAGCAAGGACGCTAGGCCCCCAAGGGGGTGGATTGTGAGATCCCACATCGGTTGGAAAGGAGAACGAAGCATTAATTATAAAGGTGTGGAAACCTCTCCCTAACATACGCATCTTAAAATCATGAGGCTGATGGCGATACGTAACAGGCCAAAGCGGACAATATCTGCTAGCGGTGGGCTTGGACTGCTACAAATGGTATAAAAGTCAAGACACCGAGCGGTGTGTCAGCAAGGATGCTAGGCCCCCAAGGGGTGGATACAATCCCACATCGATTGGAGAGGAGAACGGACCATTTCTTATAAGGGTGTGGAAATATCAACCTAACAAACACATTTTAAAATTGTGAGGCTAACGGTGACACGTAACGGGCCTAAGTGGACAATATATGCTAGTAGTGAGCTTGGGCTCTTACAATAACAAATTATCCATGTGATCTAATAAGTTTCTTACTTCTGGAAAAACTTTAACACTTGTGGAAAAAAGAGGAAGACATTGGCAAGGTGACGGGAGTGAATTTCAGCAACAGGATTTGGAAGTATGTTATAGTTGGTCAAGGGCATAAATTAGGAATTGGTTGATAACTAAATATATTTGGGAAGGTAGAGGGAAGCCAGTTTGAGTGTGTTACTACATGGAGAGTTGTGGTAGGAGGTCGGGTCAACGATCTTTGGACCAGCCTTCTCTTTTGTACTCTTACCTTACATATTCTTCTAGAAACAATAAATGCCTTTATCATGATGGTTCCAGACTAGTTCAAAATTGAAATCAAATTCAAACATGAAATCTTCACTAGATGCTATGGAGAAAATGGTGAACTGAGGGCCGAAATCACCCGAGCTAGAGATGATGCGGGTTTAAAGGAAATTTCATGATCACCGGGGAAGTATAGAGATTATGATGTACTTATGGGAACTCTTTTTAAGGAAAAAAAGAGGAATGCTCGAGCACCGATGGAAAGGGAAACACCCACTGAGAGCCGATGGGGGTATAATCTCCTAGGATGAATGATGGGTCAATTGGAATAGTCCGAGAGAGTCAAATGGGATCGATACCAAAAGCTTGAATTCAAGAGTGGATGGAATGCATATTTAATGTAATAGATCATGATGGTTGGTTACGTTGAGTTGAATGATACTTGTCAAATGACTTGACGAAGAAGAAGTTGGAACTTGGAAAGGTAAGAGTTATGTGTGGAAGGTGATGCAGTTGCTTGATATTGTGTCAAGAGTGCCTATGCGGAATCCGAAATTGGTTTAATCAACAAAGGTTGGTCGCAGCTATAAATCTGTTTTGGTCCGATGAAAGGTCACTCTTGCTGGAAGCTAATCCAAGAGAACACCTTTGGGGCTCGTTCTTTCTTCACAACGGGCTACCAATTAGGCATAGGAACAAGAGTCTTGGTTCAGGGAGTGAACAAAAGCATGGTGGTAGGCTTTGCTCTACAACATATTATAAATGTGGTGATTTCCTTCCCTTACCCTTGAATAAATCCTTATGCCCTTATCTAGATCTCCAACTTCAAAAAGCTAGCAGCAAGATATACTAAAATCCAATACAAGTTCTTTGTGAGATCCCACGTCGGGTGGAGAAGAGAACGAAGTTTTCCTTATAAAGGTGTGGAAACCTCTCTCTAACAAACGTGTTTTAAAACTGTGAGGCTGACGGTGATACGTAATGAGCCAAAGCAGACAATATCTACTAGCTGTGGGCTGGGATGTTATAAATGCTATCAGAGGCAGACACTGAACGGTGTGCCAGCGAGGATGCTGGGCTCCCAATGGGGGTGGATTCTGAAATCCCACATCAGTTGGAGAGAAGAACAAAACATTCCTTATAAAGGTGTAGAGAAGAACAAAACATTCCTCATAAAGGTGTGAACATTTAATTTATTGACTGTCCTTAACTCATTCTTTCCCTCGTTCTTTCAATGGAGAACTTATAAATCTATATTATCAAGTACTAACCTAACCTACCTATGAGGTCCACCTTAACCATTATATTTACACAATTATTTAACTTCTAATATCTTATATTGATAACAATATATATGTGTGTGTATGTATGTATGGGTTGCTGGTTTATTGGTTGCAACTGATTGAACGGTATGAATATTTGGCAGTTCTTCCCTAAGCAAGGTAATTCCCCTAAGAAATATGAAGTCATCTTCATAACTCCGACAGGCGAGGAGTTCAGCAACAAAAGAAAGTTGGATCAGTACCTGAAGTCACACCCTGGTGGCCCAGCATCAGCTGAATTTGATTGGGGCACGGGTGAGACGCCGAGGAGGTCAGCAAGGATAAGTGAAAAGGCTAAAGTGATTTCACCAATGGAGAGTGAGCACCCAAAGAGAAAAAGAACTTCGGTGTCCAAGAAAGGTCTTAAAGAAATAGAAACTGAACCAGCAGAAGTTCGGGAGGAGAAGAAAGAAGTTGACAACCAAGATGCTGGAAAAGATGAGACCATAGCTGATGCTGAGGTAAAGGATGATGATAAGAACGAAACGAAAGATGAAGCTGCCGAAGCAGATCCACCAAAGCCCGACGACCAGTTGAATGCAGATAATGATGCTGATATAAAGGATGCTGATAAGAAGGAAAATCAAGACGAGAAGGAAACGAAAGATGAAGCTGCCGAAGCAGAGCCACCGAAACCTGATGACCAGTTGAATGCAGATAATGATGCTGAAAAACAAGAACATAAGATAACTAGTGAATCCGAACAAGAAAAATTGGAAAGAAACCTCAATGAGAAGGAACCCGAAAGCTCAAAACTAAACCTCAATGAGAATCTGGAAGGAGCAAAGCATGACGAAAAGATCGAGCAACCACAAGTTGAGGAGAAGAATGATAGTACTTTGGGTGAAACTGTCAAACCTGACACTCTTCTATCTGATAGACAAGAAAAGGAACAAGAGAATCAAAAACCTTGTGAACAGGATATTGAACTAGAAGGAGAAATCAAGGACAAAGCAGCTGCAACTGAAGAGAAGAATGAGAAACATACTGAGACAAACAAGAGCATAGAAGCCACTGAAAATGGTAGCCACAGGAATGATGCTGGTGAGGTAAAGCCTTGAAGATGATATCACGTTTCTGGCTATGGCTCCTTCATTTGTCTTTCCAACAGATTCAGATTGCTGGGTAGGTCTGTAATTCGGATGTGGTTAATTGTAGTAATCTAATTATTGACAGAAACATCCATCCATCCATACAAGCAATAGATTAGGGTTATTATGTTCCATCGCTTGTTGTTCATTTGTACTGAATAAGATTGTAGCTTGTAATGACCTCTGTAACATTTAAGTGTAATATGCTTGTACTATGATCTTGTATTTGTAAACCTTTGTAAGGTAGAGTTCTATCCATACTGATTTAGTTGAATCCTTGTTTGATTCATATGGTTTAGTTGTACTAAAGTTGTAAGGATCCTTCTGTTTGATCCTTTTGGAGCCCCTTAACTCTTTGGTAGGTTGTCTTTTTGTATGCCTCTTCATTTTTAAATGAGATTTAGCCCGTTGGCCGTTATGTATCATCGTCAGCTTCATAATTTTAAAACGTGTCTGTTAGAGAGAGGTTTCTACACATAAAGAATGTTTTGTTCTCCTCTCCAATTCAACCAATGTAGAATCTCACAATTCACCTCCCTTGTAGGCTCAGTGTCCTCGCTGCCACACCACTTAGTGTTAACTCTAATACTATTTGTAACAGTGTAATCCTCACTGTTAGTAGATATTGTCCGCTTTATCCCGTTACGTATCGCCGTCAGCCTCACAGTTTTAAAACGCATCTGTTAGAGAGAGGTTTCCACACATAATGAATGTTTTGTTTCCCTTTCCAATCGATGTAAGATCTCACGATCCACCTCTCTTGTGGACCCAACATCTCGCTAGCACACCGCCCGATGTCTGGTTCTGATACCATTTGTAACAACCCAAATTCAAAAAACTCCAAATCAATACCATCCGTTTTTACTAGAATGGTGAAATTACCTAAATCCAAGAGGATTCATACCATCAAGAGCTCCATGAACAACAAGGAAAAAAAAAAAATCTGTTGGATGTTCTTGAACTCCTAATTCTTGTCAATCACCATTTTGCCAGTGTTTTGGGGAATCCTAACTGAACTGATACTCTGCTTTGTTCATAAACAAATGTGTAGGTTTTCTTGGATAAACCAACAATAACATTCATATTAACCAATGGAATCTATCCATTCGAAGTTCAGTAACATTGACACCAGAAACTCAGTAAGAAGATGACAAGAAAAATCAGCTTCTTGACCTTAAACTGCAATGATTTAGGAGGTGAGGAGACTAAAAATACAGTAGAAATGAGATCAGTAGAGATGGTTGTTTTCCACTCAAAGCCCCTTCAGCTGTCCAACAAGCCCTGCCAAGGCGGTCCATTTCTCAAGTGCACTGGCTAATGCTACAAAGGCAGTTTTAGAGGATTGGACATCATTCTGAGTCACTGCAATGCAAAAATGTTATATTGTTTAGAACTCTGTGGAGGGTTAAACCTTTCAGTTCTTAGTAGTTTTACCCTGTTTTAACCACCTGATGAGATTAATGAAGCTAGAGAGGAGTTGAATGCGTCCACTTCAGATTTCTCTTCAGGACTTGAGCTCAGCTGCTCAAGAAATTACACAACAAAGTTAGAAATTCCTCGAAGAATCATTTCACTTCTCATGAAATGTTCAATCTATTTTGCTAACCTTGTTGAAGGCTAAGTTGGCATTCCGAACCCAATCTGCATCATTACTACCCCCAAGAACTGAACTTGCTGTTGAGAAGTCATTGTTATCAATGGCTTGACCAACTTTGCTTAGCTTGTACACAACTTCCTGGAGGTATCCTGCAAAATTCCGAGTGATTATGGCAACGTTTCAGCTTTTGTTGTCGAGGCCCTTTCTCATAGCTCAACTCTGCTAGCTTATGATAAACTCTATGATCCACTCCCATGAAGAATTAAGCCTCATGATTTCAAAAACCTAGACCAGACTCTGTTTTATTAAGTATAGCTTTGCTTCAAATGAGGTTGAAAAGCTTTATAGCCTACATTTGAGGTTGAAAAGCTTTATAGCCTGCATTTGGATTGTGAGATGCCACGTCAGTTGGGGAGGAGAACGAAGCATTCTTTATAAGGGTGTAGAAACTTCTCCCTAAGACGCGTTTTAAAAACCTTGAGGGGAAGCCCAGAAGGAAAAGCCCAAAGCGAACAATATCTGCTAGTGGTGGGCTTGGGTCGTTACAAATGGTATTAGAGCTAGACATCGGATGATGTACCAACAAGGAGGTTGAGCTCCAAAGGGGGGTGGACACGAGGCGATGTGCCAACAAGGACGTTAAGCCCCAAAGGGGGGTGGATTGTGAGATCCCACATTGGTTGGGGAGGGGAACGAAGCATTCTTTGTAAGGGTGTGAAAACCTCTCCCTAGCAAACGCGCTTTAAAAACTTTGAGGAGAAGCCCAAAGAGGACAATATCTTCTAGTCGTGGGCTTGGACCGTTACAAATGGTATCAAAACCAGACACTGGGCGATGTGCCAATGAGGAGGCTAAGCCCCAAAGGGGGGTGCACACGAGGCAGTGTGCCAACAAGGACGTTGGGCTCTAAAGGGAGTGGATTGCGAGATCCCACATCGGTTGGGGAGGAAAACGAAGCATTCTTTATAAAGGTATGAAAACCTCTCCATAGCAGACACACTTTAAAAACCTCGAGAGGAAGCCTAGACGGAAAAGCTAAAAAAGGACAATATCTGCTAGCGGCGGGCTTCAACCGTTAAATGGATTATTCTAAGAAGGATTGAGTTATGGAAACCTAAATTTATATGGGTGAGTTTTGACTTGTGGGTTTGTAGTTTGCAAAAGTAACTACATAGCTTGAAGAACTTGGATTTATGTATCCCATAGGATTAGCAAACCTACAGCCAGGACATAAGGAACCCCACATTACAAACATATACTTGGCTTAAGAACTCTAGTATACAAACACAACCAATCAGTCAAAGTATTCAGTAATGGGATCAAATTCTGAAGTTGGAAGTTTCACAGAGAACTAAACACAAACACAAAGAGTGCATACAAAACCTTTTTCTTTATTGGCGGAGCTGATAACCCCTTGTCTTTCCAGCCTCTTCTTTCTATCCTTCTTCACCTTTTCCAGAAGCTCTTCATCATCATCGGCTTCAAGAATCGCAGCATTTGCATCGGAGAATCCTTGACCCACCAGAGGGAAAATGAAACTGGAAATGAAGCAGATTGAGAGGCTTCTCTTGGTTAAAGTTGGGATTTGCGATGGTGGGTCGTTATTTCCCTTGCAGATTACCAGTCTTCTAGCGTTATTACGGTAATTAAGGCAAGAAAATCTTGATCTCAACAATGGAGGTGAAGAAGAGGAAGAAGAAGAAGAAGAAGAAGAAGAAGAAGGTGTGGAAGAATGGAACGTGTTCGCTGTTGATAGGAAGGATGTTGCCATCTCTGTGTGTGTTTGTTTCTCCTCTTTTGCGTTATTCTCTTGGGACTTTTTTCCTGGGCAAAATCAGAGGCATTGGGTGCTTGGAATTTTTGGGGATAAGATTGGTGGATTCTGTCATCTTGTCCATCCATTTTCCTCCCAAGGGCTTTGGGTTCATCTATTCATTATGTCATCTAACACAACAATTTTCAAAGTGGAAATTTTTGGGATTTTGTTTCTAATTTGGGCATGCGTTTCTAGCAGATATTGGCTTTTATTTCCGGGCTTTTCAAATCGAGAGAGGTTTTCACACCTTTGTTTCTGGGCTTTTCTTCAAATCGGGAGAGGTTTTCACACTCTTATTATAATGTTTCATTTCCTTATTCCCTTCTCTAACCTGTGTGGATCTCACAATCCACTCCCTTTCATTTCCTTCTCTAACTCGTGTGGATCTTACAATCCACCCTTTTGGAGGCTCAACGTCTTTGATGGCACTCACCTCCCATATTTGGCTCTGATACCATTTTAACCGCCCAGACCTATTGGTAGCAGATATTGTCTTTATAACACAATGAAAACTAGCTCCATACATCTCTTTATATCAAAGTAGTTTGATATTGTTCACTTTGAACATAAATCCTCCATTACGAGTATACATATGGTTGAGTTGGGTTAGAAAGATCAGGGGTGTCCAAAAATCTCGATGATCCAAAAAAATTCGATCAACTGGCCAACCCAATCCATACGATTTGTGTTGGACTTTAAACTTATTTGAGTTGAGTTGGGTTTAAATTATATTGGTTGGACCAAATTGATTCAAATTTTTTAATAAATTTAAAATGTACATATATGCGTAGTTTAATTTCATAATTTTTTTTTATTATTATTTATTCTTGTACAACTCTTTAAAATAATTTATAACTATTTGGAAGATAATTTTTCAAAATTGAGTTACAACTTTTAATTAAATATTTGAAAATAAATAGATAGATGTTTTACGAACTAACATCTTACTTTTATTAAAATAAAATTTAAATAAATGATTCAAACAATCCGAAAAAATCCAATCCAAAAGTTTATAGTTAGGTTACGTTGGGTTCATTATTTAATAAGAGTTGTATGGGTAAAAAAATTACAACCCGAACAATTAGATTGAGTCTAAAGAATGTATCAATCCAACCCAACTCAATCTACAAACTCCCCTAGTTGTAAGATGAGGAAGAAACGATCCTTAATATGGTGTTCCTTTTCGTTTTTGTTAGAACATATAACTCTTAAAAGAAATAGGATAATCATTTTTGAAAAGGTGAAGTTGGATGCCCTTTGGAGCTAGGGTAGTGGTCTTTATTCTCGAACCCATTTTTGCAAGGTTTCTTTGTGTAGGCTCGTTTTATAGTTCTTTTATTCTTTTTTGTAAGGTTCGTTAGGTATCTTTCACTTCTTCATTTTGGTTCTTTATTGTTGTAGTTTAAGGTGAAACGACATTACAAGGGTTCGAATACACTATCTCTTACTTTAATGTCCGTAAATTTAACTTTAACAATTACTAAAACAAAACCTACTTCAATTTTCATAGAGTTTCTTTCCATTACTTAGAGAATTTATATATCCTATTATGTCTTGACTTTATTTTTTGTTCCCTTCTATGATTATGCATCTTTCGAGTGATAACTTTATAATCCCGTATAGAAAATTTTGAAAGTGAAATATAGATTCTACGATACAACCTCACATTTGCTTAATCAAAATTCTCGACAAGATAGAGACTTTTAAAGAAAGTTAAAAGTATATGCTTGTATAGTCCCTTCCTAGTTGGTAGCACCAAAGAAAACCCACTTGTTGGAAGGAAAAAGATGACCATTTCTTGATCAAAATCTAACATATCTTCTATAAAAGTAACTCATTCTCGATCAAATTCTCGATCAAAATCAAGCATATCCTCTATAAAAGTTATCACGAGTGCGATCAACCGTGAGTAGCTTTAGCATGAAATCAAATTGATATGGGGTTTTAGCATGAACTAAGAGTTTGTATATCCAAAGTGTTTAGAAGGGTTCTTAAATTCAACTAGCTAGTAGATGTATTTTAGAACCTTGAGGGGAAGCCTGAAATAGAAAGTCCAAAGAAGACAATTTCTGCAAGCAGTGGGTTTGAGTTGTTACAAATGGTATCAGAGCCAGACATCGGGCAGTGTGCCAGCGAGGACACTAGGCCCTCAAGAAGAGTGGATTGTGAGATCCCATATTGGAAGGGGAACGAAACATTCTTTAAAACCTTGAAAATAAGTCTGAAAGGGTTGTTACACGAGGGTTTACACTCAAAATGCACAATATCATATCAACTTAGAACGTGTCGTTCTCGTCTACTTAACAAAGAGTTAACAAATAGTAATAATAATAAACTCCGACCATAAAAGTGTAAGGAAAAGGAGAGATTCCCTTTTAAGTAAGTGCACCATTGTTGTTGGCAGCTCAAATAAAAGGTTCTTCTTTTGGTTGGTGCTTTTGTTTTTTGATGCAGAGCTGATCTAACTGCTTCAATGCCACCTCTCATTTCAAACCTTTACAGTCAGGTGGTGCAATTTTTGACACTTTCTAATGCCTTTTAGACCATTTTATATGGTTTGTAAATTCGAAAGAAAGCTAGTGAACGATTCAACTCGATGAGGGTATAATATTTTATGGAATTATTTTGATGATCGAGCGTACTTTTCCGTGCAAACCTCAGCAATCATTTGTTTCGATTCTACATATTGATCATTTTGGACGTCAAGTAAACTTTTGGGTGGAGAAGTGGCATTATGTATAATATCCTCACTCTCTGTATGTAATGATTCAAGTTCACCGCTAGCAGATATTGCTCGTTTTAGCCCGTTACATATCGTCATCAATCTCACGATTTTATAATGCATTTGCTAGGGAGAGGTTTCCACACCCTTATAAGATATATTTCATTCCCGTCTCCAACCGATGTGAGATCTCACACAATAGCTAAATACAGGTCTATATAACATAAATAAAAGCAGGATGGCCATGATGTGTACGTGTGGGATGAACCAAATCTTCATTGAATTTGATTTTTCTATTGGAATGAACTTGTATATATTCTACGGTCTCTACGGTGAATACTCCACCGCTACAAAAATTTCTAATGATAGTTGAGTACCCAGTATTTCAATATATTGACCCGCAATAATGCATACAAAGAGAGTAGTTGAAATGGAAAACGAGTTGTAAGATACCCGAACGTTTGACCTCTTTATTGATGATATACGAGCAAAAAAGAATTAGGTACATTTAATTTGCTTTCATATTATCTTAGAGCTTTCTTTAGGTGAAACAAGCTTTTTGAATCATGATAAACTTCACTTTATATTATCTTCAATGGAATTAAAGTTTTAATTATATTTAGAATAATAAAAAAAAGTTTTTTAGCAATTATAAAATTGTTCAATAGGCTAATAGTGACAAAGGAAAAGTTTATAAAATTGTTTTCAATTAGAAAAATGTTTCCCAATTGATCCATCTTCCCTTTCCTTTTATTTTAAAGTATTTATAGCTTTTTCAAACTCGTCCAAGCATTCACACCTACATTAGCAAATTATTGATACAATTCGACTCGTGTAAAGAAAACACATTTATAAAGCCTATGTTCGAAAACGAATATGCTCGTGTGGTAAATAGATAAATAACTGTCAAAGTAAATATAGCTCGACTGGTGTAAAGTGTGTATTCTCAACTAAAAGGTCTAGCACATGAATGAATAAAAACTACATCCAAATGAGCGCGATCTTGAGAATAGGATGATTAAGAAAGACTTAAACAACTGAAAGTCACTACCTATACTGATAATGTGCACCTTCCTTTTCAGTGGCTTGAAACGAGAAGTAAGTAATGTGATCATGTTACAAGAGATGCACGAGAATGTCGGGGCCATCAAGTGTTGAATCTAGATTTTGAATCTTGATCCAAATTCTGGGCATAGATCAATACATCTAAAGTTCTAATTTTCCTATCTTATGTTGAACTCAACGAAGAAAAGAAAAAAACTCATCAAATTGTACCGAATGAATTTGTTTGTTTATGGATCAAAACCAAATGGGTGATCTATGGATTTGTCGTTAGGATTTTAGAAGAATGAAATTTGGACTGAATTTTGTAACAGACAAGAACCCTCCAATCAAAACCCCTTATTATTATTACTCACCAAGAAAACGACATCCTCACTCTCTCTCTCTCTCTCATAAACATTCTCCTCTTGCCAAACAGTTTCCATAAGGTTTTGGACAAATCAGAGAAAAGGGTCTTCGTCTATATGTGCTAATTCTGTTGGGTCGTCTTCTTCCTCCTCATTCCATTTCATTGGAATGGTTAGCAGAAACTGTGGGACGTTTTGAAACAAATCTGCTGGTTCTGCCTGGTTTTTAAGCCGTCCGATCAAATTCCCATTTCCATATCTCTTGGCGATTCTCTTCGATCAATGGCCAGAAAATGCTTCTGGCTCTGTGTTCTATCGCTTCCTGGTTTCTGGATCGTCTTCTCTGCCATTGGTACTGTGTAACTTTTTCTCTTTCTGTTTTCTAGTTCTTCATGTTTAGTAATCAGATGGCTCTGAGTTTTTGGTTTTGGATTTTGGGTCCAAAGATTGCTTCCATTTGACTTATATTCAGAAGTTTTCATGGATTTTCCTCTTCTTTTTGCTTGATTTAGTCAGTAAGGTCAGTTCATGATTCTGGGCAGTGACAACCAGAATTCTTTATCTTATGCTTCTGGCTTGCAAGTTTTGAGACTGTTGAGGACTTTGTGCCTGCATCATTTCTTTTATTTGATGGAGTTTTCTTCTGGGTTAGTTTTGATTGTTTCTTTAAGTTCTATTTCGTGCTTCTTTCAGTCATTCTTGAAGATTTTTGTTGAGAACTGAGAGTAAATTTTGATGTATGTTTTTAAAACTCTTGTTCTTTCTTGTTAAGTCGTCCACTTGGGGAAGTTGTAGTATGTGAGATTCCAGGCTGGTTGGAGAGGAGAATGAAACATTTCTTATAAGGGTGTGGAAACCTCTTCCTAGTAGACTCATTTTAAAACCTTGAGAGGAAGCTCGGAAGGGAAAGCCCAAAAAGGACAATATTTGCTAGCGGTGGGCTTGGGCTGTTATAAATGGTATTAGAGCTAGACATCGGGTGGTGTGCCAACGAGGACGCTGGGCCCCCAAGGGGGGTGGATTGTGAGATCCCACATTGGTTAGAGAGGAGAACGACACATTCCTTATAAGGATGTGGAAACCTCTCTCTAGTAGACACGTTTTCCCAGAAGGAAAGCTCAAAGATGACAATATCTGCTAATAGTGGACTTGGGCTTTTACAAATGGTATCAGAGCCAGACATCGGGCGGTGTGCCAGTGAGGACGTTGGACCTCTAAAGAGGGTGGATTGTGAGATCCCACATTGATTGGAGACGAGCACAAAGCATTCCTTATAAGGGTATGGAAACCTCTCCCTAATAGACGTGTTTTAAAACTTTGAGGAGAAGTTCGGAGGGGAAAGCCTAAAGAAGACAATATCTGTTAGCGGTGGGCTTGAATTTTTATGTAGTAAAACATCTCCTTGTCTTTCTCCAGCCTCCTCGACAATGACAGTACAAGCATTTACTGGAACTTATGGAATAAATTATGGAAGGATTGCTGATAACATTCCTTCACCTGATGAAGTTGTTTCACTTCTCAAAGCAGCAAAAATAAAGAACGTTAGGATTTATGATGCTGATCACAATGTCCTGAAGGCGTTTAGTGGGACAGGGCTTGAATTAGAGGTTGGTCTCCCAAATGGGTTCTTGAAAGAAACGAGTGCGAGCGAGGAACACGCGATGAACTGGGTCAAAGAAAATGTACAGGCATTCCTTCCTGAGACTCACATTTGTGGGATTGCCATTGGTAATGAAGTTCTAGGAGGAGGTGACCTTGAGCTGTGGGGAGCACTCTTGGGTGCTGCAAAGAATATCTATAAGGCAGTAAAGAGCCTTAACTTAGATGGTGCTGTTCAGATCACAACCGCGCATTCTCAGGCTGTTTTTTCGAACTCGTTTCCGCCTTCTTCGTGTATATTTAGAGAAAATGTAGTTCAGTACATGAGGCCTTTGCTGGAGTTTCTTACAGAGATTGGCTCACCTTTCTGTTTAAACGCTTACCCCTTCCTAGCCTATATGAGTGACCCTGAGAATATTGATATCAACTATGCACTTTTTGAATCAACTAAGGGTATTATTGATCCCAAAACTGGTCTACATTATGACAACATGCTTGATGCTCAGATCGACGCTGCATATGCAGCGTTAGCAGACGCTGGATATCGGAAAATGGAAGTCATAGTTACCGAGACTGGTTGGGCTTCCCGTGGGGACGAAAACGAGGCTGCAGCAACGGTGAGTAATGCTAAGATATTTAATTACAACCTACGGAAGAGGCTTGCTAAGAAGAAAGGAACTCCCTACAGGCCAAGGAATGTATTGAAGGCCTACGTTTTCGCAACGTTTAACGAAAATTTGAAACCGGGGCCGACTTCTGAGAGGAATTTTGGACTCTTCAAAGCTGATGGGAGCATATCATATGATGTTGGATTTCATGGACTTAAATCTTCTTCTTCAGACTCATCTTATTTATCTCTCAAGGTATGTAATTCATCACACCATATGAAACATGTTATGTTTGTTGAAACTATGTTAAGATAATATCGTTACCTAGGGAAGTCGAAAGCTATTGTATTCTAATCCTACCTTGATCTTAGTTTGTACTAAACACCGTCTTTAACGATTTTCATACACGTCTTACTTGCTTATGTGAACAGAGTTTCCAAGCTCGAGGACTTTCGGCTAACCACATTTTCTCATTAACATTCTCGGCCGTGACACTACTTCTATTGTTGAGATGAAAATGAAATGTAGAATATCTGGGAACTTACAGTCTTGAGTTAGGAGGGCAAACCAGAAGTAGCTGTTGGAAAGTGCTGGTTCATGCTATACTTGGTACAGTTTCTGCTTATTCTTTTGCCTCTTGTATAATGAAACTATCCATTTCCTCCCCAACCCATCTTCTATAAATTGTATCCCAATTTTCCAGATGGTTGAGTTTGAGATGGAGCTATTGACTCATACATGGAAGTTGCAAAATAAAGCAAAATATGGCTATGATGTTTGGCTCATAGTTTTAATACGTCCAACGATTTTGTATCTTTTTTTCTAGGAAATAGAAACCATTTCATTGATTGAGGGAACTCCTCGAGTTTTCCTTGAGGGGCGATAAGCTATTGGTATAAAAGGGTCGAGAACGTTTACACTAAGTTAACGCAATAAAAGATGGTATGTTTTGTTGCTCGTCTGTGAAGATGCAAAACCTCTATCAGTTCTAAGTTTCTATGCTATGGAATGATATGGTTAGTAAGATAAACGAAGTTCTGGCCTTGGATGAGCAAATTTATGTATCAAACATAAGCCCTACCTCTTAATCTTGAGTTCTTTTACAATTGTATTTTTAGTTCAACAATGGTGGGTGAGGAATTGAACTATTAACTTTTAAGATGACAATGAACGTTTTATCTACCGAGTATAGTTCACTTAGTTTGAAGGTCCAATATGAGCATAGAACTAACATAAATTATGTATCTTCGACCAACAGGTTAGAGGTTTAACTGTATCATCATGCATACTGCTTGAACTAAAAAAAATTAGTTCAGAGATTTACGCTTGACCCGTGGTAATATAAAAAAAACAAAATAAATGTTTAAACATGATGAATAGTAGACCTCATATTAATATTCTAAACAATATGAAAACAACAAATAGTATTTAGATTTCAACCTAGCCTAAATACAAACCTATATATAAGAACAAAAATATGATAAGAACAAAAATATGATTTCAAACTAATTTTCATTTAGAGTTATTCACTCCTAATGAGTGACAAGAGCAGTTTGGCTGCACCTCTCGACTATTTTCACATCCTATAGTTTAACCTAAATATTTTGACCGAAAAAGTCACCGTTCGTGTTGAGTTCTCTATGATACCTATCAATATGATGCTAGTGATTCAAGTGAAGTATTAAATAGCAATAGATCAACCATCAAACGAATATGAGTATAGAAATTGTCTTTATTATTGTCTAGTTGTCTACCTACAAGAACATTAAGATCCCACGTCAGTTGGAGAGAAAAACGAAACATTTCTTATAAGGGTATGGAAACATTTTCCTAGCAGATGCGTTTTAAAACTGTGAGGCTGATAGCTATACATAACGTGGTGTCACAAACACTATATCATTCTTTTTTCTATTTTTTTGAGTTTTCAACTTTAAATGACTGCAGAATCAAACAACAAGATCTTAAAAATACATGTCCATGATTCAAACATTTGACATAAAAAAAAATATTATAATCAAAAGTGGTGGACGGCACTATTTACCGTCTAAAATGTCAATAGTTCGACACAAACAAAAAAATGATGAATATACAATTAGAGACAAGGTAGAAGCTTCTTCTCAACCAACAAGCAATAAAGACAATGGACAATAGACTGATTCATCACAAAATCATAGAAAATACCAAAATGGTGACCAAAGCAAGGTCCAAAATTCTATTAACTTGTCATTTGAGGCAAAGAAATGGCAAGAGAATGCATTATTTAATACTCATGTGTAAAATAAGTAATATGCTGTTTTGACTTACAAATGCCACGTGCATTATAAACAAGTCTTCTTTGTCCAGACTGTAGCTCTTGTTTCCATTATATTTTGACAAATGCACCTTCCCTAGAAAATCCTCTGTTATTTAAGACAATGGAAAATCAAAATCAATACTTCCTGTTATTCTACTGAAATATAAACCATAATGAAATTTGAGCAATTTGATTCAGTTTATGATACTATTACATTGATATTTGAATAACGTTCATAAACCATCAATCACTAAGAATTAGAGCAATGAATCCTTCAACGAAATATGACTATTTACACTTGCAAACGAATCAACATTTGGAAGAAAAGATTTAAACCATAGATAAGCTAGATCATAAGTTGAAACTAGCCAGAAGAGAAAGAGATGGAAATCGAAGTAAGCTAAATCGCCCCACACCCAATTAAATAATCATAACAAACAAGCATTGCCCTCCAACTTCTCCAATCCATTTCTATATAAAAGTATCAGTAACGACCAGGCCATTAGCTTCATTCTGATTTGGAAATCTTTCTCCATTTGCTGATAGGAAGAAGTTCTAAAGAACAACAATGACTAGAGCACTGGTCCTGCTTGTACTAGCCATAGTGGCATCCTGTGCCTTGGTACAGACCACAACCGCAGAGACCACCCATGTGGTCGGAGACAGCTTGGGCTGGGTGGTTCCCCTTGGAGGCCCCATTGTCTATGCCACTTGGGCTGTCTCCCACACCTTCTTAGTTGGTGATATCTTATGTAAGCTCAAACTCTCTTATCAATCTCTTTATGCACTTTGAATCCATTTGTTTGAGATTTTAAATCCATAATAGTTTTCAATGTCAAAAGTTATGGCAGTTCTTGATTTTTAGTATCCAGAACAGTTCAAAGCATTTAAAACCGTCCCAAATGAGATGGATATCAAAGTAGTCATCTCTGATCTTTGTTTCTTATTTGTACTGACAATTGTGGTTGTTTCTGAATCTTTAGCGTATTCATAACTGTTCTAAGCAAGCTGGTTTGCATAATCAAAACCATCCAAAACAAGAAAGCTTGGCTTTGACAATCAAATTAGATCATCTCTGATCTTTGTTTCTTCATATTTGTTTTCACGATCTTATCTTGTTTATCAGATGAACGTTTTATTTATGATTTTCAGCAAAAGTTCGATATTGAAAGATCATAAGAAATTCTATAGTGATCTTTGTGCAACATTTTCAGTGTTCAATTTCACAACTGGACAAGAAGATGTAGCTAGAGTGACAAAGGAAGCATTTCTAACCTGCAATACAACCGATCCAATCAGCCTCAGAGCCACTGGTCCAGCCAATTTTACGTTGGATTCACTGGAGGAGTACTATTTCATTGGCACTTTGGACAAGAACTGCATCTTGGGACAGAGATTGGCCATCAATGTCACTGCATATCCCGGCCCGGCTCCTGCCCCAGCTCCACCTCCAGCTCCGAGAGGGCCGAGGGATTACACCGTCGGCGACAAACTCGGTTGGCTCATCCCTCCCGGGGGTCCTCTTGATCTCTACTATGAATCATGGGCTTATAACAAAACTTTCTTGGTTGGTGACACCTTAGGTAAGTGTAGATTTCATCGACACAATTTATCAAACACCTTGTGTGCACTCAGTAAAGAAACCCCCCAAAGACTCGTCAATCATTGAAATTAAATTCATTTTGCAGTTTTCAACTTCTTCAATGGATCCGACGACGTTGCTGTGGTGACAAAACAAGTGTTCGATTCCTGCAACATCACTTCAACCCTCGCAGTTTTCAACTCACCTCCGGCGAACATCGCCCTGAATGCCACCGGCGACCATTACTACACCTCCACCTACGCCAAACACTGCATATTAGGACAAAAATTAGCAATCAACGTAAGTGGACACGCCACTTCCGGCTCCGCCCCTTCTCCTTCGTCCACTGCACACCCACCCTCCATTGCGGTCTCTCCTTCTTCCCCGCCCGGCAGAGCTCTGGCTCCTTCTCCGAACACCTCCGCCCCTTCTCCACCGGCCATTGCACATCCACCCTCCATTGCGGTCTCTCCTTCTTCCCCGCCCGGCAGAGCTCCGGCTCCTTCTCCGAACACCTCCGCCGCACCGATAACTGCCGCCGGCCGCCCCTATTTTGTTGCTTTCGTGATCTACGTCATGGCCTTGGCAGTCTATTTCTGAGCAAAGCACGATTATATTCAAAAATAAATAAATAAAATCTAAATTAATAAAAATAAATTCTGTATCTCGTCTTCCTAAAATTTCAAATTATTCTGTTAATTTTTTTTTAATATTTTACGTTTATTTATATTCATTTTCAATTTATAAAATTAAAATTGGAGCCATTTTTTAATATTCAAGATTAAGATTGCATTTATCGAGTTGTGTAATTAAGGGTGTACACGGATTCAATGGTCGGAGAAATCTTTTGAACTAGCCCGAAACTTGGATTGTTTGAGCTGTAACTCGAGCAATTTGAATAGAGTTCACAACTCAACCCAACCCTTTGTTTTACTACTGGATTGTTTAAAAAAATCATACTTATACACAGTAAATATTGTTTTAATAACTAAATCTTATAAAATTTAACTCTCAAACATTCACAAGTCACAACACATCACTAACACGGATTACGAACGTTAAATATTCTTAATTTTCATAATAAAGAAACGTTGAATTGTAACCTTATTTTTAAATCGATAGAATCGACTCAAAATCCAATTTTTTTAGGTTTAATTTTAAAAATTAAATCTATAATTTAATATATGATATTAATTATTTTACAAGTTATTTGTTGTCAAGTGTGTATAAGCCATTGCTTTTTCCATAAAATTTGCTCTAAACTAAAATACAATATAAATTAAATAATAAATTTATTGTTTTAAATAATAATAATAATAATATTTCATAATTATGCATGTGACTAGTCAACCATTTCCACCTTCTCCATGTGAGCTAAAGTTAAAAGTTTGGTCACCGTGGTTGAAAGATTCATATTTACAGTGTTCGTGAGTTAAGACAGACCTAATTTAATTGCTCGGGTTATAAATATTTTAAGCCAAAAGACTTTTATTCAATAATGAATCCAACACGATCCAATCACAATTTTTTTCGGTTAGTTGTATTGGACCTAACTCGATTTGGATTAGGTTGGATAGATCGAGTTTTTCGAGTCATTAAATTTTTTTTTGAACATTTTTACAAATGTGTTCAATAAGAAACCTATCACTGGAAGCCTAAATTTCTAAGCATCTAATCTCGTGGCAGCTTATCATCACCGTCCATATCATTCACACGTGTCCTTCATCCAATGGCTTCTTTTGCGCGAATGTTTGAGATCCTAAACTCTATAAATACCCAAAAATGTCTCTATTTTTTGTACCAAAACCACAAATAACTCCGAGCTTAAACAAAAAGGCGATCTGAGAACACAAAATCATGGCCGTGGGATTTAATCGGATGGCGGTTCTCCTCCTCCTCCTCATGGCCGCCGCG
Organism: Cucurbita moschata; assembly: GCF_002738365.1. Taxonomy (NCBI): domain Eukaryota; kingdom Viridiplantae; phylum Streptophyta; class Magnoliopsida; order Cucurbitales; family Cucurbitaceae; genus Cucurbita; species Cucurbita moschata. Next base: position 823,316 of record NW_019268528.1, read on the forward strand.
TCGTGGCAGTGCTCTTCCGCCGCCACTTATACTGTCGGCAACGCATTGGGTTGGACTGTCCCGCCTATTTCTACTGTCTACTCCGAGTGGGCTTCCGATAAAACGTTTGTCGTCGGAGACATTCTTGGTAAGAAAAAAAAAAAGTTAAATTAATTTATTTTATTATTATGATTTGATAAAATAATTTTAAAAAAATACTATTTAAAGAGAGTCGTGTACATTGTAACAGAGTCATGTCCTAAATTTAGTCATGTCAACAGAACGAAGGAAAAGAGACTCCTCTAAAGCATAGTAAAGAATGATTGAGACTCCAAAAGACAAAGAGTCAGCCTCGATTATGGGGATGCGTACTTTGTTCGATGGGAGGTGTTGGATGGAAGTTCTATATTAGCTAATTTAGGGAATGGTCATAAGTTTATAATTAAGGAATAATTTCTTTATTGATATGAGGCTTTTTGAGGAAGTCCAAAGCAAAGAGTTTATACTTAAAGTGGACAATACAATACCATTGTGGAGAGTCGTGTTCGACATGTAGCTGAACGTGAATTGATTTTGCGCAGTTTTCAACTTTGTGAATGAACGACATGACGTAACGGAAGTGACAAAAGGTTCTTATAATTCTTGCAATGGGAGCAATCCGATCTCCGTGGAGACCAAGAGTCCAGCAAGGATCACACTCGCTTCTACCGGTGACCACCACTTCATGTGCTCGTTCCTTAGCCATTGCAACGATGGTCAAAAGTTGTCCATCACCGTCAGAGCAACCTCTTCTTCTGCTCCGTCACCCTCTCCCTCTCTCACCGCCGGCCTCACCGCACCTCCGCCCTCAATCGCGACGCCTCCATCTGACAACGTCCCTTCAACTCTATCTCCAACTACCGCCCCATCGCCTCCCAGCACCGCTACATCGCTCCGAGCCTCCACCTTCTCCACCTCTATTCTTGCCGTCGTCGTCGCTCTGGTGTATTAGCCGTCGTGGCGTTAATTAATTAATTCGGTTCCGATGATGTAGCATTTTTTTTATTTTAAGGTCTCTTCGTCTCCATATTTGATTTGATTGTAGAAATATAATTATAAATTTATTAGGATTATTTTCTTAAGAAAATAAATTTATTAAGCTTTCTTTTTATTTTTTATATATATATATTTTTAAAGCTTCATTTAAAAAAAAAAATTAATGGATGATTTCTATTTAAAAAGATAAAACATTCTAATAAATAAAAAAAAATATATATTCATAACAAAATATATATATATATATATATTTCTAAAAAACTAATTTATTATATTTATATTATATATTATATATAAATGTGGAGCATGGCAGAGGTGGGGTCGGGGATGAGAATGAAAAATGTAATCTCTGTCTTTGCCCATTTAGCTAATAGAGAAACATCTCTAATGCTCTCTCTCCCATTCCTAGTTTAAACAAGAATTTTTCATCCCATCGGGAGGGAGTAGGATCTCGAACCTATTGGTTAAATAGACATCTCTAGTTGAATGGGGAAGAGACTTCGAAAATCTAAATGCCTCGAACTTAATATTTTGTAGTTTTTCTCTCATATATCAAATAATATAAAACTAACAGTCACGTTGTAGCGATCTCCTCGAATGATTTATCTTTATGAAAATAATCGGTTCGATTATGTCCAACTAAACATGGTTTAATTGGTTAAGACATGTTCTCAACAAATTAGATGTTAATGGCATGTCCAGGACGTGTTTTCCAAGGTCTTATGTCTGTTCCAAACCCTCTTTACTTGCTTTTGTGTTAAATATATCTTTACTATTTTTGTTGTGTCAATACGAGAGTGTATGACCGGTCACCAAAATCATGTATGTTAGATATATCCTTACTATTTTCGTTGTGTCAATATGAGGGTGTATGATCGGTCACCAAAATCATGTCTACAACCGCTAAGGCTAAAATGCTCCAAAATGTACTATAAGGGGATGTGACTAGTTGTCAATTCTTGCTACTGGGGTAAATTATTTTCAACGTAGTTTTTCGCTCACGTTTTCTAAAACATTTCTTCAAACGTGACACAAGGTTGCTTGCAAAATCCGACTTCTATATGGTTGACTAGTTCATTGGGTTAGAACAAATGCGACATAATATGGACTAATGGGAAAAGGCTCAAGAGAGAAGGAAAGGAACGAGCTAGAAAAGAGGCATAACCTGCGAACACAGCACAAAGGAGCAAATGGCCAGCACAATGAGTTTGTTTGGTGCGTGATCGCTTTGGCATGTGCCAGCCATGGCTGCAACCATCCATGTAGTTGGAGGCCATGAAGGCTTGAGAATCCTGAAGGACAAGTCCTTATACGCCGGGCTGCCCATAAGACCTTCATTGTTGGTGACAAACTAAGCCTTTAAACCCTCCTCCAATGCCTGTCAGGTTCATAACAAGTGTTAATTTTCGACTCTTAGAACTCGACACAGTTGTACAACCAACAAAAACATGTCCAAATCTTGTCGAGATGGCCTTCGAACCCTTAATTCGAGCACTAATTACATTTATTACCTCTAGAGCTCAAAAACTCGAAGGGGACGACCAGTCTAAGAAGCTTGCAAAACTTGAATTTGTATGCATTGTATTGGATTCACAAGGCACAAAAGGTGAGTTATATGAGTTAGTAAACTTGTAGAGAAGCCAGCAGAATGTCACATTTTAACTGAGATGAAACTAATGGGAACAAACAGTACAGAACTAAAGATGACCTTTCTCTTGTACAATTTGGCTCAAACTCAACTGGGTTTCGTTTTCACAAAATTATGTTCTATTCTGTTCTAACTGCATAAATAGTCAGGCCGATACGTGAGCTATATATGCAAATATGGTTTTCTTTTGCTTACAGAATTCGAATATATCACGCATAATGTAGCTGAGGTAACAAAGGATAAGTATGAAAACTGTACCAAGGCAGGACCACTTCATGGCACAAGTCATGTCACTCCCCTGTGCTCGTTCAGGGAGAAGTTGAGCGTGAGCGTCGGGTCTAATAGCTTGACAACGCCAGCAGCACCGGCACCAAGCTCTGCTCCTGCCTCTCCTGGCAAAAGCTTTGTATGCAGCTATGTTCACCATAGATAGCAGCATCTTCTTCCTACTACATCAAAGTATTTTATGTGCTGAAACAATGTGCTAAGAAGTGGGATTCCTGGATTTTGTTATTTTCCAGCCTCGCTGAATTGTTTCCAGTTTCATTCACAATCATTGGAATAAATAATGAACATGTTCGTAAGAAAATTCATGGCAGATTTCATATCAGCAAGTTCCCATACATGACATGTTTCTCTGTTTCAATGACAAATCTAAATGGTACCAAGTGAGTTGGGGGAAGCTAAAAGAGAATATTTAAGGTAACAATCAATCAGTCAGTGGCAGGAAAAACAAATGTGCAGCCTCCCATAAGATATTTTGGAGATACCCTTCAAAGCCTTGGATTTAAACCCTTTGACATAAAACCCTGTCTCCCACAGCTGGCTTTAGGGCGAGTGAAACTTCCTCAAAACTAGTGAGGTATGTTGTAACAACCCAAGTCTACCGTTAGCAGATATTGTCCTCTTTGGGCTTTCCCTTTCAGGCTTCCCCTCAAGGTTTTTTAAAACATGTCTACTAGGGAGAGGTTTCCACGTCTTTATAAAGAATGTGTCGTTCTCCTCCCCAACCGAAAGGGGTGGAGACGAGGCGGTAAGGCAACAAGGACGCTGGGCCCTAAAGGTGGGTAGATTGGGGGGTCCCACATTGGTTGGAGAAGGGAATGAGTGTCAGCAAGGACGCTAGGCCCCGAAAGGGGTGGATTGTGAGATCTCACATTAGTTGGGGAGGGGAACGAATCATTCTTTATAAGGGTGTGGAAACCTCTCCCTAGTAGACGAGTTTTAAAAACCTTAAGGGAAAGCCCGAAAAGAAAAGCCTAAAGAGAACAATATCTATTAGCGGTGGGCTTGGACTGTTACATATGTCATGAGCATAATACTAGTGTAGGCCCTTGACGCCCCATTATATACCTAGATACATACATACAAACATATGTATGTATATACACCCCATATCTATGTAAGTAATGTATGTATGTACATATTTCTCATCCAGACAATACAATTTCACTTATTGATGCACATCATATAATAACTTGAAGGAAAAGTACCAGGAGAATCTCACCCCACAAAGATGCAACTTCAACTCCAGAATAAGGAGAAATCAATAACAGTCAGCAGCCCAGAGTGAGATACAGGACATCCTCTATGAAAGAAAGCAATTATTTTAATATTCTATTGATAAGAACAATCCTAATCCTATGACAAAAATAGTTAATCAAAGTATTTGAACCACACGAGGCAAGCAAATTTAAGTACATGAATCAACAAAATATCGAAAACGCATCCCAGTTTGGAAGTTGTGATATTGGCTCTCAATATACATTACAACAAGTTAAGCCATGTAACTGGGAAAAGAATAAATATGGATTCAAGCAAGGTGACCCTAAGCTCTCGTTTCACGAATATACACATACGTGTACGTATATCAGTGTGTGCCCTGTCGTGTGATATATTGAAATGAGTATGTATTAGGATAAAGGAACCTGCCAAAAAAACATGGGAAAAATAGTCTAATGTATAAGATATTTCATATATTAGATAAATGGTACTAAAGTTCGACCTCGTAACCACACGAATATTCAAATTTATTCATATAACGTAGGCATTTTACCAGATTGATGAACGAACAGCTGTAGAAATTCCTAGTATTCTTAGCATATGACTAAACAGAAAAGGCGTTGAAGCGATAACTTCCCTACCCTGCTCCCCGAGTTACAATGCTGGAAGTGTCCGGTTTACTATTGTAAGTAATGGAAGCATGTCACGAATACCAAAAAAGATGAACACCAAGGAATTCAATACATTGGGTCTCAGAGAAGGCAGAGAAGATGATCTTATTCTCAACGAGCATAAACAGCACGGTATCACAGTTCATGAAAAGTAATTCTCATGTAGCACAAAAGAACTTGCAACTCAAGGTTGAATTCATTTCTATTGTTGTATTAGTTATGTGCCTAACCGTTCGTAGTTAACTATTCGGATTTCCATTCTAACCATGTTGGTTAATGATTCACTCAGCTCAATGTCACACCTCACATGTTTGGAGGGCCTGAACTCTAATTATACAGTTGGGTAGTTGAGACTCAAATATTATAAAATTTCAACTAAAGCTACAAAAGGAATAGTTCTCATTGGTGACAATACGACATCATGGGAAACGTTAAAATTTCCGATCTTATATGCCACGATATGGAAAAAACTGTCTACAAACCTGACCCTTTAGTTTGACTGTTAAACCAGTAAGATGGAACCTCGGGTGGCAAACAAAAAGGTTCGTCCTCCTCATTGCTACTAAAGGGATCTTTGCGTTTTTTTGTGGAAGATTCTGGATTCCGACCCCTGCCATCTGAACTCCACATATTTGAACAGGAACCGAAGGAGTCAAATGCAGTTCTGCTTGGGAAAAAACTGAACTCTTTATTCGCGTAAATGGTTTGATCGTGAAATTTGTGCGTCTCGTGGGAAATGCTTGGAGCAATGTCCCCAGTTTCAAGAGCCCAAGCTTTCCTACTGCTCACACATGGCTGGGAAGGTAAACCCAACCTCAAAGATAAATCACATTCTGTGTCTGGTAGCTTTTCTTCTCTGGCTGTGATAACTTCTGGTGGAAATCTGCTCATAGCATTGCTCGTTTTGCACGAACGAAGGCAGTGCTCAGCAGGCAGCTCGGTACTTGATACGATCGGTCTACCCAAAAATATAGTCTGTTGGTTGGCATCCGCAGAAATCTGGGAGCCTAAGTTGCGCTCTTCAGTTGGACAACGAAATCCATAATACAATGGATAAACAGATCCCAAGTTAAGTGGGGTATTGGTCTCAGTCATTGAATAACTGTTATGAACAACTGGGACATTCTCAAGCAAGAAGGCAGGGTTACTTGGAATGGTGGGGTTGTTATGTTGTTTGGGGTTCATAGTCTTGGCTCTTGCAAAGTTCAACTGGTTGGCAGGGTGTAGCGACGATGTCGGTAGGCGTCTTTCGTCGGTAGCTTTATCCAATGTGGGTTCTTGTCCCCTTGGAGTAAGATAAGTCCTTGGGTTACTATGCCGTTGGCTTCTAGATGCTCGTACCGGGACGCAACCGAGGTTAAGTGCAGCTGAATTCCACAGAGAAGCAGCAAAGAAAGACAAAACAGGTATGACTAATGGCTTGTGTTCATACAAACAGATGACAAAGAACAAACTAAACCTAATGCATTTCCTATAAGAGTCAAGAACTTGAAATGCAAGAATGTTTTTACCTTCAACACATGGAGGCAAACGGTCACCACTTTCAGTGGTTTCATCTCTACGAATTATGGTGTTAACAGCATCATTTAAACGATCCCAAAGCGTTTCAAGATTCATGTACTCAGCCTAAGCAAATCACGGGGATGAAACATGACAAGATCCGAATTATGAACAAGACGCAAGGGTTAAGGGGGGAAAAAATACCTCGGAATTAGCTTTAGAATACATGATTTCTTCAGCTTTCAAAACAACAATCGGCAATTTCTCCTGCCATTCCTTGTTCTTCTTAGTAGCAGGAGTATGATTCTCATTGACAACCCTGATCAAACACATGGTGTGCAAATTCATCAAAATGTGAAAAATACAGAATCAAAGTCGAAGAGAATCAGTAAAATTAAACAAGACCCAGAACCTGAAAATTTGCTGAATAATGGAACCTCTCATGGGTTGGTGCCTATCGCTGTGCCAAGCTCTCCGCACGCACTCGTACGGTCTCGGGCCTGGCCGCGGCATCTTCGTTCCCCCGTGGCTACACAAAATCTTTGACGAAGAGAAAAAGAAATCAACAAAAGATTCGAAACGCTCAGCTCCAAAAAATCAGTGCTACGGGAGATGGGTTTGGATGATTTGCATTGGCTCGATGTGTTTTAATCCTCCATCTGGGTTCCCCAATTAGCAATGGGACAGTTTATGCTGGGTTTGGAGAGAGAGGGGGGGGGGGG
>NW_019268528.1:830900-852710 GCF_002738365.1 Cucurbita moschata
GGGGGGGGGGGGGGGGGGGGGGGGGGGGGGGGGGGGGGGGGGGGGGGGGGGGGGGGGGGGGGGGGGGGGGGGGGGGGGGGGGGGGGGGGGGGGGGGGGGGGGGGGGGGGGGGGGGGGGGGGGGGGGAGAGAGAAAGGGCAGGTTTCTCATTCCTTGTCTTCTTCAATAATTTAAGATGGCTTACCCCCAAAGTTTGATGTTGAATCTAGTTGTTTTTGTGTATAAGGAGTGTCACCTATTGGGGAAAATAGAGTGGAGGGGGTGGGGGGGTGGGCTTCAAAAAGTGCCCTGTAAAATCTCCCTGCCACAACATTCAGCAATTGGCACATCAATTACCTCCAGCATGGGCCACTACTACCCAAAACAGCGACCTCCCATCATCTCATCAACACTTTGAATCTATCTTCAAAATGAGCAAACCAAATTTCAAATCCAATCCATTTCTACCTTCAAAATATTACCTTTTTTTCATCTGGGTCTCTCCATTTTCACCCAATTCATAGCCTTTGCTTCCAAATAAGTAATGGGTTTTGTTTGAAATGGGATTCTAAGGGCTCGAGCTCACTCTTAGAGAGTGGTTTCCACGCACTTACAACAATCGATGTGGGAGTTTTCACACCCTTATACTCCTCCCCATCCCATGTGAGATCTCACAATCCACTCTCCCCTCGGGGCTCAACGTCCTCAATGTGGGGAGTTTCCACACCCTTATAAAGTATGCTTGATTCTCCTCCCACAATCCACCCTCCCTTTGAGGCCATCGTCCTCGCTACCACTCATTCCCTTCTCCAACTGGTGTATGGAGAGTTTCCACACCCTTATAAAGGATGTTCCATCCCCCTCCCCAACCGATGTGGGATTTCACAATCCACCCCCTTCGAGACCCAGCATCCTCACTGTCACTCGTTCCCTTCTCCAACTGATGTGGGACCCCCCACCAATTCCCCGTTCTTCAAAGCCTAGCATCCTTACTAGCACACCGCCTTCTGTCCACCTCCTGCAAGGCTCAGCCTCCTTGCTGGCACATTGCATGATGTCTGGCTTTGAAACCATTTATAACGCCCTAAGCCCATCAACAGCAGATATTGTCCTCTTTGGACTTTCCGTTTCGAAGTTCTTAAAACACGTTTACTAAAGAGAGGTTTTCACACATTTACAAAGAACCCTTCGTTCTCCTCATCTCACGTCGATTTCGAAGAAGAGAGCATTGTAATGGTTGTAAGTGGTGGTGGCAGTGGCGAATGACACAGCCCCTGACATTGCATGCCATACCCACTCTCTCATGTCTCATTTGATGTCCCCACTCTGAAAAAGGCATCACAGTGGGCGACCTCCAAAGCCCTCTTCTTTTCCCCCCCTTCCTTTTTCTCTGCGCTTTGAGCATTCATCTTTTTCCCCTCTTTTCATGACAAGTCCATTTCTACAGGGAGCTCAAACTGCCCAAGTGCCAAACCCATCCTCTTTCTCTCTTCATTCTCTGTCCCCTTTCCCCTTTTCAACTTGGGGAGACTTCAAACTACCCCATCTTTGCTTTTTGCTTTTGGATGGTCTAGAACGAGACGTTTGTGTTTATCACAGTTCAAACTTATAACTTCTCGATCCAAATAATTAAAAGTAGAGATGTTCATTTAACCCGTAGGGTCAGGGCTTCACGAGAACTCGCCTCGAATAGGGTAGAAAATTACTATTTAAGTGAGTAATGATGGAGCGGAGAGAGATATCTGTCTCCATGTTAGCTAAACGAGAACAGGGATAGGTTTTTTATTTCTTGTCTCTATCACTTCACATAACCTCGCCAGATCTCCGTCCCATCCCGCTCGTTATATATATAGGAAAATTTCTATCAGGTGAAAATGAATGAAGGAGGCAGAGATAGGGACTGAAAAGGCTTCCTCGTCCCGCCCCATAACAAGCCAGAACTTGGAGCTCAAAAACGCTTTCAAAATTTAAAGAAAAACACGTTAAATATGTGAGAATGAAAGAGTTCGAAGAACATTATGGTCGTATTAAAAAAAACGAAACTTTTTAATATATGTAGTACTTTACTAAAATATTGGAATGAAATACTCTCCTTCATATTCTTTATTCCAAGGTCCCACCGTTTTTCATCTATAAATTAGATTCTCGACCTTTTTATTAATTATTTTACAATTTATTCTCGAGTATTTTTGGTATTAATAATTTTTCGTTATAATCATGTTATTATATGAGTTAACTCAACATTTTTTTTAGTATAATAAATGGGAGTGTGAAAAAATTGATCCTCAAACCTCACCGAAAAAAGAACCAGTCAATTACTGTTGAGATATGTTAACTTTGATGTCTCATAGTTTAAATGAGACCGTCCCTAAAAATAATTCTCGAGCATAATTCAAAAAACTGTTATACTTCAAAAGAAAAAAAAGAATATGATACTTTAGTTTTGAGAAGTTTATATGGAAATAATATTTTTTTCGTTCGGGTTCTGGTTTTCTTTTTGAGCACGATAATGGTGGGGCAAAGAAATCGGAATTTTTGACCTCGAGAGAATTTTCAGAGGTTCGTTGGTTTTTTTTTTTTTTTTTTTTTTTTNAGTCTGGGTTGAGTTAAATTTTTGGAAAACTAAAAACTCGAGCTGGTTTGTGGGTTGACTTTTTTCTTGGTCGGGTCAACTCGATACTTGAAAATAGGGTTACAGTCCATCCGTATCTTCATTTAAAATTATTATGAAAATTAAAAACATTTAACATTTCTAATCGATATTAGTGATGTATCGTGTGACATGCGAATATTTAATATTTGAGTTTTATAAAATTTTAATTAATAATGTAACGTATATTACGTATAAATATGATTTTTTTAAAAATAATTAAAAAAAAGACAACCCGACGATCCAACCTAACCCAACTCGAAAATAAAAGATAAGTCGAGTTAAGTTGTGAACTCTATTCGAGTTGCTAAGACCAAATACACAATAAAAATATTTAAAAATTTAAAAGTGAAATTATTTATTTATTTATTTTCTTTTGATTATTTGGGAAGTGAAGTGGACCACAATAAATGGTTGAATAAACATTATCTTAAAAATATGTGACAATGAAATAATTACACATATGAGGTTGGGATTTTTTATTAAAAAATTACCATATGATAAAGGATTTCCTCTATATAATATATTATATATTTATTTATATTATATGGTGAAGAAAAAAAAAACATTTAATTGAAAGACAAATAATGTACAAAGCACTATCAACATCAATTATATTCATTACAAAGAATAGAAGATTCTAATACCAAACTTTGACCATTATTGTCACAAAACCAAGCTCTCTTTTTATCCACTCGAACGTTATGCTTTTCGAGCCTCGTTATTTTATATGAATAAATTAATTTTTTTTTGGATTTTTAACGTTCGTACTCAATTCTTTTCTTTTAGTTTATCAGATATGAAAAGGCGGAAATTTGAATGTGTGATCTCAAATACAGTAGTTGGTGTCTTAATTAAGCATCGAGCTGTGTGTCACAATTGCACTTTTAATGGCAGCGGACGTGCGATTGTGCGGCATTTACTTTCCAACGACAAGTGAGCTAAGCGAATTCGTTCTTGCGTCGCCTAGGGCCAAGCGACGTATGCTCGAGCCTTTGACCTCGGTTTTAAGAGAAGGTTTTAGAAAACGAGGGTAGAGATAGATTTTTTAAAGAAACGTTATATAAGCAAGCAAGAGAGAAATAACAACGGCTTACCGAAGTTGACAACTAGTCGTATCCCCCTATAGTATATTCTAAGGCATTTCATATCTGACAGGCCTAAACATGATATTTCTGAAACGTCATACTTCCTAGAAATACAAAAGTAAAACACTAGAATATGAAAAGACATAAAGGGTTGGGTTTGTCATGGGCATGCGGCCATGGGCAACACGCCTTGGACGAGCATGACCGTGACACTGTGCTCATGTTGACCTTTAACTGTACCTACATAATGACATGATATTGTCTGTTTTAGACCTAAGTGGTATATATTTACTTTTGGGATTCTATCGAAAAAATCTAGTACCAATATAAATATTGTCGTTAATTTTTTTTACTGATATAATCAATCCATAACGTTCATATACTTCGACCCGTTAAAAAATACATATTAGTTTTTTTTTTTTTTTTTTACTTTTTTCCATTCATAATAAAATAATAAAAACAAATTTAAAGTCAACTCTTGTTTGATCAATTATTGCACTTGCCTTTCCTTTAGTATGCTCAATGAAATTAGGAAGAGAAGATTTTTCTTTCTTTTAAAAAAGAGAGATGAGTGAATAGTCCTAATATTTGGATAAGGGAAGGATAAGTGACGGGACCCAAATGTCGAGATCTCTTCATCGATGTGTTCAAACAATTCCCAAAGGTTCCATGTGACATAGACGATAGTGACAAAGACGGGATTGTAGACGATAACAACGACGAAATCATAGACAATGAAGAAGAGGTTGCAACATCATGTTTTAGTTCCATCCACAACTATCTTCATCTTTCGTGGGTATCGCGGTTTTTAGATTTGGTTTTCATCTTTGAGCGGGAGTTCATGTTTAGGGCCGAAACATCTATTATAAAGAATTTATTAAGCATAATTAAAAAAAAAAAAAGTAAAAAAGACTTCTAAGTATATATATACACACATACATATATATAGTGACACATGATTTTGTTTCTTTCTAATAGGTTTGATGTACTAAAGATACATTATTTTAGGGCAAACGGCCAAACGAACATGTTTATGAACATTGGTCCTCTCTGCTCTTGCCTCTCTATAAAGTTTACTTTTGTCTTTGGTATTCCATTATAATTTCCCGAATAGCCCAAATTGATTTCTAATAAATTACTAGAGAACTTAGCCAACACAATCATTCGTAAGTTCAATCGATGCTCAATAAATATATCGAGTAATGTTAATCAATGGACAGCTCGATAGATAAGAAACCAAAGTTAAAAGTTCGATTTTTCACCTTTGTACTTGATGAAGTTGAAAAAGAAAAACAAGTCAGATTCCACTAGTCCTTGAACAAAAAGTCTTTTCTTCTCATTTCTTCAATCGTCACATGTGAAAGCCTCTTTCTTCCTCGAAAGAAACATGATCTATAAATTTCAAACAACAAAAGCGAAAATACAAACTCGTTACGAGAAAATGTTTACTTTTGCGAGAATTATCTTCCAACAAATATGATTTTGGGTACAAATGGCAATAAGAATAACTTTAAGAAGAACCAGAAACTGGGTTTACAAAACAAAAACAAAAAAATGTTCCCTGATTACAGGCACAATAAAATGTCAAGATCAACCAAGCATTAATGTGACAGACAGCATCATTCAGAGATTGAATGCCAAATGGTACACCAGCAAAGCAATTATACATCTACAAGTGTCCAAGCGAAACAGATTCAGGACAACAGAAACAGAGTAAATAACTTTTTGACTGACAACTTTTTCTATGAGAGGCTATCAGACCATACTCAAATGTTGGAATACAATGCCAAAGCCAAAGCCCAAGCAAGAATCAAGCACACATGCTTGGCTTGGCTCTAATCAGTCAGAGAATCAAATTTGGAAGCTAACGAGTATAACTCAACAGTAGTTGACATAGACATTGGCGTATATCTCGTCTCTTAAGATTAAAAGTTCAAATATTTATTAACACTTTGAGGTGAATAGTACTAAAAAGTAATTCGAATCCAATGCAGAAATCCTTACTGTATTCCAGTAAATCCTCTGCAGGCAGTCCAATGAAGATTTTTCATCAACCTCCTCTTACACAAACTTAATTTTCATCAGAACGTTGGTCCCTGCTATGGCCTAGAATTGACCCACAAACGCCTGCTCACTGACATATAAGAATAGAATATATCATTGATGAGTGGATGTTAACACGAGCCGAGAGATTCGGCTTTAATCAATATGAGCGATGAATTGACATTTTTAATATGCTATAGAGATATCAACATCAATATCAATAAAATATCAACGACATCTTCATAAAATTGAGATCACGATATTTACATCAACATCAATACTTAAATCAGGCTGAAATATTAGGGGCTTTCTAACTATTTCTTTTTATAGAATAATTCTTAAAGAGGGGGTTGGTTTTAAAATAATTCTAAATATATGATATATTATCTTCTGGAAAGATGCATATTTTGGAATAAGTCCCTTGGAAATCATCTCTTAAAAGATAAGCTATAAAAATCATCTTAATTCTTTCTGGCAGTGAATAAAGTAGCCTACTGTTGCAAATACTTTTGAAACAATTTTTTTTTACATTATTTTCAAAAACTACATTAAAAAATCACTAGAAGTCCACATTTGGCTATATCCATCCCTTGGGCTGAATCCTCAAGCTGAAAGATCCTCAGGGTTGCCAATAGATTAAGAAATTAACAGTTACTTCCCTAAAGAAGAAGATAACTTCGTTTTACTTCTTATCTGCCTGAATGAGCCGCCACTGAAGCTTGCTGGAACCTTGATGAAGCTCTATAAGGGAGTGATCGATTAGTTCGCCTTCCCACGTGCACGATCATGTTTTTGCACAGAAACTTAGGTAAAATCTACACAACTTAATTCTCTAGAATCATTTGAGATCCAAATGATTTTATGGTTTAAAACTAGAAACATTCAGCACCCATTTAGACAGTAGTATAATTGATTCATGAATAATTGATCTAGTTCGGTCAGAGTTAGTAGTGACCTTCATGCTTGCACTCAATGTAAAAATCTCTTCCGACACCGGGCAGATCCGAGTTCCTCGTATTCGGCCTTGGTAACACACATTGCTTCAAAACTAGGACTTGATGCCAGTAGTGATCCCCCTCTCCACACCCCTAAAATGGGACTGCAACAAAAGCACGAATATTTACAATAAGTGTCAAGCCTCTACTTCGAATGGATAAAAACTAAAAAGAAGTGTGTTTTGGGGCATATAATTTACTCTTCTTGGGTTGTTATCTTCACTTTACACTCATCTGGAACAATAGGCCGGAGCTCCTTCTCTCTAAGACGAAAAATTGTCATGGAATGTTAATTATTGATTTATTTGAATGAAGAACTTACAAACTGTTAGATCAAGGGAATGAGGACTCACAATCTCTCAGCAAAATTGTGAAATAAAGTGCTTCCACCAGTCAAAACAATACTGCTTGAAAGTACAATGGTTAGTATCAGGTTAAAAGGAGTGAAAATCAATGCCTGTTTATGAAGCTACCAACACATAGCAAACAAAAATACCTCTCGTAGAGCACGGGGTGCAGATGAGGATGGCAAGAACTAACAGCTCTAACAATGCACTCCGCTAGGCCGGCCTGGTTCATTCCTGTTCAACTGATTGAGTAAGTCCAAATGGGATGGATAGTAAGGTCTCCCTTTTCAAGTCTTTGATCAAAGATAATCGAGAATTCAAAAGCTTCTACATAGAACTTTGAGAACCCCTGCCCCTTCCAAATTTTGATGGTAATTTTATTTGAAAAATAAGAATGTTCTTCAGCAGATACAGGTAACAACACAGAAAAATAGATTAATCAAGATTAGAGTCCACATCCAAAGCCATTAATCGTTAATATAAGAATATTGTACGAACCCAAATCTGAAGGATGGAATATCATTTCTGGAACAAGGAAGCGTTCGTTCGTCAAATCAAATTCCTGCAAAAACCATGAAGATCGAATTTAAAAAACAAGGGAAGTTTGATATAGATTCACACAAGAATAAGAATTTACATTTTTTGTTAGATCAATTTTCTTCCTGTTTTCAGTCTTTTCTGAGACATCTAGCTCAATCTCATCATTCTTGACTCCAAGTGATGGAGATGAGGCTTCTTCAGTCAAGGAGAGGTACCTCTTAGCTTCATCTGGATTTTTAACAAAACCCCTTGCATACGAAATCCCATCAGGGAGCACATATGTGCATCGGAAGAGATTTTCCTTTCCTGGTTTCCTATTTCAAAAATTCATAACAGAATATAGCTCTTGATCAAGATTGATGCATAAACAAAGCCTCAAGTACTCAAACAGCTCAACTACTAAAATACTGAAGAAAAGAAAAACATTCAATGTAGTAAAGTTAGAAGCTAAAAGGCCTTATGATCTGAAGAACTTCACTATCCTTTGCTCATATTTACCAGGAAATCCACCATTCTAAGATTAAAGAACAGACAAACAATCTAAAACAATCTCATAAGAAATCTTCCACAAAAGATGCAAGCACACAGAAAAGAAAATCTGCAGATACTTCAATGGGATAACCAAAATTCAGAAGCCAGATAACTAGCCTCATAACCTGGAAAAAATGGTGTTCTAGCATCTCTTCACCAACATTTTCCCAAGAAACAGACAGTCTGAAAATAACAAAAGAATGAGGAATTTCAAACAATCCCAGCAAAATTCATCTGGGAAATCATTAGAAAACTCCAAAACCCTGCCCTGGAAGAAAATAGGTGCAAACCTCGCTATCTGGAGGTCGCGGGGGACGTTAAGGGAGACAAAGCAGAGCTTCTCTTTGACGTCGTCTATGATGAAGGTTTCATCCATAACATTCAAAGCGCGATATGAAACCAACTCCTTCAAATAGTTCGTCAATGCCTTCCCTCCCAGGTCGATGCGTTTAACAGCGTAGTTCAAAGTGAAGTTCTGGAACACTGGAGCCGCATGAGTGAAAGAAAACCCGCAGTCAACAACAAGGCTACACTGTGCCCTAGATAGGAGGCTCGTCGGGCGGCGGCTGGCCTCATAGAAGTGAACTAAAGAAGGAGAATCTGAAACATAGAGAGAAGCAAAATTGAAATCCTCGAAAATGAGCTCGTCGGTGGCGCGTTGAATGGAAGGGAGAGTGAAGAGAGGTTCCGTCAAGAGGAGGGAGGAATTGGAGGGACTAACGTGAAGAAGAGAGGTGAAGAGGTGAGACCAAATGTCACGCTGCAGGTCGGGGTTTATGAGATAACCTCGGTCTATGGGGCGGCGGACCGAGGCCGATGTGAGGTCGAGATCGGAGGAGGCTTCAGCGGCGGCGGCGGTGGCGGTGGTGGTTGAAATGGAGATTGGAGAAGGGTGGAGCCATTTCTTGGCGGAGAGAGGACGGTAGAGGCAGTTAGGGATTATGACGGAGGGATCGAAGTCGCCGCCGAAGCCGGCTTTGATGAGACCGCCGCCGTTGTCCAAGACGACGACGTTTGACATGAGAACGCAGTTTGAGCTTTCTCCGAGGATCGAGAGTTCGACCAGGTTGCTCTAGCTAGCGCCACTCCAGTCCATTGTTGATTGTGATGACGTGGCTTATAAATTTTCCCAATTAACACACAAATTTAAATAAACTAATAATCTCGTGCAAGTATCTCGTGCAAGTGAGAGGTTTTCACACCCGAATTGACATGAGATATCACAATCCACCATTTAGGTGCACGACCCCGATCTGGCTCTGATACCATTTGTAATAGTCCAAACCCACCACTAGCAGATATTGTTTGCTTTGGCTCGTTATGTATCGTCTTCAGCCTCATAGTTTTATAATGCATCTGCTAGGGAGGGGTTTCCACACCCTTGTATGCAATGTTTCGTTCTCCCTTAAGCTGATATGAAATCTCACATATGTTTTTACCCCGAGAGAGGAAATGGAGTAGCAGTTCAGCTCAACAAGCAAAACGTTCACAAGTGCGATTAGAAATCTATTATTTGTAAGCCAATTGTATCCTCACACCCAAATGACACATTTAGATGTTTCGTTTAGTTTGTTACAAATAACGCAAAGTATTTTCGGTTTACGTATGAGACCAATTTTTAAAGAAACTTGTGTTCAAGTGCTTTCGAGATGATGTCCTAAACTGGATTCAAGATCGAGAAACCCTAAACAATCCAGTTATGTTCTCGACCGAGACCCAGACCAAAAAAGAATATAAAGAAATTGAATACAAGACTATGAATCAACAAAAGAAAAGAAAAAAAAAACGTCTCCATCGATAGTCTAGATTGATTGAATTATCAAGTCATATAAATACTCGGGTTAATAATGTAGACATTTGTTTTTCTTAAAAATAATAATAATAATAATAATAATGACAGATTGAAGGCTAAACATGTAATTTAAGTATTATGGAATGTTTATAAATTAACTCCGGCCACCGTGCGTTGTAAATTCTAGAACCAATTCCCCCGCCATGTTTTTCGTGCAAGTACATTCAGTGGACACCGACCAACCTCTTACCGTCGGAATTTGGCCGGAGCAATCTTCAACCACCAGCACCGTTTCTCAACGAAACAGTACAGCTTCTTACGTCCATACGAAATTCAGCGAACGAAGAGGCATCATCCATTTATTCCGTAGCATTTCGCACTCGTCGCTCCCGAACCCTAGCTCTCAATCCACGATCCTCTTTGTTGTTGCTGTTCCGAACTATCTATCATACGATGATTTCATAAACTTTTGTGGTTCTCGCATTAACCATGTCTCGGAGCTTCTCTTCATCAGGTAACCCTTGATATTGCTTGTGTTTTCATTTTTTTTTTTTTTTCTTTTGGTGGCCGATGAATTGAATTCTACTGATTGACAACAACATCGAGCTGAGCGTTCTTGATTTACTTGATATTGTGATGCAAACGTGCTTCGATTCTGGAGAAGGTTTTATTTTGTTGAATTATGAATAGCGTGTCTGATTAAGGCCAATGGATAATGAGCCTCAAGACTTGTAGTCTTTTATTTTCAGAGATTCTTTCCTTGAGTTCTTCTTTTGTCAATCACGAAGCGCAATTGGGTTGTTGATTGTGAGTTTATGATGGCTATTAGGTTGGAAATTTCTTGTTCTTTTATGCATTGGATGGAACTGTAAACTACGTTAAAGGCGATCATTGAAGTGATGCCATTGTCTGAATTTAGTCTGCATATGGTAGAAGGGTGCTTGGTGGTAGTTTTGATAAACTTTTCTTGTTTTTCACATGCTGCGCTCTCGATTGATGTCGTCTGATGGAATTTTTAGGAACGATGGTATGGAAGAACGATACAGTGTTTTGATTAAGCTTGGAAACCAAATGGATGCCGATGGGTTTTTTGGCAGGTTGAATGGCAAGAAGTTTTCTCCCTCCGAGGTACGAGAACTGCAATTTCAGTCGTTTATTTGATTTAATGGGAACATGGTCATATAATATTGCCACATATATTATTCATTTTTAGGCTGAGGTATGTCATATTCTGTTTCTGATGTCTGTCGAGTACACAGAATCAGCAGAGGTAGCTGGGTCGCCTCCTGACGGATGTACTGAATTGCCTACTTGCCCCGTTTGCCTGGGTGAGTCGAGTGTTTCTGTTTCTGATTTATTTTTCTTGAGTTCTGATAGGCTAATTCTTCTTACTAATCTACATTTGAATGTTAGAGAGATTTGATCCTGATACTAGTGGAATAATTCACACACTATGTGACCATTCATTTCACTGTCCCTGCATTTCAAAATGGACTTCTTTATCTTGTCAGGTGAGTATATACTCTGTTTTCTTCTATTATCTTTTTGTACTAGTATTTCTACCTTTGGACCCTCACTTGACCAAGAGCCTTGATATTTGAGCCTTGTTTTTCTCATTCCATGTTTTAAACAACTGCATAAATTCGTAAAGAACTTTTTTCTTTTTGGATTGGGGCCTGTTTGTATTTATCCGCTAGTTCTTATTCTTTGGATTAGAGCTCAATTCAGTATCACCTCATTGCTTGGGCTGTTTTCGTATATGCACTTTTATATTTTTTCATCTCCTTTTTTTAAATGAAAGCATTTTTTCTCAATAAATAAAAAAAAGAAAAGAAAAAATCCTGCAAAACCTGAAAAATACTGGTGATGCAGGAGCCTTTGTGGTTGTAAGGAGCACATCTTAATTCGTAAATCCAAAATTACATCATGATTGAAATGTCAATGAACTTATCTTACATGAGCTTATCAACTTCTCATGATATGACATAGAACAACAGCTATATCTTGCTGTATCTGATTCTTTCCTTTTTTTTTGGAACAATTAATAATGTGAAATACAAAAAATTACGTTTGTATGAGTTTTGTGATTCTACATAGTTTTGCTCTTCAAGGCAACCCTTTTAGAATTGGTCCGTTTCCTTGACAATGGAAATGTTATATTGGAAGATCACACCATCTTTCTATTTTTTGGCAAGTTATCAGGTCTGTCGATTCTGTCAGCAACAGGACGAGAAACAAGCTTGCTTCATTTGTGGAACTACGGAGAATCTCTGGGTGTGTGTGATCTGCGGCTTTCTAGGATGTGGAAGGTTACTTGCTCAATTGATTTCTCTTCTTATATATTCTAAGTTGACATATTCAAGAAGATTGATATCGGCAAAATACTTTGTAACATTAGTTGCTGCCTTTTTGCATCACGTTGATTAAGGTATAAGGAAGGGCATGCAATCAGGCATTGGAAGAATATGCATCACTGCTATTCTCTTGATTTAAGAACACAGCAAATTTGGGATTATGTTGGTGACACTTATGTTCACCGCTTGAACCAGTCAAAAGTTGATGGTAAGTTTGGAGAGATGAATTCACACTGTATTTCACATGAAGGAGAGTGTGGAACTTGTGAATATGATGAAGACTCCGGAATCAATGAAGCCCTGTACAGCAGTAAAGTTGAAGCAGTATGGCTTTCCGACTCAATTCTTTGTCATATATATATCATGCATTCTATTTTTGTGCGAGTCCGTAGACATGTTGTTTCTGTTAGGCAACTATGGTCTGAGAATTGTATGGACTTAGAAACATAAATTTAATCCATGTGATGTTGAGGGTTTAAAGGTTGAATTATACAAATTATTCGCATTGGCATTTAGTACCTTAATCACATTATCCATACATTATTCCTAATTCATATATCTCCAAACAGATTGTGGATGAGTATAATCGGCTTCTTGCAACGCAGCTGGAAACTCAGAGACAAGTATGCAATCAACTTCCCTACTTTAGATTGGGCTTCTCCGATTTATCTTGCACCTTATTGTTATACTGCATATTATTTTTGTTAAATATTTCTTTCTGCTTTCAACACTATCTTTTGCTCCCAATATTAGTTTATGTCAAATCATTTATATAATATTTCAAATTTCTGGAGTACTTTTTTCGGAAGTTAAAGTTGAATATTTGACAGCATTGATCCTTTGGTTCTTAGCATTTTATAATTGCCCTGTATAGACGTAATTCTTGGTATAAGATGAGACAAGACATAGTGTACCACAAATGCTGAAATATGACTGCCTCTTTGTAATTTATCTGGACTCCAGCAATGCACAAGTATCTGAGACTTCAAACTCAGCTGACTCGAGCAAGTTAGCATTGCTGAATATTTTGGTTTCAAATTGGCCAGATATGACTGTTTCTAAATCAAATAATAATGTGAGATCCTACGTCAATTGTAGAGAGAAACGAGTGCCAACGAGGACGTTTGGCCCCGAAGGAGGGTGGATTGTAAGATCCCACACCAGTTGGAGAGGGGAACGAAGCATTCTTTACAAGGATGTAGAAACTTCTCCCTAGCAGACACATTTTAAAAATCTTAAAGGGAAGCCCGAAAAGGAAAGTCTAAAGAAGAAAATATCTGCTAGCGGTGGGCTTGAGATGTTACAAATAACGTGTTCAGAACCTTCCAAGTCAATATCCCATAGCATTCCCACTTTGACCCATGTTATCGTGGTTGTGAGCATCTTTTGTATAAACTGTTACGCTAGATCAACATTTTGCACATCCACGTAATATCTTTATAAAGTTCATCAACTTCCATAATTATTTGTCTTTTCAGCTCTAATTAAGCATTCACATATACGCACATGCATATAGTGATCAAGATCTTTACTTTTGTCGCATTCACATATACGCACATGCATCTAGTGATCAAGATCTTTACTTTTGTCTCGACAGTACTATGAATCTCTGCTGGCGGAGGCAAAAAGTAAAAGGGAAGTTTCCGTTTCTGAAGCAGTGGAAGAGGCTTTAATATCCAAGACTCAGGACATTCATGACAAACTTGAAAACTGTGTCAAGGAGAAAAACGTTGTTTCCGACGTAAGTTGTAACTATTTTCTCATTCCCACAGATCGGATGATCACATTTTTTCATGGTCATTGACACTGATCTTCATTATGTGTTCTTCTAAATACTTCCCCCCCTGTAGGTAAATCAGAAGCTCATCAAGAACCAAGAAATGTGGATGGCTAAAGCAAAGCAAATTGAAGAAAGGTACATAACCTTTACAGTCCATGGAATTTCATGGGAGTTCGAATTCACCTTCTGCTTATTGAACAATAGTTTACAAGCGTGTCGAGTTCTCGCCTTAATAGTTACCGTTGGATTAACTAATTACACTTTGTATGCCAGAGAACTCGCTTCGTTGAAATGGAGGAATGAGAAAATACATGATTTGGAAGAACAGGTACCGACATTTACACGATGCTGAATCCTCATATGTATTTCATGTCTGAGTAGTTGCGCTTAGATGCATTTGATTGTGATGTTACAGATAAGAGATCTTACAGTCTACATTGAAGCCCAAAAGACACTCAACAAAATTACAGGTTCAGATGACATAAAAGGAGGAACAGTGTTGCCTGTACCTGCAAAAGAATCTTCCCCCAGCAGCGGCAGAAAGAAGAAGGGCAGCCGAAGGCGGAATTAGAGAGAGAGACGCGTGCTCTTGTATTCACTCACCCAGGTTCTGCTTGTATACATTTTGGTTAAACTAAGGAGAAAATGAAAATGCTATCTTTGATCCTTGTTCCTTTAAGAAAAAACTAAGGTATATATATTATATCCATCATGTCGATAGCAGGAATATTATTAGGATATATACAATATTAGTCCCTCATTTTATCAATATATACAATATTAGCCATTTTTGTATAGTTACGACTCGAGCTTATCACTAGCAGATATTGTAGAATGTTTCGGTCGTTTTTCTTCTCAACCGATGTAGAATCTCACAATCCACTCATCTTTTTTTGTATAGTAACAATACAAGCTCATTGCTAACAGATATTGTTCTCTTTAGGTTTCGACACACTCTTATAAAAGAATGTTTCGTTCTTCTCCCCAATCGATGTAGGATCTCACAATCCATTCCTCTTCGGCGTTTGGTGTAGTTTTAATACCATTTCTCGATTTTGTGTATCATCCTTGTGTTAAGGCCATGCTAATCTACTTTGTATCATTCCAATTTTATTGGATGTCCTCGCATGGGTGTAGATTTTTTTTCGGGTTGGAATTTAGTCTTGGTACAATTTCTAATGAGTATAGTAAGAGTCCAAAACGAAAAGAATGGCTATGGCTAGGAGAATAGTTATGACTATGTAAAAACTTTATTTTAGTCCCTTTAAAAGCCTTGGGGATCAGTTTATTATCCATAGCATTTTCAGATTACTTATAAAAAATTATCAGTTCAAAACATATATTCTTTTAAACCAAGAGAGTCATTATCTTAGAACTCTCTCTCATAGGGGAGTGGGTGAAGCCTTAGCCACAGAGTTTGGGCAACTAAGCAACAGAGAGCTTTTGCCAAACAAGGGAGAGAGACAATAATTTGAAAATGAAGGGATGTTATAATGTTAATGTACAAAACAGATGGTCAAATTAGGCCGTGGGAATATAGAAACTATCAATAACTTAAAACCCCGAAAAAGATAAAAGAATTTAACATTAGATTGTTTGTTATCTACCCGTTTCTCACAGAAGACTAGAGATCAAAAAGAAAGAAAGAATTGATTTCTTCGATTGTCAGCCATCGTCAACCTTCCCATCTTGTGCCCGATCTTCTCAGCCCCTACATCGACGCCACCGTGTCCTTTGATGATTGTCCATCTCCGAATCTTCGTGGACGAGAACCAACCAACTGCACAACGCCATGGCTTTGCTTGCTACGATGATGATGCCACGTACGACAAGCTCTACCATGCTTGCTTCAAGTATTCCTACATCTACATAACCTAATTGGCAATTCGCCTTTCGCTCAAAATCCCAAACATCTCCTATGCTCGACGTCATCGTTGAGGTTGATCGGGACCTGTGGGACCTGTAGTGCCCGAAGCAGTGATTGGTCCAGCCCCATTCTCAACTGGAGGAGAGGTTCCCCATTTACCTTCTGACTCTGATGGCTCTAGTACAATGACACCGCCATCTGACAGTCCCAATGCAAACTGGTTGGGTTCAGATGGATGTGCCGCAATAACCAGAGGATGTAACCTCAAGCTGTTCATAAATTAACACAACGGAATATATCAGAAAAAATGGAAAAGGCATAACTACCAAGTTGTGCATGGCATTGGCAAGTACACGTCTGAGTGAGTTGATCTTAAAATGAATAAACATACCTTGGATTCGAAGACAGGTATGCGTTCGGATTTATTCGACATCTTAATCGAAGAGTCGAAGCAGTAAGAACACCGACGCTTCCATCTTCAAAGCTGACGTAGATTGACTGACTATCACAAGAAAAGGTAGCATGCGTGATTGGGCCACTGACTTCTCGTGGGAGCCACTGTTGAAGGAAATTAGTTGCAAAAATTATCATCTCTTACCAATTACAAAAAAAGGAAACGAAAAGAGCACGTGCACGTGTATGCTCTTGATTCTTGAATTTGTCATTGTTCTGGATACCGTACCTGCTTAAGGCATTCCAATTTTGGTGCTTCATATATAGCTATCTGAGTTTCATGAATGACTAACAAGTGTGTCTGGTCGACATGAAATTGAACGCGCGTATCTGCAACAGGAGGAGCTGTTCGACCGTTTGGAAACTGTAAGAATTTGCTAACCTGTTTCTCCCATCCATCGGTGCTCCAGACGCACAGCTACAAAAATAATAACGATTATGATATATAAACAAGTTAAAGGATAAAGAAGCAAACTTATGATCCAAGACTACAAGCTCAAGCATAAGCCGTAGGAAAAAATGCAGCATGCGACTACGAGACCGAATAGCCTATGGGTGTGAATAAGCAAACAAAAAGATAAACAAGGGAGGAACACGAAAACATTACAAGGCGACGAAGAATAAAATTATCACTATATTTATTCCTTTTTCTACTTTTTCTTCCAAGTGCAGATAACCCTTCCAAAGTCTTATCCAAGCCTGAAATGAAATTTCGTGGATTTCTATGCTCAATTCTTGAGCTATGCTTTGTCAGAAGTTCCCAATAAGGCCATACAGTAACTAATATCGCTAAGAACAGAGTTCAAACCTGAGAGTCAGCTCCCGAAGATACAAGCACATTTAGTTGATTCGAGAAGGCAAGCCCAGTAATTCTTTTCTGGTGACCTTTTAACTTGGTTTTCACCTGCATTACGCAAGCTAACGATTATCAAAGACCCGAACTCCAATTTAAATTAACCAATACTAGGAGACTAAAAAATCAAGCCAACAAAACTTGACCTCATCAACTCGAACATTATAAATCTGAATAGAAGAATCCTCCATGCCTATAGCAATAATATTGTTATCCTGGGGATGGAATGCCAAAAATGTAGCCGCTGGTGGTGGGGGCATGAATGTTGTCATTGTCTGCATTGAGAAACACATTTAAGAACAGAAATGCACGTAAAATGCAATTCGGGAAAATCATTACGTAATCCAATATTTGCCACAGCTCCTCCAAGGCATGACAAAGGTAATAATAATATTTTTTTTAAAACATCGACCATAGTAATAATAGCCAAGCAAAACCAGTAGATAACACGAGATTGGTTAGAATTGTTGGAATATCCAACAATCTGACAACTACAATAACAACCTCGTCCAGTTTTTGCATTTTATTACTTTTCAAACATATTAGTTTTGTGATTATGTAAACTAATCATGGTTAAACACGGGCAACTTCCAATATAAACTAATCATGGTTTCATCCCCAGAGAGAGACATTGGCAGGTTATGCATATAGTACAACAAACTACCTTAAACGTCATCATATTGAATAGGGATATTTTCCCCCCTGAGGCAGACATAACATAAGAGTCATTCTTTGAAAGTGCAAAGCATGGGACAGCATCTTCTGGATTTGTATCACTTATATCGTTAGTCATCAATATTCCACTCGATGGTTGCCATAACTGTGGTGCGACACTAGCTGTGGCCTGCACACGACATTACTTCGTAAATAGAGGATTTCTAGGAATCAATCTTAATATTACATGTATCTCACATGATCAAAGAACGTGTACCTTTCCGGTCACAGTTCGATCATTTCTCTGCCATTTCCATAATTTATGTACAGCATTAGATGCTAATGCCAATATTGCAAGGCCCGAATTTGTATAAATCAATCTAGAAACCTGAAATAACTATCAATTTATCAGAACAGAATCGTAAATTAAGATACATGCACGTCACAAAAGGTATATAATTAATCCACTGAAAGATTTTTACTACTATAATATTCAATTAATGCAGCGCAACTGATGCCTTCCAAAGAGAAATCTAAAACCTTCCTGACCAATCATATTAAAAAATGTGATGATATTCAAGGAAAAAATGCGATCATATAAAACCAAAATGTGTTGTGCATTAGAAAGCTCAATCTTGTGAAATACCATTATAACAGAACTGGGAGAGGTCGCTAGAAACTACCCTTTCATTACATCTTATGCAATGTGCATTCTAACAAAGGATATGGGTCATATGATATATGAAACCTTCCAATAAAGCTTCTATACGGATATAAAAGGAATAAATATAGTATCAGGCTAGAATAACGTAAATTCTACATTCTTTACCCTCATACCTAATTTCAAGCTATTTACAACAAATATGAAATCCTTGGAGTTTTTTCACTAGATATAAGCTGAAGATTTACTATCAACTAAAAAAACTGGAAACTAATATGTTTGGTTAAAATGCCATTTTGGCCTCTATACTTTGAGACCTAGACTAAATTAGATCACAATATTGTCAAATCTAAATTTAGTCTATGTACTTCTGATAAATACTAAAGTTTGTCCTTACTATTGGTTTGTTGTTATTTTTCAGTAAAAAAGTCTTACCAATTTTGGAAACATACATTCGTATGGTGTCTTTTCCAAATTATTATTATTATTATTCTACCAAGTTCAATTAAAAGTTAACTTCAAACAAACATTAAAGACTAGTTTTAAGATTCACTTGATAGTTAAATTGTTAGACCAAAGAAAGAAAATTTTGAGCAAGACACATACCCTTGAAGCTGTTAGATTATCTGTAAGCCTCAAGGAACGACAATGAGTTGGTTCATTGATTTCTGTAAGTTTCCAGATCCTAGATTTATCCGCAGATTCATCAGCAATTCTGGGTTTTACATCAGCCAGACCTCGACTATCATTGTTCTGAAATTGTCAATAAAAGAAAGGGTAAGTCACTGAATATCACACTGCTTATGAATGTCAAACATGTATCTAGTCCCATATCCAAATATAGTACCATAAGAAACATCATTGATCGACAAAACTTAAGAACAAGAGTAATACCAACTAAATGAAATCTATTTAGCTAGATCATCTGCCATAAAGATAATGACACTTACAATTCCAACCATGGCAGCAACTGGGGCAGTCCGATCTCCAATGCTCATACCAACAGTTACAGCAGTAGGGCCAAATGAACCTATTGGTGGAGCCTACAGGAAAATAATTGAATAAAATCACAGCTAGAGAAAATATAAAGTAAACAAATCAGACAGAATATTTGAAATATTATACCTTCACAGCAGCAGCCGAAGCAGCAGCTCTAGAAGCATCAAATGTACGATTTTCAACTGTTCGGAGCATCCTGATTCCCTCTGCATTAGCTAGAATCTTGATGCCATTATCATTCGTTGAAACAGCCAATAGTACACCATCTTTGTTAAATCTTATGCAAGGGGAAGCCTGCAGATTTTGGAAATTAAAGTAATAAGCTTATTGCAAGCATATTATCAGGATCAGTATGAAAATGATGCTCATATCTTGACTAACCGGCAATCCACCATCCGCATCAATACTTGTTAGAAGATTTACACTATCCATATCCCAGATTTTAACAGAGAAATCATCACCAGCAGCCAAGAAACGATTTTTGGTGGTATCAAATTGGACAACACCCACTGATCGCTTGCCAATACCTTGATATGTACGCTTTACAGCTCCTTCACTTTCATTCCACTCAACCAGGTATGATTCTCCTTCCTTATTTGTCCCACAAGAAAACAACCTATAGTTTGAAAATAAAAATTGATAGATATTGTAGAATAAGTACCAATGGAAGGATAACATTGTATTATTTAGATTTGAAAATCTCCATAACATTAAGTAATAACATATAAACCTCGTTCCATCAGCACTATATGCCATTGTAGTAGATGAGTGGCCTGGTGCATCATAGTCAACTCTTGAACCTACGTTATCATATAACCATGCCTTTATTTGTCCGTCAGCTGCTGTTGAGAAGATAAACTAGAAAGAAAAGAACTTAAGAATAAGAAACCACAATGCTAAAGCATCCGTTCCCTAATATCTATAAGCTATAATATAATATGTGTGTGTGTGTGTGTGTGTGAATGTG
The DNA here is from genome assembly GCF_002738365.1 of Cucurbita moschata. Taxonomy (NCBI): domain Eukaryota; kingdom Viridiplantae; phylum Streptophyta; class Magnoliopsida; order Cucurbitales; family Cucurbitaceae; genus Cucurbita; species Cucurbita moschata. The sequence goes on from NW_019268528.1 coordinate 851,454, forward strand.
GAAGAAACTTTTTTCAGACTATTTTGTCCTTGAATTTTTACATAATACCTAAATTATCAAGTTCATTTTTAAGAATAAATTAATAATGTAAGACGATCTTACTCCATAGGTTAAAGATAGAATTATTTTGAAAATTTACTCACTTTCAACCATGTCTTTACCCTCCCCAGTAATTCTGTCTTTCTGTCGGATACCACTCCTCTCTACGTCTCTATATTCCTTAAAAACTACTAAGCCCTTTGCTATGCATATTGAAATTTTAAATCAACTTTTGATTAAAGCTCTCCCCCTCATTAGGGGACTCCTAGTCCTTTAACTTTGGTTTTATTACACTGGTTTTTAGATAGAGAAGCCTTCTACGTTTCCCCTTTAATTTCTCTTTTACTAGGGTTTATCTTTCACTCACGTTCTAGGATGTCTTTGTTTGGCTCTCTTCATTCCAGACCCTCGTTGATTTCTTAAGAAGATCCATATCTTTGCTTGGCAAGTCAAGGTGGAGAAAATTAACGTTATCGACTCTACTTGGAAGGCTTCCTCCCAGCTGGAGCTGCAGTGGTGCTTTATGTACAAATGTTCAGAGAGTTTGATCATGTACTTATCCCTATTTTGTCTTATCTGCTTGTATATCCTTTCATTTTCTTTATGGAAGTCAAGTTTCTTCACACAACGAAAAAAAAATCTTAATAACTTTATTCACTCTTCAATTAGAATTTTTGTGGAATTCTTTGATTTCCTTCACTTGGATGAATCCAGGTTACTAGATCCGTCCATGGAATTTCACTACCTGAATCAATTACCTAGAACAGGTTTTTAGAATTGAGAATTATATTAGGATCAGTTGACAATTGTGACAAATCACATAATGCTCCAATTCACAAAATATGTCGTAAACTGAACATAATGGGATTCATCTTACCTGAATGTTCTCCTTGTGGTGAGGACATACAGAATACACAGGTGCATCATGACCCTCAAAAGTAAACTGCTTAACTCCAGTGACTGCATCCCACACCTGAAAAGTATGAAAGAATAGTAAGAAACATCCAACTTGTACGTGGACATCATCTAAAAGTCACTGAGAAACAAACCTTAATAACCCTATCCTCCCCACAGGTAACCAAGCATAGCTGTTTGTTAGGATATGAAAAGGCAAGATCATTGACACTGCCAACATGAGCCTCGATCTGTATTTAAAAATGAAAGAAGAAAACAAAGTCAAAATTACCAAAATTATCCAAAAAAAAAAAAAAAAAAAAA
>NW_019268528.1:853236-858635 GCF_002738365.1 Cucurbita moschata
AAAAAAAAAAAAAAAAAAAAAAAAACAGGATTAACCCGTTCTAATTGGATACAGTGATTATATGAAAGTACCAAGATAAAATTGATAGGGATTTCCTCCCAACACAAACCTCTAAGTGGTTTCTTAATTCATCACCAGCCTGATAGGAATATATGTGCACGATATGCTTTGAATATGCAACACCTGGATGTTGAAAGTAATCCAAACTAGTCAATTAACAATTTGTTTAAAAAAATACTTCTCTAATGAAACAAGAGCTTCTCAAGAGTCTATCAGCAGCACAAAGAACCAAAAAAAAAAAACGAAGAATGAACTCACCAAAAAGTGTTCCATCAGGGCTCCACATTACACGATTGATCGATGCAGTATAATCACTGGCCAAAGATGCCTAGAAGAGAACCGAAGAGTTCAATAACTCAAAATTGCAACCTCAGCTATAAATCTGACACTTAAACTATCATGGGAGCCCAATGCAACAGAAGCCAAACCTGTAGGGGCGCTGAACATGCTGAAAGATCCCAGACTTTAAAATTTCTAATAGCAATCCTTTCACGGCAACCAACTTCCCAGATCATGACATCACCCACCTGTGTTCCAACTGAATTTCAAAAACACGTTGAAAGAAATGTGAGATGTGCACTCTTATCCAGCATCAACAAGCCTAGTAAAGTTAAGAACATAACAACAAAAGAACTTTGATATTACTTCTAAAGAAAATTGGAACATACCAAGAAGTATAGTTTGTTGTTGTGGATGGAAGTCCATACTCTTGACAACTGAACCTTGACTCAAGGTCGTAACAACATTCTTAGGCAAGTCATCAGAGGAATACGAACTCTGTCCATGACCTTGGTTTGCGAATCCAATCGGAAGAATATTTACCGGTAAATTATTAACCTGCAATAAACCATGTGCAAGTTCAAAACCAATGACATAAACCTAAATCCTAACTTTGTGTTCTTTGGAATAGCATGCAAAGCATATACTAGATAAGAAACTTCGAAAGCTCCCAAGATACATCATCAATTCCAGGAATAACCAAGAGTATTGCTAGAACAAATTTCTTGACGACAAAAAATTTAAGAAAAAGAAAATATCAATTTTAGAAGTAGAAAGAAATTTGTTTAGGAGTGGAAAGTCCCGTGTTAATTGAAAACACGCTTTACAAAAATGGTAAGGTAGTGGTACACTATCTTTTCTTTTCTCATATGCTAAGAAGAACCATTGGCAGAGGTGATGAAGGATATTTGGAAGAAACGACCAACGATGATAATATCACAGAATCAAGGGTTTATGAGAAAGAAAATCACAGTGAATTGAACGAAGAATTCAAAGAGGAAAGTAACTGGGAACTTACAGAAGATGTTTTCACTACAACTGGCATAAGGTGTCCTTGGCATATCAAGAAATGATAGATGATTTATGTGTCACCAGTTCATTTTGCTTCGATAATTTCTTGCTATGATGTGTAGACAGAGATCAGGAAAATCAGGCTAGCAAACATTGGGTATGAAATGATTGGTTGTGGTTACTAATTTCTACCCAAAATTTGAAGCTTGAAGTGAAACCACAAGAAAATCTCAAATTTTCCCTCCCACGGTGAATGGATCAAGGCAAGAAGCGTTCCCATAAATAGATGCAATTTCATATAGTGTAAAAAGACTAATAAGGAAACTTGAACCCGTCAAAGCTTACAGTACAGTGAAATAAAATATGGTGCTTCAACAACGATGCCCATGGCTTTACATCAAGGACTAAGGAAATTTGGTCAGACATTTTTTCCACCTTTGGATGGAGCATTGTACCACCAAACGATTCCTTTGATTGGCTTAATCTATTGCTTATTGATCATCCAACCAAATCTACAAAAGCCATTCTCTGGCCATCTATTATAAAGGCTGCTATTTGGAAAATTAAGGGTGAAAGAAATTCGAGGATCTACAACAACAAAGAAAGTTCTCCAGGCGAAGTTTTAGATTTCTCTTTTCTATACTCTTTTTTTGGTGTAAAAACAAAGAATCATTCAGCAGCTATAGCTTGAATTCTCTCTTATATAACTGGAGACTTCTTTTGTAATCCCATGGGATGGATTTCTCATTTTGTATGATTTCATTCTATCAAAGAAATTAGTTTCCTATCCCCCAAAAAAAAGTGAAAGAAAATATTCATGTCTTCATCCCAACAGATGTTTTACTAACACTAGAATTCAAATTGAAAGCTAGTGGCTCCATCCATAGACGACAGGAACAAAGACAAAATGGAATTCCCAAGAGGCGGCAGAAAATGATGATAAATTCAAGATTTCAATTCTGCGGACCAAATCTAAAAAGCACCCAAATTGATAACCTGTCAAAATGAGACAGATGTCCTATTTAACTTATCCATCCAAAAGTCAAGCTGCACACTGTTCTCCTACAGTGATGTGAGATAAATAATTTAGATATATATTTGCAGCTAAGTAAATAGAAAAATGATCTTAATTCGAGAGGACTCTATCTTACTCGTAAGCTATTTGGCCAACCTTGCTACACATTCTGCTTCTTCATTGTTAACATTTACCATTCTAGATGAGGTGAGACACTTTGGGATATATATATATAATTTTTTTTTCCTTCTATTATATATATATATATATATATATATATTCCTTTTTTTACAGGAGATAAATGCTAAGACTTTCAATTAAAATGTAGAACGTGAAAGGCTGAAAGGCTATGCTCAGGGAGGAATAAAATAAAGAAGAGGGGGGAAGGGGAGAGAGAGAGAGAGAGAGAGAGAGAGAGTTTTTAAATTTAGAAAAAAATTAAGAAAAGAAAGAAAAAGAAGCGCTAAGCAGTACCTCTTCAGATAATCCAAATGGTCTTGCTCGCTTCAACACATGTTCAGAATCAGCCGTTTGATAGTCCATAGTTGGGTTATTAGCAGGAGGAGTCCTAGGTCGCTTTAAAATAGCTGCTAACAAATTTCCATCAGAAATCACAGGGTTAGATTAGATCACAGGAAAAGTATTAGAGAGTAGTTAGAAGTGGCCAATAAGGAAACTCAAGAAGCATTTCATGACTTTGAAGACCAACTAACTCAATGAAAGGGGCTGAACAGTGTCGATTTAAATATTATTAAAAAAATTACACATTATTTTTTCGTTATACATTCTCTTTCACCTTGTTAATTCTTACTTATTATGCAATTGGACAAGAATAAAATATTTCATGGGCACATCCCATACATATACAGCATAACTAATGCAAGCAAATGTTTATACCCTCTCCACCAGGGTGAAAAGAGAAGAAGAAGAAGATTCACATCCTACCTGCATTATTAGCTGCATTGAGACCAATAGGCCCGGCAGAAGCTGACGGATGTGGCATAGGGGACGGATTTGCCATCCATCCAGCTAAAGAAGTAGGAAGAGCAGCTGGTGTAGGCTGAAATGGCTACAAGCACACAAAGTGGACCAGCATTCAAACTCCAGAGGCTAAAAAGCAATCTAATAGCTTGAAAACTCGTAAAACTAAACAATTTCCTCCTAAACTTACACCATGTGCACTCATGGGAGGAAAGGCTGCAGCCTTCGGAACAGCCCCCAATAAGGGATTGGTCACAGGAGATGGAGCCCTGGCACCATTAGGTTGTCCACAACTATGGTCCACAAATAAGGTCTTTATGTCAGGGTTTGGCCTTGGATTCTTACAGAGCTGGTGCTGCCAATTTAAACTGCATTCTCATTTTGGAAAACAGAGTGTAGAAAATTCAGGTTTTAAAACTTATTCAATAACCCAACCATGAAATTGTAAGACAACAAAAAAGCATAACTAGTAAAGAGACCTCTGATTAATTAGAGTACGCAATCTTGAGTTTTTCAAGGTTGGAAACTGAAGCGTATCACGGAAAAGTGGATTAGCTTCAATCAATTTTTTCAATTCAGCAAGCATTATACCCCTGGCAGACTTGGTGTCTCCATACTTCGATAACTGCTCGTTATTTCTGCAAAGTAACACATTGCATGAGATTTCATAATATTGCTAGAGAAACACATAAGTTGAAGTTCAGGAACAAAAGGTTCATGATCCGAGCAACAACAATTTTCAAAATCAAGTATCCCCATACCTGAAGTTATCCAAAGTCAATAACTGTGTAATTTCCTTGAAAAGCTCTTCATTAAATGCCGAAAACACTTTCAAATCCTTAACTAGAATATCCACAGCTTTCGCTCTATCCCGCCTACAATTTAATTCTATCTTTAGTAAAGTTAGGATGAAGAAAAAAAACTGTTAAGCTAAAAAACATAGCCGCATAAATCAAATTCACAAAATTCCTTTTTACTTGTCCAAAGCTTCAAGGTACTTCTGCTTCCGTATTTCAAAAAAAATCTTCATGGAGTATCTATTATCATCAACCTTCGTAAAACCAGACAGATACTTCTCCACCTCTTCCCACTCGCCATTCGTAACCATATCCTCAAAATATCTAATGTTGAAGAAAAACCCCGATTCTTGCTCCAACCTCCACCAACATCCAAAAACAAATAAAAAAATTAGCAACACCACCGCCAAATTACAACAGAGATGCGAAAACAAAACAACAAGAATAATCGAAGAAAAATTAAACATACTTATGAACTGTCTCCTTGAATTTCTCCTCATCCAAAAACTGGAGTATGAGAAACACGAGCTCTCTGCTAAGCGAAGACATATTTATGTCTTCAATTATAAAAACAAGAGCCTGAACGATCTAACCAAGCAGATCAATAACATTAGCAACATCAAACACACAAGAAAATTACAACAACAATTATTTCCAAGAGAAATCCAAACGAACGTGTTGAAAATTACGAATTACATATAACAATTGAATGAAAAAGGAAGAAGAAACAAAAAAAGAAAAAAGAAAAAAGAAAAAGGCAATACCTCCGCGAGATTGGCAAGTCAGATCGGAAGTCTTGGATGAAGACGAATACGACGAAGACTAAGAAATTTAGAGAGTTTCAGTGAATTTTCTCGCTCTAGTTTCTCTCATTCCGCTCGTTTGGTTGAAGCTTTTATACAGAGAAAGAAGAGAGGGTTAGGGATTTGGAAGAGAGAATCGTGCAGCGAAGAAACAGAGGCATCGAACAAATTAAATACCGCGACCGGAGAACGAGATGATAACTAATACAGATACGCACATGGACTTATCAGTTGATAGGTTCGAGACAAACGAGTGATAAGTACATCAACTTATATTTGTCTTAAATGGCTCGAACTTGCGTGTATCTTCGGCTGCATTTGCGGGATTTGCGAAGACTAGTCGCTGTAATTTCGCCCACCTAATTTTTCTAACTTACCAAACTATTAGTGAAAAGACGAAAATAGCCTTGTAGCCATTGCTTTTTTTCTTTTTTTTTTTTTTTTTTTTTTTTT
>NW_019268528.1:859110-873317 GCF_002738365.1 Cucurbita moschata
TTGTTTTTTTTTTTTTTTTTTTTTTTTTTTCTATTTTGTATTATTCACCTTTTTTTAAGAGAAAATGAAAAAAAAAGACAAAATTAATTAATATTGACTCACGGTCTAGATTTGGATAACTCAACGTTATAAAACTTGGAAACGAATTCATTTTGATTGAGGTATAATTTTGTCAAGTACACCTAATTTTACTTGCTTGAGACGAAGAATCGTAAGCTGAGGTTGACCGTTACAGCCTATCATAAGCTAAGGTTGACCGGTACAACCTACTTTAATGCTTAAATTATAATAAATTGAACTGGTCTCGAGCTAAGTAAAAATAATGTTGTAGTCCTATGTACGAAATGAATTTAGCTCTTTATAAAGAATCGAAAGATAATTATTAATCCATGTTAAGTCTATTTTATATGATACGACTATGTTACTTACTTTAACTTAAATTAACATATTTTATTCTCACTGGTTTCTAATATATATATATATATATATATGGATTTTAGATTCATGACGTGCATACCAACCGACCCATAATTTTGCAAAAAAAAAAAAAACAAACAAACAAATAAGGATGTGTTATTTAGGTCTTTTCCCCAAACACGGGCTACACAAGTACTCTTCACGAACTTGAATACAAATTCATGTTACCTAGCTCTTCTCTTCTCCCCGAACATGGGCTATATAGCTACTCTTTACGAACTTGAATACAAGTCATGTTATCTAACTCTTTTCTCTGAACACACGGGCATACAGCTACTCTTCACAAACTTGAGTACAAATTCATGTTATCTAGCTCTTCTTCCCGAACACGAACTATACAGCTATACCTCACGAACTTGAATTTCAAATTCAAAACGTGCATGCTGAAACGACCCATAATGTTTAAAACCGGTTATTATAGGAAAAACAAATAAGCATGGGTCAATTGAGTGGTGGATGAAATGTCCATTTCATTTTTCCAACCAACCAAACATACTAATAATGAATAAAAATTAAGGGGAAAAAAAAAGATGAAAGAGAAAGAGGAGCGTGAGATTCACGCGCTGAAAGATGAGGTTTGGAGTTGAAGAATTGCCGTGCAAAACGTGGACATTTGGTTTGAAATATAAGGCACGGAAAAAGACGATTAAAAATATATTTTTAAATCTAAACCATTCATTTTGGACACGTGTCAGTCACTGTCTTTCTTAAATTTTTCTCTCTCCCTCATTAACGACGTCGTATCGACCACCGCTCACTGTCACTTCGTCAGCCTACCTAATCTGACTTTTATTTATTGCTTTTTTTTTTTCTTTTCTCATTTTTATTATTTATTTTAGGATTAATTTTACTAATTTTATTCTTTAATTTCTTCTAAATTATAAATTGAAATTTAATATTTTTTTAATTTATAGATTTACTAAATAACAAAATATTTTAAATTTAATAGATCGATTAAATTTTAAAATTTGTAGGTTTTTATCTAATATTCTTTTAAAAATTTAAAAACTAAATATATATAAATTTCAAAATTTAGAAATAAACTTATATCTCTTAATTTTTAAAATATCCATAAGATTTTTAATTTTAATTATTAAACTTTTATTGATTTTGGATTTTTAATTTTGTATATAAATAAATAAAAGAAATCTTTTGGGATTTTAATTTATAAATATTTATTGATTTTGGATTATCTTTACTTTTTTTTTTCTTTCCCTTCTTTTTCCATCTTTTATAAATCACAATATTTCATATTTTTTTTCAAAAACATTATGATTTATAAAGTTGGATACACAAGAAAATTTTAAAGTTAGGAATAATTTTTTTTTAATACCTAACTTCTACCGTAGAATTCAATCAGCTACATATCTAGCGTGATTTTGATGATTAAATCGTCGACATAATTATTAATGATGCCGGAAACAATAAAAAATAGATTATCGAGTTGCCTTCACATCAAATGTGAATAAATTTTAATATAAAAACGTCTTACGTACCAAGAAAAATTCACGTAGCTATAGCTAATTTTTTATATTTAATGAGATTATTCATAGTTTTTCGACAAAATAACAAAAACAATAATATATTAATTGTTTGCTTTTATTTCGTTTTGCTTAAACTTAAAATTTACTCGTTAATAAAAATGATTTTTTAATTTTAATTTTATAAGAATTGATTATATTCATTAATTTCATATTATATTTTTAATAATATATTGACATAGAAAAATAAAAGTAATTTAAAATTTAAGAAATTAATGGAAATTAAAAACAAAATAGAGTCCCATGATTAATAAAATTCAATAAATAATTTTTAATATTGTGATTGAAAAACAATTTCTTAAAATTAGAATATAATAATTAATTTTCCTTTAAAAATAAAAAATCACAAAATCCACAAAAAAAAAAAGAATATTAATTATTAGTCAAAACTTGAGGTAGGTGAAGTGACACGTAACACATCTAAAACAGGCGAGTACCGACATTCCGTAGTCCCGCGAGTCGAGTAATATTTTCTCACTTTCAATTACTTTTTGGCCCATTAAAAAACAAGCGTGTAAGAGACGTATTCTAAAATAAGACAACGACCTTTTGCACTTATCTCATTATACCGCTTATCATATCGTATCGTGGAGCGTGATTTTATCGTATCGTCAATATCTCGGGAGAAACTGTCTATTCCGTATGGATCGACATTTTTCTAAACCGTTCTAATCAGACCCTTTCGTTTTTATCTAGAATGATGGGAGTGTGTGATTGTCTACATGCTGGTCTATGTTAACAAGTGTGGAATAATTCCACAGCCAATCAGACAGGAGAGATTGGTTGATTTTTTTTCCAACACATATTATTACATGATTGACCATTCTCGAGCCGAGTTCAATCTCTGGCAGGTATTATTTGGTCTCGAGTACCGTCCGTTTTTTTGGATGATAAAACCCTTTTTGCCAATATTTCAAATAGTTGGTGGATCGAGAATCTAACCCAACGAAGAGAACATCGACCACTATGTCAAGTGCACTAGTACAACAAGCAAGAAAACGATGCATTTATTGACGAAATCAAGCAATCAACCAAAAGAGCCTTCGCATTAATAAGCTAATGGCTAAGCAAGCTTGGTTCCTCGAACACTACTCAAGTTGTCGACGTGGTGGAAAAATGGCGAAAATAAACACAAATTTTTTTTAAAAATAAAATAATTATCCAAAATTTTGACCAAATTTATTGTTAAGAAATTGGGTGTGTATTTTTCATGGAGAAATTTCAAAAAAAATAAATTCTCCATTCTTAATTTTGCTGAAATGGTTTCTCATAAATTTGAATAAATAAATAAATAAATAAATACTTTTTTAATTCGTGGTTGTAAAAAAATATAAAAGAAAGAAAAAGAATTTTATTATTTATTATGATTAATGAAATTCCAAGTCAATGTTAGTTTTTGGTACACTACAAAATTAATGAAGATAGTGATTGGAGTATTTTTTATCAATTTAATTAAGACCGAAACTTCGTGAATAATATGATATTTAATGGTTAGGACCATTTATTTTGATTTTTTGACTCGCTATATATCTTTACAATGATATGATATTGACGACTGTAAGTTTAAATATCTCAAAGTTTTGATTGTTTATCGGGTAATTGTAATTAGTTTTATGACTTACGAGTATATTATCAAGCACGTATTGAATGATTCTTTAATTTGAGATTTAATTTCGGAATTTGCTATCGAACACAATTATGACATATGAAATATAAATTTCAAATTGAGTATCAAACATGTCCTTAGTATTTCGTTCTCGAGGATGAAATATCACTGACTTAAATTTACAAATATAGGAATATCCCGTAACTTTTTAAATTTTGTAAACGTCGAGAAAATTATTTCAAATATATATATAATAATAATAATAAAAAGTGTACTGAAATAGAACTAAATGGAAAGTGAATAAAATTGAAGGAAGACTTGAGATTCTAAAGGAGACTGAAATAGAAAATTAAGAAAAATTAACAAAAATTAAAGGATTTAAACTGTATTTTAAAATTAAAAAAACCCCACAAATATTTAAAAGAAAAAGCACGAATATCACATTTTTTTTATTTTTTAATTACATTATTATTATTATTATTATGATCGGTTTTTGAAATGATGCAAAAAAGTTGGAAAAGGAAACCCTAAATCTTGTCAAATGGGCCCCAAGAAAAAGGAAAAAAGATTCACTAAATAAATATTAATAATATTTTATATTTATTAAATTGTTTTCATTATTTGGATGGAAAATTACACAATTTCATGAAATTATTACGAAATTACAAGATAGCAATTACAATAAAGAAAGAACTAAAAATGAAATCATTATAAACCAAGTTTCCTTTCTTTTCATTTTGGTATGGTCAATTATTGTATATTTACTTAAACTAAAAATGATAATACACTTTTGAATCAATCCGTATTTGATTTTACACTTTTGAACATCATTTTTGTACGGTCAAAATTGATTTTGAATCATTGTAAACATATTTAAAAGTAATTTGGTAGATGAAAAAAGTAATTTTAACAATCTCAAAATCACTTTAAATAGTACATTAGTATTTTAGAGATAAGATTAAGAGTGGTATACACATGTATTAGAATCAAAAGAAAAATTCTATTATTTATCTATTTTTTCTTTTGTAAATAGTTAATTTAAATGTCATATAATTATTAAATGATAACTGTACCAACAAACGTCATATAATTATTGGGAAAGATCAGCTTGTTATCCCTAGAATAACTTTTATCCGTTGAGCGACGGCCCTTCCACTCGGCACCGTTGGATCACTAAGGCCGACTTTCGTCCCTGCTCGACAGGTGGGTCCTGCAGTCAAGCTCCCTTTTACTTTTGCACTCAAGGGCCCGTCTCCATCTGACCCGAGGAAACTTTTGCACGCTTCGATTACCTTTTGGGTATCAAACAATCTTATTTATTTTTTATTTTTTGCTAAATATATAGTTTCAAATCCCCTCGTTTTTTTTTCCCTTTAAAACAACATTATTATTCTAATCGATTAAAAAATTCCTACCAACAACAAGAACCAAAACATTATTCTTCTAATTGATCCCAAAATTCCCAACAACACCAATAACCAAAACTTGTCCCGTAATTTTGAAGCAAAAGTGGTGTTGAAATCACCAAGTACAAAAAAAAAAAAAAAAGAAAGAAGAAAGCTTGCTTTGATAATAAGCAAAGTGCATGGGAAGTTGTGAAGTTGTGACTTCTACGTACGCGTGTGGGTTTGTGTGGTCCATGCACACACGTGTGCCTATCCATGGAAGAATATGCATAGCTCAACTAAATAAGTTGCATATTTAAAACTAACCATCAAAATTTAAGCAAGGAATCACATTAAAGGAGAATTAATGGAAGAATTTCAATTTACATTTCTCTCTACCTAGCTAGATGTCACCATGATAATGATACACAACGATCATAATCAATGTAGCATAAAGAGAGCTTCCAAAGAAGAGAAAAGAAGAGAAAAAAGAAAAGGAAAGTTAGAACAATAGTTAAATTAGAAATTTAGTCTCGAACTTTCAGCTGTATATCTACTTCATCTCTAAACTTTAAAAGACGTTCAATTCTACACGATTCTTAAAAACTTTCAACAGGAAAGCAACACATAGTTTTTTAAAATTTTCAAATTTGTTTGACACAAAATTAAAATTATACGAACCGATTACATACGATGGGGCTGCCATGAACGGGTTTGATTTGAGAATGATAGCAGTTTTTGCCTTCCAACTTTTGCAGAGAGGGAATCTCAAATTACAAAAAAAAAAAAAAAAAAAAGAGAAAGGAATCAGAGCCCCAACACCCCAAATTTTCTAAGCTTCGGAATTTGTGCTCTTACTTCCTAAAAGTTGCTACCTGTTTTTTTTATTGGTGTTGAATTCTAGGTACACCAAATTTCTTATATTCTAAAATTTCCGTACTGTTCTTCAATTATTTTCAGCATTTGGCAATATAAAATAAAATTATATAGCCTACTATATAATTATACAATTACATCATTTTATCCATGAGATACTAAAATGCAATAATTAAAACAAACTGAACTAATTAATTTTTAGTTTTTAAAAATTGTTTTATTTAATTTTATAAATAAGAATACAAAGAACAAATATAACTAAAAAAACCCTTTTCAATAGAATTAAAAGTGTATTTTGGAAATTGCTTAAAAACATTATTTTAGCCCTTTAAAACAATTAAGAGTACTATTTGTTTGACCCAATACAAGTATGGGAGAAATAGGGTACGATTGAGCAGAGGGAGGGACAAAAAATAGTGGGAAAAAGAGTAGGTAGCTTAGCTTAGCTATCCTAAATAATTGAACAATACTAGCCATTGCTTCTGTATTATCCTTTTTTTTTTTTTAATCAATAAAAATAAAATACATTATTCATATTTTTAATTAGTTTTTAAAATTTATATTATATCTATCCATGTACTTATAATAATAGAGAGAAACACATGGCAGTCAGAGATGAAGTCAGAGAAAGTGGAGAATCAGAGCACTAAAAATGACTGAACATAGGTAGTGAGGACAAGAAAAAGCGATTTTTTTTTTTTTTTGATAAATGAAAATCAATTTTTACATGGCCTTGCTTTTATAATGTACTTCAACTGAAAAAGCTATCATTTTCCCTAATTAAAAATAAATAAATAAATCAAATCTAACCTTGTCATGTATTTTAATTCTTTCTAGAGTTTCAATAAAAAAAAAGAGCGATAATATTAAAACATCTAACCTTTTATACCAGAAATTAGTAGACATTTCTGATAGTTGTTTTTTCTTACCACAAAAACAAGAACTAGTTAATCCTTCGCGCACCCACCAAACAATGCACAACTAAAAGTTCAAGAAACTATTAGACATTTTAAAAGTTAAAAGTGTTAAAAGTTAAAAGAACCTTTTAAACACGTAAATTTAAAATTTAGGACTTATTAGACACAAATTTGAAAGTTCAAACGACCAAAATTTCTAGCTTTTAACCCATAAACAAGAAAATAGTGACAAAATCCCTTCAGTAAACAACAGACAAAAGCTCTTATTAATGGACAATTTGGAAACGCCAAAAGATAAGTGGAAATAGTGAAAGGAGTGTGTAGGGAGGGAGTGTGCGTGTACCTGGTGGAGAAGCAAGAGACAGGCAGATATGCAAAAGGAAAAAGCTGAGAGTAATGGGGCAGGGCGGGGCAGGGCAGGGCAGGGCAGCACAGTGTAGGTGAATGGATGTGGAATCTTTACAATAGCGCCCTGTTGCAGCCTGCAGGCAGATAGATAAATCAAATAGAAAAAATGGCAGACAATGTGAGAAATCATATCAGTCTCATCTGTCGCAGTAGCAATGCCTCTGCCAATGACCACAGAAAACTTCAATTATTTCTCTTTTCAAACTTGTACCCAATCGCCTGCTTGCTTCCCCCAACAAAAGCTGCTGCTGCTGCTGCATTGTTTTTCTCCGAGTGCCTCACTCATGAACGCTTGCTAAATACTTAAGCCTCCAGGTAGAGTGTACCTACAGTACCTTCTCCTCCTTCACTTCACCGACAATCAAAATCAAAGGGTCCAAAATTTCATTGTCGTCATTCTATCTCCTCCTTTTTTTACTGTTCTTATTGTGTCCATGCCCTGCGATAAAAAAAAAGGATCAAACTACAATAAGAGTGAAACTTTAAAAGAAAACTTGAAATATAACTTTGGAAATTGAGAAAAAAGGGTGGTGAACAATTACATGAAAAGCACAGTAAGATATACATACAAAATCCAAATAACTTCTTTTTAAAATTGTTTTACAAAACAAAATTAAAAAAAACTACAGTAAAAAACAAAGTATTCGTTTTGTCTGTGTGTATATATAAAAGAAGAGAAAACTGTCATTTTTATCGTTCAAACCAGAAGCCAAGCAATGAGAAATAATCCAATTTTCATGTAAGCCGAAAAGTTATAAGTAAACTACCAAAAGAGAAAAAAAAAAAAAAATCCATCCTCACAGAACAATCATTGAGCTTCTTTTTCAAATTTTCATACCCATTTGTGGTTTTTTAATTTTTGTTAAGAAAAATAAAATTATCCCCTCACAAATCTTTGGTTGAATATACCTTTTAAAGACATCCAATCCCAGCCAAGTAAAAAAATACACACACAAAAAAAAAAAAATTGTGAAAATCTTTCCATATTTGAAAATTGGGTAATAACTTGTTTTCAATCAAATGAGCCACATTTTATAGTGAAACTATTTTGTAATTAAACGACTCCTGTCAATAAGGGCAAGAACTAAACTTAATATTATTATTTTAGCAACTGGTCTCAATAATCTTCACCAAGAAGAGAGAGAATTACCTGTCTTGATTGAGAAGCAGGCAGATACGCTTTTAGCAAACCAGGGCCCGCACGTCAATCTGCCAGCGCAAAGAGAGCAATGATGATGCATGCGTGACCCACCATTTCAACATTCTGTGAGTAATATTTGACAGTGTTGGGTGCCCATTTTGCTGTCATATATAGGAAGAATCCAATCATAGTTGTCATCATTGCACCCTGTAAATGTATTGTCACCAACCTGAAAGAGGAAAAAAGGTGATGGAGGAGAGTAAAGAGATGAAGCAACAGCTGAAGAAAAATTTGTGGAAACCAGAAGAAGATTTGATCCTCAGAAACTATGTGGAAACTCATGGCGAAGGGAATTGGGCAACTGTCTCCCAGGAATCAGGTAAGAAATTTGGCTACAAAAATGTCTAATAACCAATATAAAATGTGCCAGTCATTTCTATATCCGCTACTATATTCATCTTTCTCAGAACTCTATAGCACGATGGATGGATCTTTTAAAAATGTTACACATATATCAGGAATTAGAGTTTTCATTCATGTGTGAGTGTGTGTGAGTGTGTGTGAGCTTTCCTCCCTTGCCTCTCAGGTTTGATGCGAGGTGGGAAAAGCTGCAGGCTAAGATGGAAGAATTACCTCAGGCCTAATATAAAACGTGGGGAGATGTCCAAAGAGGAAGAGGATCTAATTATCCGTATGCACAAACTTTTAGGCAACAGGTCAGTTTGGTATTGCTTTAACCTCTCAAAAGCTTAATCCATACTTACAGTAAAGAGAGACAACTTGCTGAATGTTTGAATATTTTCAACGTGTTACTTCTTGAATCAGATGGTCATTGATTGCTGGTCGGCTTCCTGGTCGAACTGATAACGAGGTGAAGAACTACTGGAATACCCATTTGAACAAGAATGGCCTGCAAGATAAAAGAAAAGCTAATGACTCAAACAGCCACAAGAAAAATGACGACGACAACGACGATGATGTGAATAATAAGAAGCAGAAGAAAGTTATCAATCAGACTGGTTATCCTCAGCCACCAATATGCATTGACAACGGGATAAATTTGGCTCATGATACACAGAGAAGAAACCAGGAAGAGAAAAGAGAAGTTACAGAACCTTGGAATATGGATGACATAACAAGTTCTCATTATAATATAAACTCTCCAATAGTACCTGCAAATGATGCGACATTTAATTTTGACGACGAGCCTTACTTTGACCACCTCGATCCCTTCTTCCTGTTAGAAGCATTTGGATGCAGTAGTGTTCATGCATCACTGGATAACATGTAACTCATAATTCTCTAGGATTTGAGAAACCCCCCGTTCAGGTAGAGGCTTTTATTGTCAAAATCCTTATTCTTTTCAACCCAGTATGATAGTAAGTTGCGCCACCTCTTTTAACATTCAGAACCAAGCTTTAAATTCCACGCAATCTTTTCCTGGACTTTTTGAGCTACTTGTCACTACACTTGGCTACCTAGCAATCTGAACTGCACTTTCAAAAAGCATTTGCTAACAGCAATTTGGAGTCCACACAATTTTACAGCACGGAAGTTGAACACAATCTTCATATTCTAGATATCATTATTTCCAATATAAGTATAAAACAAGGAAAGTGGTAAAATGTTGGGGAACACAGGACGACTTATCCAGTTTAGGTAAAATGCTTTGGTGCATTTCCTTGTGAAAGTTGAATGAACAATAATATGAAAGCCTGCCCATCAGATATCATGGAACATTTATATAATATGATAGATTAATACCACCGTAAATTTTAAAATCCACACTTTCCTACAAAATTAAGCTATTTAACAGATATGCAATTCTCTGTTTTCCAATATATTGGACTACCAGGGCTTGTTAAGCAACAAGGAACGGAATGAATATCTCTACAGGACTTCATCTTGTTGAATGTAATATGAACCATCATCAAGAGGCAATGAGGGAGGGGTTCCAGGAGGGATGTTAGCAGCACCATTCTCTCCAGCACATACACATAAAGCCTCTGCATCCCTGATGGCGGCATCAAGGTCAATGTGACCACTCAATTCATTGATAAACTTCAAGAGTGTGTCGAAGTCCATTTGCTCCCCCATTATCTTGTTACGGTAGCGCTTCAAGATTGCAACACATATGTACAGATGCAGGTGCTCAGACAGATAATGAGTCCACAATACCTCCCATAGATGCATGACCTTTTCGTATTCAAATTCTCTGTATGTGAACGAGGAACATATTAGCAAGATAATTAAGAGAAAGAACACACGAGAAACTAATTCACTACCAATAGAAGTGATTTCCCATAAAATGAGATATAGAACTATTAAAAGGATAATACAACACCTGCACATGGTACAACTCAAAGAAATTTTAGAAGTATGAAATTAGCCCATCATACAAAGTGGTGGCTTGGCCTTCCCTAAGAAGGATGCCAGCTAAATTACGAGCAGAGAATTTGTGGCATGAGATTCAGTTAAATCTGATAAATCGAATATATTTAAGATGCTGACATTCAGGGGTAGTTTAATCAAGTAAGAATAGGCCCTGTCCGTTTCCATTCTATGAATTGCCAACAGAATGTTGCCGACCCAAAACAAAACTCCTTAGGGGTCTGGAATCAATCTCTTATTACAAATACCATTATGCTCTTTGATCAAATATTTTCAAATTCTTCAAACGAAGAATGGAGAATAGGGAAGAAACTTTTTAACAAAATTGTTGTCAAACTTGGTTTTCTAAGTACTACTGGGACAATTTTTTTAACCAAACTATGCAATCACTTCTTGGCACGTCAGGCAGGATGGCCTGTTAGGGCCAACTAAAAAGATGCTGGACAGATACTAATGGCAGGCAAACAACAAATGCGAGGATAGTGGAGAAATAACTGTACAATGATTTAGAAAGAATCTGATCCGGGTGAGAATATAACCAAGTTTCCCGTCTAAAAAGGAAAAATAAAAAAGTAAACATAGGTGATATGAGCCTGACCTTTTGAACTGTATGAGAACCCAGCGGAAGCAAAAGAAATAATTCAAGCAATCATGCTGGCTGAAGTAGTTATGCAATGGGGTATCTAACAACTCTACCAGCTGCCAAAGACATAGCAGAAGGAATTAGGAAAGAAAATGACACAATTTAAACATATCGTTGCATTGTAAAAAAAAAAACTATTAAGTAAAGTCAAATATTCGTATATAAAATTTTAAAATAAATAATGAACAATGAATAAATTATGTAATGCAGCTTTATTCAGAAGATGAAATGCTAATGCTAGATAAAAAAGAGAAGATTCTTATGCTTATTTTATTGTTTTTCTATTTCATTTACAACAACATGACCAACTATTGAGCAATAAAAAATCTCATAAAGACTAAAAACTCAATGTGTTTTTACAGAAACCAAGAAAGTTCCAATAAAATAAAATAAAAAGTAATGAAAAGGGAGATCCAGATAAGAGAAGGAAATCTCAAACAAGAAGATTAAAAGAGCTCTTCCAATTGACATAAACATTTGACAACGTATAAAAAACAAAAGGAGGGCATCAAAACATACACCAAGGGCTACACAACACATCGTGTTGTCTCAACTTCCTTTATCGACCGCAAATAAAATCTCATGCACATTTCTCCACTAAAACCAAGTACCAACAGGAAACCGTTTACTTAAAATTTAAATAATAAATAAAAATCAAGAAACTTTATTTATTTGTTTGTTTTGATTGAAACCAAGCAACTTTATTGTCGCAATATTTTTCCTAACCATTATATATAGACAGCGTGAATGCAATTTGCATGCGCATGCAATGAAGTACACGTAGGGGGAGGTGGGAACCTTGGAAATTGCAAAAAGTTGACAATGCATGCCAGTCTGATCACGATTAAAATTTGGTCCAAGGCGTTCCATTAGAGCAACAAAACACCAAAATGACTCCGACTCATCACCCAGAACGAACAATATTGGTGAAAGAAAATCACTCATACCCTGTAAATTATCACGGTAAAATCAGCAACAGTTCAAAGTAGTTGAACCAATGGAATTTGATCTGTGGCCACTTGATTTAACAAAAGCTTTGGACATGGAAATTGACAAAGAGTACTACAGAATAATTCGCCAAAGCAATTTTAATACATGAAAAAAGGTGCAAAAAAAAAAAAAAACACAACTAAATCCATCTTCCTGGTGTATAGAAAATGAAGAAAAATCTCTTCAAATGTCAATAAATAAAATGATATAACTTCCATATATTACAATTTGATGATCGTTGTTAAATGGACAACATAAACAAGTCTTACATATTAATTCCAGGATAAACGATTCAAAATAAAATATACAAAGGTTGAATAGGTCCATTTGAAAAGTCTGATAGAACTTTTGCATACCAAAGAACAATAACCACTTTTGGGTACTATGAGAAGAGTCTTAAACCAAGATAACCTTGTTGTAAGATCCCATTTTATTTTCCAGTTAACAAAAACACAATGTATTCCAAGTATAATTAAAAACCCAGTTAAAAGACATGGAAGGTAGAAATTTAGAACATCAAGGTTTGTGAAATTTATTTGAATTCTGTCGAGTACTTTCCATTTCAAGGTTCCTAAGAATTCCAGTGCATGAAATCCAGAAGTTACCATTTCCACTGTTTCATTCTTCTCTTTATATTTGATCTAGTTCCTAAGACGATGCAACTGTTTGACTTTATAACTTACACCTCCATCTAGGAAGTTTAATTCTATATTGCACACATGTACTTGCGACAATGCCAATGCCCTTAGACAGGACTATTAATAAATAATACGTCCTCTAGCTCTCTAACCGGCTTAAGAAAATCAGCTCTAAGAAATGCGAAATAACAGCATAAAGAAGCCTGCAAACAATAGCAGCCAACAAGAGAAAGCAACAAAAACAAGCTCACTCCAACACCAGCTCTAACCTACTTTTGCATATGATATAATAACCTTTCCTCTACATTTTATCAGAATTCTCGGAACTAGGTATCAGAATAGTCTTAGTCTCCTAGACATCACATAGTACATATTTATAGCCACATAGATGATAGAATTTAGGAAGCACCTAAACTTCAAAAATCCTAGTTACATCCTTGCCAACATTTAGAATTCAGACCTAGATCTAACCACTTCATATGCAGACATATTACAGTTAGGCAGCACAAGCAATGTGAACTTGAAATTTAACTCTTCCTTAAACCCTAGTAGTTTGGTTCAAGGAAAAGGTAAGTTCAAGCACAAGTAATGTCCTTGATGCCTGAACTATAACTATAAGGCAAAGGGAAAAAGAAATACCTGACAGTATCCAAGATCGAAATTATAAAATGAGTAGGTCAATAAAATATCGTGAAGAAGCTTCACATTAGGGTTTTCATCCCCATCAAAGAAAGAAAGTGATCGGTCTGTCCTCACCTTGGGAAAAGATTAAAAAGAAATACTTAGAAATGGAAAAAATCAAATTTAATTAATAACCAATTAAGAAAAACAAAGTATATCAATTTAATACACCTACCACATCTTTTTCAATAAGGCCTTTCCTCTCTTTAAATTTTGTAAATCTTTTTGCCTGCTCCGGGGAAATACTCTGCAAGAAAAAAAAAATATAGTACAGATATACACTTCACTTAGCGGGTCAAGGGAGAAAGGATAATTTCTTTATTTACAAAGCTACGCCTAGTAGAATGAATTCGTCAAGTTAACCTACAGAGAATGCCATGGAACAAAGGTCCCACAACAAAAAAATTTGAAAAAGATTCAATTATATTTTGTGATTGATGGACTAATCACTAGGATATCTTGAATGAAGTATACAATATAGACCGTCGTTTTTTTTTTTTTTTTTTTTTGAAT
>NW_019268528.1:874363-884241 GCF_002738365.1 Cucurbita moschata
TTTTTTTTTTTTTTTTTTTTTTGGTAATCTCTATGGATAAATTTTACCCTTTTGTACATTTCATTTAATCATTGAAATTGGATATGTACTTTTTTTTTGGGATAATTGAAACTGTGGTGATAAGATCGTTCACAATCGACTGCTCTGAAGAATACAGTTACCAATTTCATGGAGCCTTCTAGCTTCAGTAGAAAACGAAAAGAAAAAAGAAATAAGGAGAGGGTTTATGATAAACCTGCCACTGGTTCTTTATTGTCAAATACTCGGATCTTTTCATGGATTGAAGATATTCCCTCTCAGCATACGTGGAATCATAAGCGTGGTATCCCAACAAGAAAGCCCATACCTATATTTTATTTATATTATTGACAAGAAACAAAAACTTCATTTAAAAGATTATAATTAAAAGAAAGAAATAAAGAAAAATAAACGGAGGACTATGAAGTCCTTCAAAAAGTTGATCATAGACCAAATTCAATTAACTGCAATTAGAAAGAAAAAATTACAAGGAAGAATATACTCATTGATACAGAACTTCACTACCTTCATAGAAGACATACCTCTTTACGTAGATTATGCTCTACACCCCCATAAAAGATTCTCTTTCTCAAGGATTTTGAATCCAGAACTCGTCCCTCAGCATCCAAGAAAGTGGCCCACTAAAAATAAAAAACCATGTATGGTCAAACGTATATCCTGTTGCAAGTACATGGATGCAATATAATCTCTGTTTTTTTTTTTCTAATATATATATATAAGAAACTGAACTTTCAAGAGAAATGAAAGAATGTAACCCAGACAAACAAAAAAACAAGTCCATCAACAAAAGCCCCAAACTAATTACAAATACAAACCCCAGTCCAAAAGAATGTGATCAAGTTGGAAATTACAAAAAGTTAGATTGACGCCCAAGGAGACAAGTTACAACTACCCAACTACCAAAGCTCCTCATCAGACCTCTCAAACGCTATTCTACTATTCCTATCCAGCTAAATGCCTCACAAAATGATGAGAAAAGCCTGCCACAAAACTTTCTCTATGTTGCAAAAAAGGAGAGTTTAGGAGCATCCTCAATCATGGAACAACGCCTTCTCGTCCGGTCCATATCCACCCACAAAGGTTCTAAAAAACTAACTCCAAGGGGAGAAACAAACGAAAAATCTTATAGAAGATGGTCAAGGTCTTCCTCCTGATACTTGAAAAAGAAAAGAAAAGAAAAGAAAAAAAGCACACAACAAAGGAGTATCTCTGGATATGGTCCTCAAAATTAACCGAACACTCTAATTTCTTAAGCTCCTCATCCCTCTTTTCCCTCCCGTTTTAGATTCACTTGTAGTCCAATTTTTCAATTGGGCCAAAAGACAATCAACTTTCGGACTAGGTTCACCTCCACAAGGGCACTCTGGAAGAAATGATGGAATTAGGCACCTGGGAGGTACCAACTGTTGGCACTATTTGCATTCACCGCTAGCATGAAACAAAAGGATGACCACTGCCCGAGGAAACCCTAGTTGAACAGAACCCCAGTGGAAGAAGGTACGTGAATAGGATCTCTCACACCCTCCCCATCCGCTAACAACTAAACTACTCCACCTCTACCCTCAACCCAAGGCCAAGTTGCTTGCACTGAGCTAGAATCCCCTCCAAGCTCATCACATGAGAAGGCAAAGCACTTCTAGAAAGTGGGAAAGGGTTGGGAAAAAAAGGATAAAAGGGATGAGGTAAGTACCCAAAGGAGCTCCACCCCCACGAATAACTGCAATCCTCACCTTTTTAACCTCAGCAAAGGAAGGAGAAAATTCAAAAGAAGAAGAGGTGCATACATTAATAGCAGGGCCTTTCAAGAACACACCTAGAATTGGATAGGAAAAAATCTCAACAATCAAACTCGCCTCGTTGTATCCCCTGCTCAAACTGGTAACAACAATAGCCAAGGGATCCTTCGAAGGTATATTGTTGAGCATCCCAGTCCTTTTTAGCTTTTTGATCGAGTGAGTCTCTTGTCCCTCAACTTCCTTATGATCCACTACCAAACTTGAACCTTCCTCCTCAAATGTTGGAGCAATATTACGGGGCTCTTGACACTTCAAAATTGGGAAGGATAAGGACTCATCCTCCTAATACCTCCTTGTCAAAGGGTTGTAGTCTTCTATTCAGGTGAACCATGTCGACAAATCACTACTTTTGCCACTGTCAAGAAAGCCAATCTCACCGTTGAATTTACTTGAATCGCCTCCCCCTCTGCCTATTCTACACCTCAAAACAAGCCTAATTTTTCTCTTAGAGGAGGACCATTTACACTCTGAAAAAGTCCACTACAAGTGGCCCCTTCTTAAAAAATCTTTCATAGTACCCTCTCGGTTCTCCTAAAGGTCTTCACAATGGGATCTTAAAACATTAACAACCTCCAATTTGCAAACGGCTTCTCATATTCTCCACAGACCAAAGGAAATCTCGATAAACTTGCTAGAGTAATTAACCTTCTCAAACTAATCTCCACCTCAAGGCCCAAGCTAAACCCTATCAAAATCTACAATAGTATGATTTATTATTACTATTTTTGTGGGGCACCAACAGCCCAATAAGCGAGCAATATTATTATTTATTATGATGCACAGGAGCAGGCATTGAGTTTGAGTTGCATCACTGGCTGCTGGCCTCTTCGTTATTTAGAAATGTTGATAGGAGGTAGTCAATTGGTAGAAAAGAGGATTATGCATAGGCTAACAATTGGTAGAAAAGAGGATTATGCATAGGAGGTAGTCAATCACAAGCTTTTCATTCCCAATGAGATTTGTCTCTATGAAACATGATAAGTGTATTATTAACTCATCTTCAGATGATTGAGGACGATGGAGTGATTTTAACAAGACCACAAAAAGAAACATGATCTTAATTCTATTACTATCTCAACTTCAACAAAGAAATAACGAAAGAATGAAAAATATATTTACCTCTTCAGATCCAAGAGGAGGTTGTCGAGGCTTTCCCCACACCAGGGTCATTTTATCAAACTGCCAAAGGAATAAAAAGCTTGTGATTCTATATGCATAATATAATAATATTTAATTTAGTCCTAAAGTCACTCTAAACTATAAATAATTAAATGAAAGCAATAACATTTGCTCATAGTTGCATATGTTTATAGTAACTTAAGTATCTTAACTATTTCACTATTTGATAAGGTACAGAACTCAAACTAGAATAAAAACAAGGCGATTGCAGCAACACCATAATCTCATAACTAATAACTGGTGTCCAGAGTAAGTTAACTAAATCCACAAGACAAACTTGACCTTATAACACCTAAGATCATCTCGACAAAAAAAAAAAAAAAAAAATGAATGAAATAAAATAGCTGAGATCAAAAACCTTATAAAATATCGTGACTCTATGAAGGAAACTTGAAAAGGTGACCAACAATAAAACTCATAAAGTATAGATTTTCTTACTGTTAATCATAATTCCTTATATCCTATCCAGAAAAGAGAAAAAAAAAAACGCATCGGTAAAAGACTATGATTTTATACACTTCTCAAATGGTTAGAAAACCTGCAACCTGGCATTATGTGAGAATCCCTCCGTAATGACCATTTATGTTTTGAGGCATTAAATTGGAATTAATAAACCCTGCTCCGTAATGATATTGTTTTTTTTAACAATCATGCCAGGAGGTATTAAAAGAGGTCTTGTGCATCATTTTATATTTTGTTGTCCCTTCCATCTTTTTAACGTCAAATTGCCTTGAAATTCGAGCTTAGTTTGTTTGAAAGCAGATAGTTGCTTGGTTGCAACATGTTGGGAAGCTTATCTGCTCATAATTGATTAACTCAACAGTTCGCACGTAGATTGTAAGCCTCCTCCTGATTATTCTTCATCACATGCGAATTTTTAAAAATAATGTGTCCCCTACATGTCTGTGTCCTACATTTTTTAAAAATGGATGTGTCGTCATGTCCATGTATGTGCTTAGTCTCCAACCACCCTAAGAGCTTGGGGAATTGGTTAAAGGAATGTAGTATAAAAGGGGATAGCTCCAACTTATGGAAGCATCCTACTCACACACAATGCTTCTCTTGTTTGTAAGCTTTGGGAGAAGAAAATTTGGGAAATTCTCCTTTCGCCATTGTGTGGTGTTATTGTGCAAGCGGGTTACGTCCTTTTTTTTAAGTTCGTCTTGAGAGTCCTAGGCAAGTAGTAGGCTGACTAAGGGTAAGCCTCTAAGGTTGTACAGAGGACAAAAATTTAGTGGTGAGTTTTTGCCCATGACACTACGTGCTGACCATGTCATACTCATGACCGTGGAGTGCTGACCACCTTCCAGCATTTCCCAAAGGTATGCTCGCACACACCTCAGTTCCCACTTTGTATACCTCGGCTTGATCCAAACCTCGCCATGTTTCGCATTTCGCAAAACGCCCTTGTGACATGCACCATTTGTTATATCCCTCCCACGACTAGCATGAGTTCCAATGTCATTTACTTGGATACATCTAATAGCAAAAGCTCCCAAAAAGTAGTTAATTAATTTCTTTGGGAAATCTCACATGGAGGACTTTACACAAATAATATAATTTAGAAGAGAGTTCCCCACCTCGCTTTATCTCTAGATTGGTACTACCTATGCAACAAAGAACAAGTGCAATACAACTTGTTTTCTAGCCTGCCAACAATTATAAAGGGAAGGCCACCAAATTGCTAATAACATGCAAAGGTAGTATTCACAAAATAGTTGTCCTTGTGGTTTGAACACCACCATGCATCGTACGCTACAAACAAAAATCGAATCAATATTTGATTCTAAAGCATCTTATAAAAAATCTTCAGATTTCTATATTTCCAAGTTTTCCAAAGAAAAGCTCAAACCTAGTGGTTCTAAAGGATGTTATCTTTTCCTTTGAACCTCATACCTAAAAGAATTTCCACAAGCCAATACCCACCCACCTTGGAAAGCAACTAGATAAGCTACATTCTGATAAAAGGAACCTGATCCTTTACATTCTACCACACACAGAAGAAAAAAGAGAAAAGTTCAAATGAATGACAGTTGAAACAAAATCTCCTCACCTGAATAGGATCTTCAACAACAGGACTGACATTAGGAACTTTTTCTAAACCATTGGATGGTCTCTGAGGGGAATCAACAGAAGATTGATCTTGGATTCTCATCTCTGGAGCACTAAATCCATTGTTATGATTTTCACGAAATAGTTGTGAAGTTGTTTCTCGTGCAAATTTGGTGACAAGAGAAAATTTTTCCAGAATTTGTATTGGGAGGTCACGTGCTGGATCATGAAACTTTGGTCTTTGCTTACCACTGTACCGTGAAATTCGGGATCCTTCATCATAAAAATCTTCACCAGCCCTCTTGTCTGCACTTGATGGAGACTCATCAAGTGAAATGGATGAAACTGGTCCACTGGCTATCGGACCAGTCCTTGGCAGCTCCAAAGAAGACAAAGTTCTCTACAGATGAAAGCAAATTGGATCAGTATACTTGGATGATTAGAACGTAAAGAACTAATATAAAGAAGAAAATGCCACTACATTTGAAAACTTGAAGAGAAAAAAAGATAGGACCCATATATACTTAGAAATGAAAAGGATATGAATAAACGGCAAACAACCATGGAAATTGTCAATAGATGAGAAAGATACGAGTACCTGAAGAGGATCCTGAAAATCATTCACAAGGAACGTATTTGAATCTTCTTCAGACCTGCATATGTGCTGAAAATTAGAAAACTTGCAAAATAGGATCCGACTAAGAGTACAAAGTTAATTTAATCATAAATAATCTCAAAGTGAAACCAAGAAGTAGAGGAGATTAATACTAAACTACATATTTTAAAAAACATTTACACTCCAACCAGCGAAAAGGAAAAAAAACAAAGGAGCGTATAGAAAATAACATGCAAGATACTTTTACATAAATAAAGCTTTCACTGGAAAAGTTTCTGATGGTGGCCTCCTCCTGCCCATCTCCTCTATCTACTCTCCCCTAAAATTCTCTTCCATTTTGTTGAAAACACTTTTCCTTAGACCTTCATGATGTGAGCTTTGTAGGAAGACATGAAAAACAAGACCACCAATTCATAATTGTCATCACAACAGCAAGAGTTGGAGACTCGTATTACATAGTTTCAACCAGTCTTTGATTATCCAAAGAGCAGCAAAGGAGCTTTTTTTTTAATCAATGGGATAGTTTTTCTAATTGTCCAAGGGCTTAGGTGTAAGAAAAATGCATAACTCTCCTTTAACCCTCCCGTGAATTTTTCCCAGTTAATCAAATGCTAATCAACCAAAAACACACACCAATTGGCATCCGTGCATAGGTTATCTGCTGTATGAAATCTTGGATGCCTAGTTCTTCTTTAACCTTCTCGTAACTTTTTCAGTGTTAATCCAATGCTAAATATCTAAAAACAAGCACCAATATGCATACATACAAATGTTATATTTGTCTGAACTCTTGGTTTTATAGCTTCATAAGTGCCATATTCCTGCTGCGTTTTTTTCCCCTTTTTCTAAGAGGATAAAATGAAAGAAAGAAATTAATGGTACAAATTACAAGAACAAACCTCACAAGAAAAACATGTTGCTTTACAGTAGCAAGAAACTCCCGAACTCCTCCATTGTAAAAATAAAGAGGTGGAAACGCAAGTCCTGCAAATCATTCCAACCATGAGCAGATAGAATTATACCATGATGAGAGATTTGGGACACAAAAGATGAGATGTGATTAACAATTAGGTATAACATGTAATAGTAGCAGCATGATTCATTTACTGAAAGAACATTCAAGACTGCAGCATAAGAAAACTTTATGGAAAATTCTAACTAAGCCAATTTAAGAAACATAAAGAACTCCATTGACAGTACAATTCTATTTTGAAATAAACCGAATAATATACTTTTTAGTTTGCCCACAAAAAAACATTGTTATATGAAATGGAATATCATTACAGAAATGGTTATATGAATCTATCTGACATTTTGTTGAGTAGATCCATCAATACCTTTTTCTAGAACCATTCTTTTAGTTGGAAAAAAAATGCTAAATCTACAAGATGATCCCTATTCTTTTAGTTTTTTGGAGAAGAAATAAGAATTGTCATGGTTACATATTTTGAAATAAATTATCATTAAAGAAATGGTAATATGAATCTATCTGATAATTTGTTCAGTGGATCCACCAAACTCTAGTACCTTTTGTAGAACTATTCTAGATTGGGAAAAAAAAATGCTAAATACATAGAATGGTCCCTATTCTTTTGGTTTTGTGGAAAACAAGTAAGAATTTCTCCAATGAATGAAATTTACAAAAAGGAAGAAAGTACTTCGAAAAATCCACAGTGAATTACAAAAGAATTATGTTAAATAGCTATAAGGTTAACCAAATAAAGTAAAAAAATTCTTGTGAACACTTTTGACAAGTTGCAGAGAAGGTTCCTCTAGATTCATTTATCCCCCAGCTGTTGTATCCTTAGCAAATTGGATGAAGAGACCAACAGACAACGTTTTTTCACGTGTCCTGTGGCAAGAGCCTTCTGGATTTCCTTTTGAAAGCACTTTTGGTTGGGGTTCTGTTTTCCAAAATAGCGTGAGAGATTTTCTATCTTTCAATCTTACTGGCATCCTTTCAAGAAAGAGAAGAAGACCCTTTGGCTTAACTTAAATGACAAGGAACAAAACTTCCAAGCCCTTCTCCCCTCTATCATATTTTTGTGCATCTTTTTTGGTGTAAAAGTGTTCACCCTTTAGTAACGTTTATCTTCTTCTCTTATATCCCAATGGGATAGCTTTTTCTTTTTGTATGTTCATCCAATCAATAAAATGATTTCGTTTCATATTAAAAAGGGGTTAGTGAGACTTTAGTCCTTGAAGGATTTTGAGAATTTGCTCCAACTAAAAGAATTAAAGAAAACCGAATCACATCTTGTTCCCCTCTTTCCATAGTCCATACTCTTACAGGAAAATTTCATTTTAACTGTTAGTATACTAAAATTTCTCAATTAGGTCTTTCCACAAAGAAGTTAAAATTTGTTAACATATAGTTGAAAAATCATTAAATTCTTGCTTTATCGACATATTTAGGCATGTGAAGATGTCACTCGGATACTTGACACATAAAATTCAACCTGCCCCTCAGCAAAAACCAACCCAATGATTGACAAAATTCATTTATTTCAAGTCACATATCCATGTGGCATAACCGCCTACTAAATATATTTTAACGATAGACGCATCAGTTTTGTGTAAAAAAAAAATTAACAAACCTTTTATAAAACTTTTAAATGTAAAAATTTGAGAATTTTAAACCATTATTGACCTAAACATTTTGAAAACTCTTAAAATTGTAAAATTTCCACGTTCTGAAAGCTAGACATTTTGAAAAGACAAGAAAAATTAGTTTGTGAAAACTTTTTACTTCTCCAAACAGATTCAGTTGCAGTAATAAAATTGTTCTCAGACTTGCAAAACAATGTGTCTTCCATTCTTAATTTATCCATTTTTTCTGAAGTGAAGCTTCCAAGATATTTTCTGTTACATATTTTTGCTTCTCCTCTGCAATAAATGATTGGGGTTTCTAAACTTTATTTTCTTCTTTTTTCTTCCTTCTAAGACAAAAGAAGAAAGACCTGACGGTAAATGAAGAAATGGAACTAATTGTGGACTTCTATGGAGTCTTCTAGTTTTTTTTTTCTTGAGTTCTTTCTCTTTATAAGTTGAGAATCCATGCTAGAGCTGCTCTAGTATTTCATGTCAAAAACTCTGGATACTAATATTTTAGGAAAATATAGATTCACCGAAGTTGATACAGCTGTTTTAGCATAGATAGATAAACGTTGAAACTAGAACAAATATTACTTTAAAAGGCATCTGAGTTTACCGCATCAATTGACAATGTTAGTTCAAGAACACTTTAAACTTACATCCCAGAGAAACTGGTAATTCGACAATAATATATGAATGGACAGCGCACTTAGAAAAAGGAAGGAGAGCACAAATATGGTTACCTGACGACAATACCACAATAATGTACTGCCAGCCAAATGCTGGAGTATGGCGACGGATAGACCTGACTTCAGTGAACGGTACTGCTCTGATGGTGTAAAGATTCTTATCTACAATTAAGAAGTACACAATCAGTAATACAAAATTTCGATTTCGATTACAATTCCAAAGCCAACTACCTCTCTCCGATAATTTTGCATTTGAGTTTTGTCCTTTGTAAGGAATCCATGTCTGCGATTAAATACAACACAGATTCCGAGTCAACACCAGGTGCATATCCAGTAATGAACGAAAATCAAAATACAGATTTCTCTATCCAAATCAAGTACCGATCAGACATGCTTACAATGAACAGACACGATCCTTGCTTGATCAACCTCAATCTTCCACTAATCCTTTCAGATGCGAACTGCGTAGGATGAATTGTCACATTTTCTTTAGAATAAACAACTTCCGTTTCTTCAGGTTCGCTCGATGAGCTTCCTCGACCGCTATCGGTCCGCATCATGCTTACGGAACCCTAAAATTCAGAAAAACAAAATCAAACGGAGAAATGACACGATCTGATGAATTTAATCCATCGATGCAAAATAATTAACAGAGTGTGGCAGAAGAAATTGAACCGCGAAATGAACAAAAACAATCAATTCCGACATACTTGCTGCTGTGAGGCTGCATAATCGGCATCGTCAGACAAATCGTGAAGGTCGGTTTCTATCATCGTCGTCGGGGAAGCAGTTGCTATTGCATCGACTTTCAGATAGCGGCTGCCTATGGCTCTCGCTATTCTTTGCTTTTCTTCGTTTTGCTTTTCTTCTGGTTTGTTTTCTTTATTTCTTTTTTTTTTTTTTTTTTTTCTT
>NW_019268528.1:885351-897746 GCF_002738365.1 Cucurbita moschata
TTTTTTTTTTTTTTTTTTTTTTTTTTTTTTTTTTTTTTTCTCGCTTCCTTAGAGGCTAAGGCGTCGTCGGTACCCGGTATGCAATCTTAGAGAGGAGCAGTTTTGATGGGACCCACTTAAACGAGTTTATCTTCCTTTATTATTTTCGATTTTTTTTTTCTTTGACGACTTGCCTATTTGACACGTGTCCCTTTACGATTTTTTTTACCTCTAAAATAACTTTAATTAATAAATTTACATAATTTACTAATTTAGTCTCCGTATTTATAATTTTTTATTCATTTAGACATGTAATAATTTGTTAATTTTATTTTAAAATTTGTAGCAATTTAATATTGGTAGAAAACAATCATATGCTTTTTTTTAAAATAAATAAAATTCTTAGGTTGTAAAGTTTAGAGACTAAACTTATAATCGTTCAAACCCAGTATTAATAGATATCGTCATCCTTTTGCTCTCCCGTATTTAAAACTTGTATCCTAGGGAGAGGTTTCCACACCATTGTCAATAATGTTTAGTTCTCCTTCCCATCCAATATGGGATCTCACAAGCGTTTTTGCTGGCACACTATCTCATGTCCACCCCTTCGAGGGTGGATAGGCACATACTCTAGATCGGAATCGTGGGGAGTACTACCTGATCATTTTTACAAACTTCAAGCTCAGTCTCCTCGCTGGCAAATTGTGATATGGAATCAATTCAAAAGAAAGTATGGAACGGATTACCTTGATCATCATGATCAAGAGTAAATAAAACTCGTTTCTAAACTCGTGATTCGAATCACCCCATAAGAGGTTTGATCAATACCACGTGAATGACTCTAGCATGCAAGTTCTAAACACACTAATTTACAAAGAAAATCTTAGCTCTCAACAAAGTTTAAAAAAATTCTATTATTTTTTTAATTCCAAAATGTGATGTCTTTAGTCAAAGACAACAATACTTTAATAGTCTTTACAACCTTAACCTATATAACACATAACTCCCAAATTAAATGAGAAATACCCATAACTTCCGTATTACCATGGCTAGTTAATAGTGGAATATGATAACATAAGGTAGGTTACCGTATAACATTAACTTTTATACGAAAAACAAACAAATATTTAAATTATAATTAAATAGTGCAATAAAACATGCTTACTAGTCATCCTTAGACTAGTCATAAATTTAGTTGAGTTGCATAACTGTATTTAATACATCTTCTTCTTGAAACTCAACTTTGCACAACATATAAGGGAGGTCTCTAACGTCTGTAATTTCTTGATGAGTTCACTTTAGCTTGAATATAAGTGTACAAGATTTGTTGTAGATTCTTGGCTCTCATCTTTGTAATTGGAGCTTAAGGCATGAAAATTTCTTAGTCGTGGTTCATATCACATTGCTTAGTGTCCGACTCTGATATCATTTATTACAAAATTGTTACTTTTAAGAAAAAATCGAGGCACCTTTCTCTAATCAATTTTTTTTTTAACGCTATTACTTTAATTTCCAACTCAAATGTTATTTTATTTAAATTAATTTTATACTGACTGTAAGTTCTAAATTATTACATATAGGCATAAATTGGAACATAATGCAAGTATTAACGGTCTTATAATTATCGGTTATTAAATGTATTTGCTAAAGCATGCTTTTCAGTGATAATTATTTTTTTTTAATCTTGTCATTATTGTATTAAAGAAAATTATGAAAGGCATCTTTATCATTATTCAATTATTACTCAAATTTGGGTATATTTGCAAATACAAAAATGTAAATGGCAAGTTAAAAAAATATATTATTTTTAATTTAAATTGTCAACAACTACGTCCGATAATATTTAATATTTCATTTCTTATCTAATAGGTAGGTACCTGACATATACAAAATGTGACACCAGAGTAAATGAAAGAACACAGATGAATTGAGACGATTCTGAATAAAAGCAATCTTGAGGATAATATGATTAAGAAATACTTAAAAAATTGAAAGTCAGTGTCTATACTAACAATAGTGAGTGAAGACAAAATACGTTGGAATGATTCCATAACTTTAGTGCATGATTCTGATACCATGTTAGGAATCATGTAACGACCTAGGCCCACCGCTAGCAGATATTGTCCTCTTTGAGCTATGACTCTGATACCATGTTAGGAATCATGTAACGACCCAGGTCTACCGCTAGCAGATATTGTCCTCTTTGGGCTATGACTTTGATACCATGTTAGGAATCATGTAACGACCCAGGCCCACCGCTAGCAGATATTGTCCTCTTTGGGCTTTCCCTTCCGGGCTTCCTCTCAAGGCTTCAAAACGCGTCTGCTAGGGGAAGGTTTCCACACCCTTATAAATGGTGGTTTGTTCTCCTCCCCAACCATGTGGGACATCACAAATCACGACTCTCCACGATGTAATGATATTATCCATTTTGAATATAAGCTTTCATGACTTTGTTATGGGCTTCCCAAAAAGCGGCAGAACAATAGAGAGAGTATTCTTTGATTACAGACGCACCCTTATCTAAATTAGGGCATTAAATAATTTTAAAATAGAAAAATGATTTAAATTTAATTTTGAAAGGAGCAAATATGGAAATACTAATTTTTTATTTAACCAAAGAACAAAGATCCCAAAATTGGAAGGAAAATAAATAAAATGCATGCATTCATGGATTCCACAGACCATGTGTTGAACGCTTTAAAGACGCCATTTCAGAGGAGCAAGAAAAGAAGTTAAGAAGCCATGGCGTCCGAGAAAGCTGAGACGGCGCTGCTGCCAGTGGTGCAGAAGGACGGAGAAGATGATGGCCGGAAAGCTGCCTCCGCCATGACTAAGAGAGGAGCTTATGCCGCCGTTTCTTATATGGCTTCTGCTGGTTCGTCTTTCCCCGTCCTACTTAATATTTATCTCATGAATACGATTTCATACCGTAAACCATCCACTTAAACTTTTAAGTTCCCAGATCTCCGAACCCACTAGCCAATGAGAATATTGAATATTGATATGTTTAGATTTACAGTGACCCATCAACTTAAACGTTCAAGTTAGCTAACTCTTAATTATGAATCATGAACGAATATGCTTTTTTGGAAAGTTCCGACATATCATAAACGACCCACTCAAACTTTTGAATTCATTGGTGATTGAAAAATTTTATATTTAAATCCGATGGGACGATGGGACAATAGAGAGAGCGAGGAAGTCGTGGGTCTTGGAAGAAGAAAGCCATTTTTAGGGGAATACCATTGTGATAAAAATTCTCGTGTTAGTATCGAGAAAAAAGTTGAAAAGTTTACTATAAATGTAACGCCCCATGTCTAAGATTCAAAATCTAGATTCGATATCTATGTACCGACATTCCTTTACATCCACCACGACATGATCTGGTTACTTTCACCTTGTTTCTAAGAATAAAAATTATCCTCACGGATCAATACAAGTCATTCCAACATGTTTTATTCGACATGGTCACTTTCTCTTCGTTTCCAATAATGAAAACTTAAATAATTATCGAACGGAGCGATTAGATAACGATACCTATGACCGAGTATACATAAGATAACAATGATATGTCTTCTTTGCATGAACTAATACCTACCATGATATTGTGTTGCTACCCACCCTGCAGTTCTGTTGCTCATGTTCAACAAAGCCGCTCTTTCTTCATATAGGTTTCCCTGTGTCAATGTCATCACTCTTTTTCAGGTAAGTTTTCGTGTCAAGTGAATTAGGGGTTCACGTACCCAAAGAATTCGGGTCCTAATTCCAATTCATAGAAAGATTTCATAATTTATTTTCATTCATTTAGCCCTGATCGGTTTTCTTCAGATTATATGTTCGTGCACACTTCTATACGCATTACGCCATTGGAAGATCATCTCTTTCACGGTAAACGATCCTGAAGGCGTCGGTTCTGGAAGGTCGATAATCTTGGTACCATATAAGACATTGGTTCAAACACTTCCTCTAGCCATATCATATTTGCTTTACATGGTATTGTATCCCATGGTATTAGAACATTACCAAAATTAGAACCTTTCCCAAAATGGAATAACGCCGTTTTCCTTGATAAAAGCTTGTGACTATGGAATCCGTTCGTGGGATCAACGTTCCCATGTATACAACGTTGAGGAGAACTACCGTAGCATTTACAATGATTGCTGAGTACGTGTTGACAGGTCAGACCCATTCATCGTTTGTCGTTGCCAGGTAAGCATGTTTGGTGGATATATTTTTTATTTTGGATTTTATACCATTTTAGTTTAAAATATTATTTTTAAATTTTATAAAATAAATGCTAATGTAAATAAATAAATAAATAATTAATTTTTTAAATTCATAAGCTTACCCGAACACGAAATTAAAATGTTCATGGATCTATTAGATATTTCTTAGATATTTCCTATCTGATAAATTGGGGATTCATCAGTGTCGGGATGATTATACTCGGTGCAATTGTAGCTGGAGTTGGAGATTTGTCATTTGACATCTACGCCTATGGTGTGGTCTTCCTGGCAAATATATCTACCGCTGTATATCTTGCTTCTATCGCTCGTATTGGTAATAATCACTTTTCTTTTTTCGTGAGCGTCGGGATTTGAACCTCTAATCTTCTGTATTTAGAAGTCGTTTCTAACACACCCATAAATATATTAACGACCAGCTGAGTTATATTTAAATTGACTTATGATCGATAATTTACAGGGAAATCGAGTGGTTTGAATACGTTTGGCCTCATGTGGTGCAATGGTAAGAGGAAGCTTTTCGAATTTTCTGCCGGGTTTGAATTGGCTATGAAAATGTTTTCCTTATATTTGTAGGGGTAATATGTGGGCCCTTTTTGCTAT
Organism: Cucurbita moschata; assembly: GCF_002738365.1. Taxonomy (NCBI): domain Eukaryota; kingdom Viridiplantae; phylum Streptophyta; class Magnoliopsida; order Cucurbitales; family Cucurbitaceae; genus Cucurbita; species Cucurbita moschata. The sequence continues at coordinate 890,181 of NW_019268528.1, forward strand.
TATGGATTATGATCAAGGGAGATATCGAAACGACATTAAATTTTCCTTACATATTTTCCTTCGGCTTCCTGGTATGTGTTCATATTGTCTTGCTCAACTCGATCTAATATTGACTCAACGTTAAACATTTGATCGATTCAAATTTTGATAATGAGCTAAGCTAAAATTTAGGTCATGGGTTCGATTATTGAAGATTGGACCGACCTGACCAAGGCTTATACAGTGTCTTTAAGTGCACTGAATTTGGGCCAAAACCGAGTTTTGAGCCTGCATTTTTTAGTGTTGGGTCAATCTAACTCGATCAGTAATGAAGGTGATTCCGGGATAACAACCCAAAATACAACCGTTGTAAATGACATAAATGGCATGTGCTGCTTCTTTTATGTCCACACATGCAAATATCCAACCTTGACTCAAAAGTCAAAAGTTTAACCGATCCAAACTTTGATAATGAGCTAAGCCAAGAGTTAGGTTACGGGTTTGGTTATTGACAATTGGACCGATCTGACCAATACTCAAACAATGTCTTTTGGATTTAGGCCAAAATTGAGTTTTGAGCCTATATTTTTTAGTGTCGGGTCAATCTAACCCGGCCGGTAATAAAGGTGACCCGAGGTAACAACCCATACAAAACCACAAGAAGGTTGACCGTCTCTTTCCTCCCCTTCATAAATTTTCGAGATCACCTCAAATAGTTTACGTATAATTAAGTTATAATTGACATAGTTTACGTATAATTAAGTTATAATTGACATGTACGGCTTCTTTTAACGTCGTACATTCAATTCTCCTTGTGTCTATTCCAATTAGTTCTTAATTTCTTACCTCCATCAAATGCTTGCAGTTTGTGATGCTTCTCTCCTGTATAATGGCTTTCTCGATCAACTACTATGTATTTCTAAATACAACTCTCAATTCAGCACTCACACAAACGGTCTGCGGTAATTTGAAGGTGAGTCATGCTTAATTCCTACACGTTCTTAAGCTAACGGTTAGAATATTTTTGAAAAGATGAAATTTGTTTAGTTTATGAACGGTTTATTCGTTTTTTTCTTCACGCTTGTATTGGGTCGGTTTAAAATGACTTTTTTTGAAAAGTTATTCTAAACTGGCACTAAGAACTCGAGGTTCTTAATTGTTGTGCTCGTTCAATAATAGGACGTCTTCACGATTGGGATCGGGTGGTTTCTGTTCGGAGGTCTTCCCTACGATTTCGTAAGCCAATCTCTTTACCTAGAAGTCTTTGTTATGCATTTTTTTTTGGTTCTTTTTTTAACTTGACAAGCTTTCTTTTGGTGGTGTGTTCTTAGCTCAATGTCGTTGGACAGTCACTTGGGTTTGTGGGATCTTGCGTATATGCGTATTGCAAGCTCAATGGGAAATAAGAACAAGATTGTGCTCACTTCTGCTTGCTTGTCAGCTGCCAAATTTATTCATGTATTATTAAATTGTTATGATAATTGTATCATTTACATTATGAATAAGCTTCATGTATGATTACTTATGATCATGTAAGTGAGATCCACATTGGTTGGAGAGAGAAACGAAACATTTATTGTAAGGGTGTGAAAACCTCTTCCTAACAGACAGTTTTAAAACTAAGGCTGATGACGATAGGTAACGGGATAAAGCAGACAATATTTGTTAGGGGTGGGCTTGGGTTGTTTTAAATGGTATTAGAGCCAGACACCAGGCGGTGTGGTAGCGAGGACGTTGGACCCCTAAGGGGGTCAGATTGTGAGATCCCACGTTAGTTGGAAAGAAGAATGAAGCATTCCTTATAAGGGCGTGGAAACCTTTCTCTAGCATAACGCAGACAATATCTGTTAGGGGTAGGCTTGGGTTGTTATAAATTGTATGAGAGCCAGACATCAGGCGGTGTGCTAGCGAGGACGTTGGGCCCCTAAGAGGGTTGGATTGTGAGATCCCACATTAGTTGGAAAGAAGAATGAAACATTTCTTATAAGAGCGTGGAAACTTTTCCCTAGCGTAACTGGATAAAGAAGACAATAGTTGTTAGAGGTGGGCTTGGGCTGTTTTAAATGGTATGAGAGCCAGACACTAGGTAGTGTGCTAGCGAGGACGTTAGGCCCCTAAGGGAGTCAGATTGTGAGATCCTACATTGGTTGGAAAGAAGAATGAAGCATCCCTTATAAGGGCGTGAAAACCTTTCCCTAGCGTAACGGGATAAAGCAAACAATATCTGTTAGGGTGGGCTTAGGCTGTTATAAATGGTATGAGAGCCAGATGCCAGACGATGTGCTAGCGAGGACGTTAGGTCTCTAAGGGGGTCGAATTGTGAGATCCCATATTAGTTGGAAAGAAGAACGAAGCATTCCTTATTAAGGGCGTGGAAACCTCTACCTAGCATAACGGGATAAAGCAGACAATATCGGCTAGGGGTAGGCTTGGACTGTGTTTTAAATGGTATGAGAGCCAGACACTAGGCGGTGTGCTAGCAAGGACGTTGGGCCCTTGAGGGGGTCGGATTGTGAGATCCCACATTAGTTAGAAAGAAGAATGAAACATTACTTATAAGGGCATGGAAACCTCTCCCTAGCATACACGTTTTAAAACCTTGAGGCTGACGATAGTAGGTAACGGGTTAAAACGGACAATTATCTTGACCTAATAGTATAGTCATATTAAACTCAAACTTGGGTTGGGCCTAAACTATTCCAGCCCATCCCTCTCATTCCTAAAAGGCCCAAATGAAAAGGCTTCTTTAGAATTCAATAATATTAAAAAAAGTAATAGAATTTACTTATTATTAATTATATAATTTATATTCATTTTCTTTTGGGTCCTGCAGAGAACGGACGTTCAGATTCATACAAGCAATGAAGCAACATCCACAATGTGAAATGAGCCAATAAACAACGAGCACGTGTCAAGCATTGGAGAAATCTTCGTACGACGTGTCGTTTCAGAATTGTTCGTTCTTTTAATCTCGTTGGTGAGAATACGCAGATGACGATCGGACTCTTCGTAGCCATGAACGAAGATGAGCCGAAGTTTTAGAGCTTCAAATGCTAAGAATTTCGTTCTTTCCTGATTCGTTTTCCATCTGAAATCCCTTGGAATTGAGTTTGTTGTAATTAATTTTGTTTTTGGTGGATGAGATCTTGAGGATTTTATCCTAAATCGATCGTTTTCTCTGCGTTTTTTTTTTCTGTTGAATTGGAATATTGTTGAAGATGTTTTAGTTTGGATCCGGTGGATTTGCTGCATGAATTGGATTGAAGGTTTGGGTGCGGATCGAGCACTTAGAGAATAGAGGAAGCTGAGCAGCGGCGCTGAAACATGTCTGCCATCGTGTGCGGGAAGAGATCCTTATTTGAAGACCTGCCTCCGCATCCCGTCTCTAAGAGAATCCGTTGTTCATCTTCTTCGCCTGTGCGGTATTCGCCTCCGAGGTCATCGAATCAATCTGTGTTTCCGTTCCCCCAGACGTCCTCCTCACAATCGGCTCATTTAGTCGATTATCTTTGCGAAAATTTTCCTGATATGGACAAGCAGGTCTGTTTAGGATGAGGAATTATAAATTCGAAATGCTTTAATCATTTTGTTTGAAGACATTTCTGATGGAGGATTTTTTGCTTTATAATTCGAGGGAATGAATACATGAATACATACTGATTGCTTTGAAATTGTTATTCTAGCTTCTAGAGAGGGTACTTGAAGAATGTGGTGATGATCTCGATTTAGCCATTAGAAGTTTGAACCAGCTTCATTTGGGTTATAATGACAGAAACTTGGGCAGTGCTTCAAACACCTCCGATGTAGCTTTGGAAACAAATATTCAACCTCAATCCCAAGGTTTGTATTTGATCTCTATTGAACTGCATCTTGGACTTAATAATTATATTCTCAATGCTCTGTTAGGGAATATTTTCGATTTTACGACTGCGGGAGAGTGCACGAGACGAGATTTCAATATTTTGTTCTTGACATTCTCTGAAGTGTTATATTTTCTTGATGAACTTTTTATTGTACAGACTAAGTACTTTTTATAGGAGAAGGAATAATAGGGATTCATTGTGTAAAATCATAACAAGGGTGTTTGGTTGGCTGTTTAGATTAGTTTAACCAGAAGTTGAGAAGTCAAACTTAGATTTGGCACATGGATTTGCTTTTCACAGACTATGGATCGTGAGTTTACTAGTAACATAGCCAACAAACCAAACATGGTTCACGTAGAACCAAGCTCCTATATCAAATTCATTTGCGTAAACCGTACACAAATTATACAAATTTAAGTGTTGCAGTTCTAAGTTCCACTAAGTTTGGAGTTTTGGAAACCAAACAATCCTCAGATTGTGCATTTTGTTTTTGTTTCACATTTCTCAGTGAAGCTAGGTTTGTCTCATTTGCTACGCAGTCTGGCTTTTGATATCATTTTTATACCTCGAATCAACTTGACCTGGATTAGGAGTAGTAGTTCCATCAAAATTTATAACTAACTAGTAGAGAATTGTAACCGTCTAAGCCTACCACTAGCAGATATTATCCTCTTTGGACTTTCCTTTCTGAGTTTCCCTTCAAGATTTTAAAACGAGTCTACTGGGGAGGTTTCCACACCCTTATAAAGAGTGTTTTGTTCCCCCTCTCCAATTGACGTGAGATCTTACAATCCACCCCCCTTTGGGGTCCAGCGTCCACGCTGGCACTCGTTCGGTGTCTGGCTCTGATACCATTTGTAATAGCCAAAGCCCACTGCTAGTAGATATTATCCTCTTTGGGCTTTCCCTTCCGAGCTTCCCCTCAAGGTTTTAAAGCGCGTCTGCTAGGAAGAAATTTCCACGCCCTTATAAAGAGTACTTTGTTCTCTTCTCAATCGATGTGGGATCTCACAGCCGCGTGAAATGAGTTATCTTCTATTTTCTTATCAAATTATGGGCCAGTTCAGCATTTTTAGGGCATTAGGACATTGACTGGTGAGGAAGTCTGGTTACTTAAGTCTGCTTGGATTGGCATCAGAGAGTGCCTAGGATCAACCTTGGTGATGTCATGCAGAGCTTTATCAGTTCTGATGACGTTGTCATATAGAAGGTTTTTGTTTAAGATTCTTTTTAGCAGAGGCAGATTCTTGCAATTAGAGTAAATAATGACATTCCCCCAACATCATTCATGGAAAACGTTCTTCGATGTTTCTTGGTGGAAGTTAGTTTGCTGCCAATCAATTTTAGGAATGTATTTCTTTTTTATCCTTTTCAACAAATTGATTTCTATATGATGTTTCATTGTTTCTGAGTTCAGTGGATTGGAGAACTTTTCTGTAACTTCCCTTTTGTAATTATCCTTTCTTTCGACTCAGTGTTTCGTCCCTCCTCCCGGAATTTGGCATCGAGCCAACTCCTTATCTGCTTACGCCCATGGGGAAGAGTACACCGTAATATTCCCCTTTGTCGATCTCTTAATTCCTTGTTTACCTGAGTAGAAATCCTTTCCCCCCCGTCATATTTGTGCCTTTTAGAGTTGATTTTTCTTTTGAGAGACACTGACCTATTCTCTCAATGTACGACCATACTAACTTTAACTGTTTGCTTGGCTGCATTTCATGGAGGCTACGAGATACCTTAAGTTTAAGTCAAAACCTAAACAATTCAAAAGATTCTGTATAAGCGCTTGCATATTCTGCTCCTCAAATTGGAATCTCCAATGCATTTTAAACAGATTATTAATAAAAACAGTTTGAAGGATGCTTGCCAATTTCATCTTCAAGCTTCTTCTGATGCCTTTAGAATCCAGTTGTTAGGTGCATCTAATGAATTTTATCTTTTCGTTTAAGATGAAGCAGAACCGCAAGGAGAAGCTGCAATTTCTGAGAATGCAACAGCTTCTGAGAATCTTCCCACAAATGGGGCAGAATGGGTGGATCTCTTTGTGAGAGAAATGACAAGTGCCTCGAACATGGATGATGCACGAAGCCGTGCTTCAAGAGTTCTTGAGGTTCTTGAAAAGTCCATCTGTGCCCGTGCAAATGCAGAGGCGGCAAATAACTTTCATCAGGTTTTGGAACTTTTACAATTCCTGCTATTTGTTTATGCACCAATGATCTGCCACTATAATGTTCGTGATTTTTATCTCGTTTATTTAATTTTAGGAAAACAAGATGCTTAGGGAACAAGTGGAAGCTCTTATTCAGGAAAACAATATTCTCAAACGAGCTGTCTCAATCCAGCACGAACGTCAGAAAGAATACGAAGGCGGGAACCAGGAGTTGCAACATCTTAAGGAATTAGTCTCTCAATACCAGGAACAATTGAAAACCCTTGAGGTTGGTTCCATAAATGCTCAAGATCTTGCTTCCTTCCTTGCTAAAAATCATTAACACAATACTTCATGGTTTCACGCATACTTATAGTCTGATATCTCTTGCATCTTTTAATGAACTAGGTGAATAACTATGCACTTACAGTGCATCTCAAGCAAGCTCAACAAAGTAGCTCCATTCCGGGTCGTTTCCACCCTGATGTTTTCTAATCAGACATCGCTACATTGAAACCGCGGTAAACTCGATCCTCACAAGACTTCTATTCTATCCAAATAGTAAGATGATCAACCTGAACTTCAATCAGTAGCATGTTTGTAGGTTCCTCTTTTTTATATAGAAGGTATAAAAGAGTCGAGGCATCTACTTTTCCATCCGTCAGTACAGTGATTAATTCCTTTTCTTCTTCTTTTTGTTGTTTCTATCCTGATATTGGACTAAATTTGATTCTCATAGATATTTTTTTGTGTGTTTTCCTGATTATAGTTCGAAGCTGATTGGAATACACAGAATAACATTTCGATTGAAAAGTTTCATTACTTTCTTTCATATGCTTATCTAAATATCTACTTTTTCGGATACCCCATTCTAGATTGAAATATGCTCTCCCCACCTTCTCATAACAGCAATGCACCTAGTTCATTCCTGTTCTACCAATTATGCTCTATAATGCCTAGGATCCTTTCACTTTTGAGCACACAACCATAGCCCACTGATGGGTGATTTTCATAAAGCTGTAGGGTGATCTTTATACCATTCTTCATCAATGGGTTTTGCCTTTTTAACTGTATACAGCAACCTTATGATGCTGTTTGGTAAAACAAATTCTCATCTGGACAGCACCACAGACTTGGCAAAGATGTATTTCGAGCAGCGGTCTGGCGGGATACTTTGTTCGATTTGAAATGGTAAGGTAACTCACCCGTTATGAGTTAGTGCATTAGGACATATTTGAAATGAGTTTAAAATCGTATTTTAAATACTTGAAAAGTCATTCATAACAGGTTTTTAACATCTTCTTAACTAATAATGTTACCATGAAATTATATCTCGGGTTTGAAAATAACTCTAAGGTAGCGAATATTAATTATCGTTTAGCTACCGTTAAAGAGGTAGAGAGAGAAAGAGAAAGAGATATAGCTATTTAATTACTTATATAAGGTTGGATTTTTCTATCTTTAGGTTCAGTACACCAACTCCTGACTTGACATGTGAATATATATAAAGTAATTGCCTTGATTTGAGTAATGTCTGTAATAACTTCGACAGAAAAAAAAAAAAAAAAAAAAAAA
>NW_019268528.1:898343-930344 GCF_002738365.1 Cucurbita moschata
AAAAAAAAAAAAAAAAAAACTCTCTCAATCAATTCTTCCAGAAGTATCTAATTCCCACCGAAAAACTAATAAGTTAAAATTGCATTTTCCGTACTTTTAATGATTAAAAGAAGTTTATTTAGTCCCACTTTCAAAAACTTAAATTAATTTTTTTTTTATAAACTCGTCTAGAATAAATTAATTTCAACTGGTTAATTTATTAACTCTAGATTTGTGTCTTTGATCTCGAGCTCTGTGCTATTTACATCAGAACTTAAGAAAAATAAGAGTGCCTAGTGGAACTAAACAAACGATACCAAGTCTTCTCTCGGATTAAAAAAAAATAATTTAAAGCACGTTTAATTATTAGTATTTATATTAGACTATTAATTATTTATCGTCTTCTTTTAATATACAATTATAAAAACGAGAAACCGAACCTCATAGTTATTTATCAACTATTGTTATAAAAATAATTAAAACCAATTTGTTGTTATCACGTTTCATTTCTGATTCACAAATGGTTAATAATGCATTTTTAAAATATTTTTTTTATATTATTATACATTTTTTTCTAGAAAAAAAGTTATTAAAAATATACTTATCAGTGAGTTAAAATATTTTTTTAATAGAACTTAAAACTAAATTGTTGCTAGTTAAATAATAATTATAAATTTCATTAAAAAGGTTTATAGAATATTTTTTATACTATACGAAAGAATTATAATTAAATTTCGACATTTAAAATTATTAAATTAAAATGAAAGAAATTTTAAATTACACTAAAAAAAATAATATCTTAATCTTATAAATATTTTCGAAAAGAAAGACTATCAAATAGAAATAGGACATAAATCCTACTCAAACAAAAAAAATCACCCGTTAATCAAACTGAAAGGAGTCTTTTAGACAACATCATATATGAGATTAATTGTGTGTAGTTCTAACGACCCTAATTAGTGATATCAAAGTCATGCTTCCGACTTTGTCTCCGTTGATAGAATCCATGAAAAGAACATCTCTTACGTCGGTCAATCAGTCCTAGAAGCAATACAACGACACGAGGAGCTAACGATCGGAGGTGCTGCAACCTAGGAATCACCGAACAGCTCTTTCACTCTATAGGAATCATGGGCACGAACACAAACGGGTTATGTCCAAAGTCGACAATATCATATATATACTTGAATCCTACCATACACTTCATATCAGAGAGAGGGAGGGGCACAAATTTACAGAAGAAATCAGTAGAAAATGTGTTGCTCTAAGAGAATTTGAAATGAAAAAGCAAAGCATATGAACAAATTTAGTGTAGAAATAGTAAGAACTCTATAAATCAATTGAAAACCAGAGTTGTTCCACTTCTCATCATCCTCTTAAACTCATCAAAATTCACCATTCCATCCCCATCCAAGTCCACTTTCTTGATCATTTCCTTACAATTCTCAAGTTTCTTCCCTTCATTCATCCCCAAACAAGACAGCACCAAGCCCAATTCCTCCACTGATATCACTCCATCTTTGTCCTTATCAAACACTCCAAAAGCCTCTCTCAGTTCATCTTCATCTTCATCTTCATCTTCATCTTCAACCCTCCTCTGTTTTTCTTCAAAACCCATCACCAATTTCTCCCCCAAAACACAAAACTCTTCAAAATCAATCAACCCATCTCCATTTTCGTCCACCCCTTTCACCATTTCCTCTGCTTCCCTCTCTGTAATCATCATACTCATGTTCTTCAGCGATTCCATCAGCTCCTTCTTCGTTATGAACCCATCTTTGTTCTTGTCAAATGTCCCAAACACCTTCTTCATCTCTGATTTCTTCTTCTCCGGCGCCGGAGACAGCGGAGGAACGGCGGTGGGTTTGAAATGGACAGATTGGGGAGAGGGTTTTATAGATTGGAACCAAGCGGTGAATCTCTTGGTGGGGAAATACATGAGGAAATTGACAAACCCAGCAACGAACAAAACCGCCAAGAACAGAAGGTTCATCACGGATTCCATTGTTGAAGGAGGAGGAAGGTGCAGAGAAGGAGGGATTTGAAGAGAAGGGTTTTAAAGAACGATGAAAAGGGGGAAAGGAATTGAAAGAAACGCGGTTTTGAAACGCCAAATCTGCTTTTTGGATCCCACAAACCGCGTGGTGGGTATTGTTTCTTTTTATTTAAAACTCCATTTTGTCGCTGAAAATTGTAAAGAAGAAATGGTGTGTGTGTGTCATTGCGTGATCGTGCTTCAAAGTCTTTTAAATATGGAAATGATTCCTCCACACCACAACCAATTAATCAATGTTTGACGTAAATTCAAGCATTGCTAATGATAATAAACAAAACTCTATTCACTTTGAATGTGTAATTTAATGACTCGTGCACGCCGACCCGACTAAAAGAGGGTTCATTTCTTTTTCGAAGTTTATTGACGTTTTCAAAGTTTGGGAGCAATATAGTAACATATGAAAGTTCGGAGATTGCTAGTTCGAGAATCTTCGAGGGTTGAATTTTCTTCACTAAATATTTCTTGTTATGACTCGAACGTATTGTTAAGACTTGTGGGAGCATTTTGAAAGAAAACCGGTAAGAGATCGAATAGAGAGAGCTCTAGAGAGAATTTTTCGTTCTCGGTTGAAATTCTCCTTAGGGTCGTAACGAAGAACTTCTATATCGTTGATATACATCAAATAGACTTGTAGCCTAAGATTTCTACAAAGGTAGATTACCCGGTAGTTAAGGCATTACATTATTGACCAAAAGGTCAAAGATGGAGAACAGCCCCGTTAGTTATGTTATTGGTCAAAAAGGTAAAAAATTTGAATTACCTCTAAATAAAAAAAAACTCAAATGAGTTAATTTTTTTTAATCTTATATGACTTTAATCTAATTATATAATAAATTAGGTTATTCAGACCGTCTTAGAATGAGATTATTACGGAGATAGAGATAAGGACGCGCATATACAATTTTTCATTTTTTTTTTAATTTCAACCATTTTAAACGTCCTTTCATTTTCTTTATAATATATACGTTGAAAAGGAAGTCTAACTTAAAAATTAATGGTTGCAACTAATTGTATGTACACATGAAATTGAAACGAATATACGAGTGCCATTTGGAAGCAAGTAACATATAAACAATTAACTATCCCTCGAGGTGGTTTATTTCATTTGGGTTACAATCGATCCTATGTGGGGTCGACCTCTTAGGTCTCGATAACCCTCATAACCCTCATGCGGGCGTTTCTCTAGGTTATGGCTAACCCAATGAAGTTGGATTTGTCTCGTTTTTGTCCCTAGTCTCATCTCTAGGTTTCGTATCCTACATGCTTCATGCTTGTACCTCCGACCTTGAGGCTCAGCTCTTTGTCAACCCGACAGATTAGCCTCCTTTTTCTTGTCTTTGTTGTTGTTTTTCCTTTGGAATGTCCAACTTCTCCACCGAGATGGTCAAACTCTTGGCTTCACCTCAAAGAGTTGACCTCTAGCGTCTAGAAAAGTTATTTCGATCAAAATTAAATAAATATTAAATATTAATAATATGAATAATAAAACATAATTAACGTTAACCCATCAAGTTCCTATCCCTTGGAAGTTTATACAATAAGATGTCATTATAACGTCATTATCATAGCCGATAAGCTTTAAGAGTTATTTGACATGAAAGTTTGAGCTATAAATATTCAAGACTTTGAATTTGATACACCTTTCGTTAGGTTATGTTAGGTTGCACGAAGAAGGAAGAACTTGAAGAAATCTTGAATGTTAAGCCTTTTTTTCTCCAATTTTTCGGTCAAAAGTGAAAAAAAAAATTATATTCCTAATTTAACGACAATAACATGAACTCGATAAAAAAAATTTGAGAAAATGACAAATCTACCCCAAAAACCAAGTAAATAAATCATATTAAATATTCATATAGGTACGTCGAGATTCGAACCTTTTACTTAACAATATAATTACATCGATATCAGACAAAATTAAATAATTAGGTAAAATAAATTATTATTAATTCCTTGTTTCAATTTGATCACCAAAATAAACTACTTGGTAATATTAAATTTGATCCATGTAAAATAATTTTACCATAATTTATAAATAACGGTAAAAATTGCAACAAATTTTAAATTAAATTTAATAGCCAGAAATTACGTTCATGGGTATTTTAGTCTTTTCATAATTTTATTTAATAATAAGCAAACTACGTTTGGTAATCTTTTCAATAATAAATATATATTTGCAATTTTTTCAAAACGCGTAATTAAAAAGTTATTTAAGTTGTTAACCCAAAAGGAACGTTAATCATGTTGGGCCCATCATGTTGGGCCCATGGGCTTCTAATATTGTATTTTTGTTATTTTCAGATCCGAAGGCCCAATCCGATAAATACAAAGAATTTTGGGCCTCACGAATTTGGAGTCCATACAAAAAAAAACCTTTATTTATTTATTTATTTCTATATTATTATTATTTTTATATTTAATGAAGAATGAAAATAGCTAGAGGGGGAGGTTAAATTAACGTATCATTTTACTTGATCGACATAAGAAGTCTCGAGAGCCCGAGAACGATAAGATTTTGATCTAGTTGACGAACTCGTTGGCCATTGAGCGGTACTGATCAGTGACAGCTCGATCGAGCACCCGATACATAAATTTGTAATTTAATTTAATTTTTAAATAATTAATATTAGGGGGGGACTATAGAAGAGACAGGGCCACGCTTGAAAGTGACGGTCCAATGATGCAAAACCGTTCCGGTTCAACAACCTATAATTATTCTGTTAACTTTTTATCACATGCGCTTACGTACACCTCCTTGCCATGGTCCCTCCTCCAGCAATATTATTAATATTATTATAAATTACAAATTTATTTAACGCGTATTTATTAAATATATTTTAAAAGAAAATTGAGGTGGCTCATGTAAGGACAAAAAAAGTGGACATTTAAAGAGCAGCCCAAATATATGTGGGCCAGAGGATGAGACTGTTGAGGAAATGGGCCCTCCAATGTGGGCTGTAAAGGTGGCCCATGAACGTGGCTTTTTCGCTAGTACCGTGAGATATGAAAGAAGTGACACTCAAATTTGTCTCTTTCTGTTTTTGTCTTCGTCTGCCTTCAAATAATTCACTTATTTTCCTTTTTTTTTTAAAATATATTTCTACCGACTAAAATTAATTCTTTTTTATTTATTTAAAATTATTATTTATAAATAAAATACATTTATAAAAATATCTCCAATCCTTCAAAGCGTACGGGATGAGTCAGAGTTGGCAGGTTTAGGAATTGTAAGTATGTTTTATTTTGGTAGGTTGGTGATTGAAGAAGAGTGAAAAATGTCATTCTCATTCTCTCATTCTAGCACATCCCATCCTCCCATTTATTTATTTGTACTATTTTTTTAACATTTAAAATTTAAATACCGTAATTTTAAAAATTTTCAGAATCATGATTTGAATTGGAATGGATAAAAAACGAGCTCTATAAAATAATCATACTATTGTTATATGGTACATTATGCAATTGATATATGTGAAGCCTAGCAAGAGATAAGTCCAAAAAAAATTGTCTTTATTTGATTTTAGGGTTAAAAGGGTCACACTCACCTTTTCTTCAACTTTGGGGAGAGAAAATATGAATTATTACTACATTTTGTTTTCTTTTGCTTGTGCCCATTTTTCAAATTTCCCCATATTTTGTATGTAAAGATCTAAAGTTTGAATTTCCACCGCTACACCGTGTCAACGGTAAAAGAAAAAAGTTACTAGCGACCAGACATCCTTTTCAATACATACAACTTTGCATCTCGGGACGAATGATTATCATAGCCAAGTGCTCAGACTAATAGTTATTTATTGTTTATTGCATGTTCAAGTCATGTATGTCACGGTCATGTTTGTTCAAGGCGTGTTGTCTATAACTGCATGTTGGATGTCCCAATCATGTTTGTCTAGGACGCGTTGTCTATGGCTGCATGCCTGTTCCAAACCCCTTTTCCATGCTTTTATTTTAGATAGACTTTTACTATTTCATGTTGTGTCAAGATGGGGGTGTATGACCCGTTGCCAAAATCATGTCTACACACATACTATAGGAGGATATGACTAGTCGATACTTCTTCTTACTCGGGTTATATGCTATCAAAGTCGTTGTTAGTGTCTAATCTCTTTCAAATGGTTTTCAACGTATTTCCTCGCTCAAGTTTTCTAAAACATTTCTCTCAAACGTAACTCGAGGCTCGAACATACGCCAACGGTATCTACAAAGTCCAAACTTTTCACAGCCAACTTGTTCGTTGAGTTAGAACAAGAGCCACACAATAGTTGTCCCGCTATCTTAAAGTGCGATTGTGACAACGTACACTAATCGTCGTGGCTTAGAGGGCATCTATTGCCCTCTCTTTCATTCTTCGCTCGGTCCGACCCGAGATCCGTTGCTACGAAATTAGGTTTACAATAATAACTCCACAAAATAGCTAGCCTCCTAGCATATTTACAACTTTACCAAAACTCTTACAATAATTCACACAAATCCAACAAGAAAGGGTCCAAAATGCAATATATATATATATATATATATATATACTTCATATTGATTTTGGAAGTGGTTGGATGTTCTTTTACAAATTATTTTTAAGAGGATTGGATCTGTGATACCCAAATGGAATAATTTGGCATACACATAAATGACTTTAAAATAAAAGATGAGATTTGAGGATCACATGTTACCATGTGGGCAAAAGGATGAACTTTCTTTGTCTTTATGATTCTTATATCAATTCCCGCTTAAACTACACGTTTAATCTACAAACTTTTAAGATTGTGTCTGATTCTACGTTTAATTTTATGTCTAGTAAGTCCCTAAACTTTCAACAATTATACTCGATGGGTCTCTCCAATTACTCAACACAACATCGAAAAATTCAAATTCCGAGCCAAAAAAGTCGAAGAACTTAAGAGCGTACTAGACACGAGACTCGAGAAGAGAAGACGTAGGTTAAGTTAGATCCCACCATCTCTCCTCGTCTATATAAAGTTGGGAAGAAAATTGTATAATTTGGTATAGAGTGGTCCATGTTATGGCCTTTCTAACCCGTTCTTTCATCGTCTTCCTCTCAACAAAGACATTCTTGTAAATGTCTTCTTTCAAAGCGAGCTAGAGGTCCTAGCCATGCTTTTCCACAGCTTTCTTGAACTTTCTTCCTCTTTTTTCATTCATCTTCTCAATCATTTCTATGCAAAGTAAAAACCCTTTGGAAGTTCATGAAAGCTGTGGGAGAACATGGCATTTCTAGGCCCTAAATATCCCCCAACTCTCTATTCATCACCCTTTATGGGTACCCTAATTTTCTTGTTCTCTACTTTCAGGTTTTCTCGAGCTAGGCGGAGATTAACCCTCGAGCGCGAAACTAGAACGAGAGCTTGGCTACAAGACCCACCTGTGAAATCCCACATCGAGATGTTGGAGAGGAGAACATAGCATTCCTTGTAAAATTGTGAGGTTAACAGCGATATGCAAGGGCTCTTACAAGTGGTATCACAGCTAGTCATTGGGCGGTGTGCTAGCGAGAATGCTGAGCCCCTAAAGGGTGGATTGTGAGGTCCCACATCGGTGGAAGAGGAGAACGAAACATTCTTTATAAGAGTGTGGAAACCTCTTACTAATAGTCAAAATAGACAATATCTATTAGCAGTAATTTTGAGCGGTTACACACTCTGTGGAAGGGTCATCACTAATTCTCTTATTATCTACTTTCTTTAGAACGTGTTCTTGCATGGTTGCTCAAAGCTTCAAAGAACTAAAAAACCCGAGAAGCCATTCGAACCGAACCGAATCAAATCGAACTAAACCTAAGCGGTTCGAGAGAGAGCTTTCTATTTGAATGAAAATGGTGGGTTAGAGAGAGAAGATTCCTTAATCACCTTTCCTTTTTACCATCAATGATGATGTTCATTTTGCATCTCCTACATTTCTGTGAAAAACGTTAAATATTTGTCTCTTTCTTGCATCAGTTTTTTAACCACTCTCTGTACCCTTAAATGCCACAAAAAACATACAACAACAACAAAAAAAAAACATGTCGCTGTCTCTGTACACCATTTATGAGCTGTTTGTGTGCTCTTTTAAGTAAATAATTCCAAGCTTTGTGTATTGCACAGAGAATGTAAAATGCAAGGCAGCTGCATATTTATTTCTTAGCCTTTTTATCCACACAACGTTGGGGTATATTTTTAATTACCGAGCTCTCTAAAGTTCGATGACTCGAAAAATTCAATCAACCTAATCCAACCCGTATAATTGGCTGACACAAATCTTTTTAGTTTGATTCAGATCTATTTACGTGTGAATTTTCAACTAGAAAGGGTTTTCTGTAAGCCCGATGACTCGAAAAACCTGATTAACCCAATCCAATCCCTATAATTTGAGTTGGGTTAGGTCGGGTTCAAATAGATTCAAATTTTATGAATTTATTTAGTTCATGAGATCTCTCTAGGTTGTGAAGACTTACAAGTTCATTGCATCTCGTGGACTTTGGGTTTTAAATTATTTAGACTTTTGTTGTCCTTATATGTAGGGGTGTGACAAGGAATTTTCATAAGAAATGGACAAAATTCTACTATAAAAATTTTAATTAAATTTATGAGAGGTAAATCCAATCATGTTTGTCCCGAACATATTGTCCATGGTTGCATTCCCATTCCAAGCCCTTTTTACTTGCTTTCATGTCAATATGAAGGTGCATGACCGATCACCAAAATCATGTCTACACTTGCCATAACTAAACATCCCAAAATGTACTATAAGAGATGCAACTAGTTGTCAATTCTTACTATCAAGGTTATATCCTGTCAAAGTCGTCGTTGTTGCTTATTCACGCGTATAACATTGCTTTCTTCAAAACTTTTTTCAACATTTCGATCAAAAGTAACCTGATGCTCGAGCATACGTTGATGTCCGAATTTCACACGACTGACTTGTTTGCTAGGTTAGAACAAGTGTCGCACAATCGTTGTCTCATTCCTACAAGAGTGCAATTGTGACACCCTACGACACGGTCACATTATCCTTATGGACCAACACGGGTCATTTTAACATGTTTTGTCCTCACTCACATATATCCTATATTGGTAAAATAATAATACTAATAAATCTTTTAACTTGGTTTTGGTCGTAGTGTTAGTTAAATAATTATTTATAGTCAAAAGTTTAAATTCCTAATGAATTATTCATATATTAAATAAAAGTATAGTTTTATACAAAAAGTGAAAGTAGACCTTAGTAATGTAACACAAAATTTAATGTGATAAAGAGTTAGGTGCAAATTCACAACCATATGCTTCATTCATATTGAACCTTTTTGACATTTTATTATTATTATTTTTTTAATAATTAAAGTGGTAGGTGGAGGGACACTATTGGATAATAATGGCTTACTTTTCAAAATAATTGAATGGAACAGAAAAATTGAAATAAATTCTTATTTTCTTCTCTAATTTGGGTTAAATTATTATTTTCTTTTAAAAACTTGTCTTTTTTTTGGCATAAAATACAATGTTCTTCAACACACAAAGAGAATGGAAGTAATTCAAGAAAACCCTTTAAAAGCGAACGATGTTGATATCTCAAATCGTTGAGTTTTTCTTCGTAAGTTAATAAAAGATTCGAACCTAGCTTATAGCTTAGAAGATTTCGTTGTTACCGTACCAAAAGTCGATAACTTGACCCTGAAACTAAAAACTTGTGTTTAAACCGTGCTTGTAAAGCTCCCTGAGCTTTAGAAATGTCTAATAAATCTCTAAACTTTGAAACTAAAAACTAGGTTAGTTAAGCTCTCTGAGCTTTAAAAATGTCTAATAAGTCTCTGAACTTTGGAATGTCGAGCAAGTCAAGGACTTGTTAAAACGCTTTTGAAAGTAGTTTAGATACTGAATGTCGATACAGACGGAGAAAGTTCAAAGAGTTGTTAAACATGTTATAAAGTTTTCGGGCTAAAAAAACTCGAATGAAGAGACAAAACCCATGTGTTGGGCTGCAAAAATTGCATAGTCAAGTCGCTATTGGTACTTGGTTTTTGTCACAAAAATACATGTGTAATACCCTCTGTGTCTTCATTGATCTGATGTGAGAGTTTGGAAATTTGTTGGTACTAAAACTAGAAGAAAGAAGGATCATAATTGTTCTTACCCAAATTGATCTTCTCTGCAAAACCCTACCAAAATGTTCATCAACCAAATCTCTTTATATATATATATATATATATATATATATAAAGTGTTGTTTTTTACGGGTTTTCTTATTCTCGGGTAAATGATTCGTGTTTACTTGTGTCTCAACTATTAAAACACGATTTACACTCGGGAGTATTCTGGTCGTGACCAACTTGGTAAAATACCTTCCTGCATCTATTTGATCGACCAGTTCGTGATGAGTGACACGAGCTCATTATATACACTAAAAAGATATTAATCAATACACACTCAATCATATCGTATTATGCTAGTTAACAGCTCCAACTCCACAATTATCAGATATTATTCTCTTTGGGTTTTCCTTTTCGGGTTTTCCTCAAGGTTTTTAAAATGCGTCTACTAAGGGGAGGTTTCTACACTCTTATAAAGAATGTTTCGTTCTCCTCTCCAACCGATGTAATTCAACTTTTTTAACACGAATGTTTTAAATTTCAATGAGAATTTCAAAAAGGGTTATATAACAAACAAAAAGCACGAGTATTATTAAACAGTCGTTTGTAAAAGTAAAATCAATGTGAATTTGGAAGAAAACGATGATTCCAACATAACTCAGCTAGTTAAAACGGTCTGATTTGTGGTTCCTTATCCGGTTTGTTTGGTTGTAGCCTGCAATTGTAAAGGAAGCCTACACATAGAAAGGTGATTTAAGAAGGGAAAAGATTATACCTAAAAGGGATTGAAGAAATCCAGAGGTTGAAGAAGAGGGTTGATCCTTTTATTGTATCTTCCCACAGCTTTATTGAACCGCAGCCATTGAAATGGAAGAAATCCAAGAAGAAAGTAGCCTTTTTGTGAAGAACATGATGATGCAGTTCAAGAAAGCCGTGGAAGAATACAAAGAGGACCAAGAATTCTATCGGAAAATGAATGTAAACCTGTTTGGCAGGTGAGAAAATGAGGGAAAATGAGAAGGAAAGTGGTGGGAAAATCAACATGGTTATGGGAGATTTCAAGGGCTCCAATGGCTTCTACTTATAGCAAAACTTCATGGGTTTCAAGGGCTTAGAAGGGTTTGGTTTGTTTTTGGGTCACCAATCCCAATTAGAATAATGGAAGTGGGTGAGGAGAGAGAGAAATTAGTGAACAAAGCTCGTAAAAAAACCGACCTGTTTCATACGTTCGATTAAGAGATTGGCGCTTCGAATACCCTGAAATCGTATGTCACTGTACCTTCGAAATTTATTATACTTTAGCTCCCGTAATTTCAATAAATCTAAAAATGAGTTCTCATTATCTGATTCAAAGTTGATTTTTCTCTTCTAAGAGTGAACTCGATTCCTTTCAACTTACTTTATTAAACCCCAAATTCTTTTCTATAGACCAACACAGGTTCTTTGACACATTTTGTTCTGGTTCATCTAACATAGATTTGCTCCAAGCAAAGCACCCGAAAAAAAAGACGCCTTGTTGACATAGACAGTAACTTTTATTCTTTTTAAAGCTTTTTTTGGGTAGTTCTATCCAAGATTTCTCGTTCATTCCTATATTCCTCTTTTTACTCTAGTGAAAGTAAATTAATTTAGTAAAAAATAATAGTAAACTGAAAGGGGTCTAATTTTAAAATTGAAAAAAAAAATTAAATTAAATTTAGATATTTAAAAATACATTAACTACAATTTTTATTATAGAAAAATGATAACTTTATCGAAATGAGTATGAATATAATTAAAATATATATTAAAAAAAAAAAAAGTCATAAATGTACGTGCGGTTGGGATCTGACGGCAATGGTGGCAGCACGGTTGGGGCTATTTTGGTAGATCTGTCCCCTCTAAACTCTAAACTCAAGCTGTTCTTCAATACTTAAAAATAATAATATATATATATATATATATTTTTTTTATAATATAGTTTCAAGTTTTAAATATCTAAACTAATTACATTTTGTTATTAATTTTTTTTAATTATATGGATAAATATTAAAATTGGTTGATGATAAATATAAATAGTTTATTTTTATAGTATGAATGTATATATCGCTAAAAAAATAAATACATAATATACGTGTGAAATTTAAGGAATAAACCCGTTATAAGTTATGTTTATATAATAACATATATTTTCTATGTTATTGGGCATCTAGATCTGGTTCTTGTCGTTAATTACTAATTACCAATGATCGGGGCGAAATGGCACATCCCGTTTGCATAGCGAGTCAAAAAGCCATAAAAGTTTGTACGGAGCTATCAATAAATTTCGACAAAATCAAATATCTACGTTTTGTACATAAAAGAAATGTCACCAAGGGGCTCAACCGTAATTTAGTTTCCTTGGTCATTCTGTGAACTTGATCGAGAACCTGTTGGTCAAAGGAAAGGAGAGGTCCTAATGTCGGGAACTTGGCTAGAAAGTGTTCTTGGTCAGAAAATGTCACCATACATATAAGTGTTTTAATTATAATCAATTTTTTAAAAAAATTAAGAAAATACATCGTAGTTAAATACTTTATTAACACGTGACTTTTTCTAGTTCAACAAAAAATGCATGCCATGGTTAGGTATTCGAACCTCGAACCTTTGATTTTTTTTATAAAGTACACGTTTTATGCAATTGAACTATACTCCCGCTATTAACACATTTATAAGAATCGTAATGCATTCCTTTATATATGACCTAACCCATCGTCATGTGTGAGTAAGGTGACAATTTTTCCCAGCCTCACGAGCTAATATCAACGCAGTTTAATAAATAAAGAAGTTAACTATTATTAGTCAATGTTCCGATCTCTCCTCTATAATTATTGAATTAATAATAATAAAAATAATAATAATGGAATAATAAAATTAAAAAAAAAATCCAAAAAATTAGAATAGGGGCCTAGGGGAGGAGAGGTTGATAATTGAAGGTTGCAAAAAGGAGCATCTCAGCCATCCATCTCAAGTTGAGTGGATAATATTAATTAAATTAGAATTTTTATTATATTAAAATTTAATATCAACATTATTTTTTTAATTTAAAAAATTTCAAAGTATCAAGTTAAATATAAATTATCATTAATTAATTTATTAACCGCGTTATAAATTTTGTATGATTATTCTTTTATAATATCATATATAATATAATTTTGTATTTTAAAACATTAAATTTGAAATCCTAATAAATTAAAAGACATAAAAAAAAAATTGACTGATTTATTATATGAACTATTGATTATTTTGACTCGGTTTCTAGTTTTAATTGACCTAATACTATAATTTTTAGATCTCGTACCGATTTAAACCTACCCGACCCGAAAAGGTTTGTTGAATGTTGGAGACATATGCTTGGAAATGCATGAGTTCTAATTTGTCAATATGTTTGTTGACATTTTCTTGCTACTCCTCATAGTGTCCGACATTGTTTGTCTATCTTTTGATTTAACCCACAATTTTGTCTCTCTTTTCCTCTTCCTTTTTTTGTTATGTCGGGTTCATAATCCAATTCTTCGTGATAAAATTTTTCATATTTTATTACCTTAAAAGTTTCTCTAATTCTCTATTGTTTTCGATTGGATCGAGACTGTGTTACCTTCGAGGGGAATCGGGATTCATCTTTTCCAATGAAAAAAAAAAAAGCTAACTCAAAGTTCGTGTGGATCGAAAAGTATAAAAAAAAAATTATGTGGGATACGCTTATAAAACACTATTGAACTTCAAATAGAAATTGTGATGTTCGTGTAGAAAATGATTACATGAATGAACAAATACCATATAAATGAAAGCGATCATGAAAATAAGAAGTTATGATTAACAAATACTAATAGTTACTGTCTATATCAATTAGATGCACTCTTCTTTTCAATTTCTCGATGATAAGAACTTCTAAAGTGATCATATTTAATTTGTAGTATTCCTACATTAGGTGATTTAACCGCCTAAGCTCATAGCTAGTAGATATTGTCAACTTTGGCCCGTTGTGTACGTCGTCAGCATCATGAATTTAAAACGCGTCTACTAGAGAGATGTTTTCACACCCTTATAACGAATGCTTTGTTCCTCTCTCTAACCGATGTGGGAACTCACAATCCGCCTACCTTCGGGGCCAGTGTCCTCGCTAGCACATTGCCCAGTGTCTGGCTTTTATATCATTTGTAACAGTCAAAACCCACCGCTAGTAGATATTGTTCGCTTTGACCAGTTATGTATTGTCGTCAGCCTCACGATTTTAAAATGTGTCTACTAAGGAGAGATTTCCACACTCTCATAAGAAATGTTTCATTCCCTTCTCCAACTGATGTGCGATCTAACATGTGACCTCTTAGAAGTACTACAGGAAATAAGTATCATGATCATATCGCAGATGACGCAAATTTATTAAGTCCCGATTTCAAATTCTAAATTTTGGGTATGGAACATTATAAATTGTGGGTATGGAACATTATAGAAATAATACATTTTAATCCTAAAATTTGGTTTTTGTTGATGTTTTTTTGTTATGGTTTTTGTTGGCATTAAATTTCTCTCTAAACAAAATAATCTAAATAGTTTAGTGATTTCTTTGTCCTTGAGAAAAGCAAATGCTTCACCTTTTGAGACAAGACAACCTTTTCAAGTTGAAAATATAAACATTATGGGTAAATGAAACATTAGTTATTTCATTTGCCCTAATTTCGGGTAAGGTGGAACGTTTTGTTGAAGAAACCTGAGATTTTATCTGAAAATCAATGGAAACTAACAATTCGTGTATTTTATAAAAATTAGGGTTTTTAAATTTGAGATCTCCACACGTTCATGTGTAACCGCCTGAGCCCACCACGGGCAAATATTGTCATCTCTGAACTTTTCTTTTTTTAGCTTCTCAAAGTTTTTAAAACGCGTCTACCTAGAGAGATTTCCACATCCTTATAGAGAATGTTTAATTCTACTCTTCAACCGATATAGAATCTCACATCAAGGGTATGAGTTAAAGTCTCACACGAGTTAGAACAGAAAAAGTTAGAATTAGCCTACCACTAGCCGATATTGTCTTATTTGGACTTTTCTTTCCGAGTTTCCCCTCAAAATTTTTAAAACGCGTATGCTCGGAGAGATTTCCACATCCTTATAAAGAATGTTCTATTCTCCTCTTCAACGATACAGAGGCTCATATGAAGGGTATGAGTTAAAGTCTCACGAGTTTGAACACAAAAAAGGTAGAATTAAAAAAAAAAAAAAAAGTTATAATGAACATTAATTATGATTAAGACTAATAAATCATGACCATTAAGCATAATCTTATTGTAATTGACAGAAAACGAAAAGATTGTCGGTGTGGTTGAAAGTCGGGTGTCGCCCACTTTGGAACTTCCTCAACCCATATGGCAGAAAACGATGCAGCCCCGGCGTGGATGGCGAGGGAATGGGCAACGCCAATACCCTCCGGCATCAAAGATCATACCCTATAAAAATTGTTACAATTACACACGATTCTCTTTCCCGATCTCATTTACGAGAACATTTTCTTCAATTTTTTGTACCACTCGCACCATTTCTCCGTTCTCGAATTTAACTAGGGTTAGTATAGCAAGACCCAATAACTTGAATTATCTCGAATTTAACTAGGGTTAGTATAGTAAGACCCAATAACTCGAACAATCTCGAATTTAACTAAGGTTCGTATAGCAAGACCCAGTAACTCGAACAATCTCGAATTTAACTAGGGTTAGTATAGCAAGACCCAATAACTTGAATTATCTCGAATTTAACTAGGGTTAGTATAGTAAGACCCAGTAACTCGAACAATCTCGAATTTAACTAAGGTTAGTATAGCAAGACCCAGTAACTCGAACAATCTCGAATTTAACTAGGGTTAGTATAGCAAGATCACTGGAACAATCTCGAATTTAACTAGGGTTAGTATAGCAAGACCCAATAACTCGAACAATCTCGAATTTAACTAGGGTTAGTATAGCAAGACTCAATAACTCGAACAATCTGATTAACTTAACTCAACCCAAACAGTTTAAGTTATGTTATAAACTTATTTATACTTATTTTTCGACGGTTTATTCTTTAACCCCTGTTAAACATAACTTTTTAAGTTTTGAAATGAAAATTTTGGAAATATATATTGAAAATAAATTGCAAATCTTAATTCCATCACTCCTTAATTCTTCAAAAACGCTACTTCTCGATCTTCTCTTGAAGGCCTTATATAATCCAAGTTGTAATAATAAATTGACTTGCACGTGCTACAACCAATAGTGGATCGTTCCATCAAATTTCTTTATATCAAACCGTGTGGAACTCACAAATTTTGACATATATGCTTCACTTCTAGCAAATTAGTAAATACTGAAGAACTCACACAATCGAGAGTTCCATAACTTGTTATAAGGATTTTTTACTTTTTGATGTCAAAGTTACGATAATGCTAAGACGATATAGAATACTTAGAAACTGCTACTTACACCATTTTTCTCGCTCGTTAAATAGAGTTAGTGTCCATTTAAACAACTTTTTTTAGAACAATAACAACAAACAACGTATAAAGCAAAAACGACACCTCATGCCTACGAAACGACCCCCAAAACTATTTCTTTAGAGATCATGTTTCATTAATATTTTTTAAATTTTTTAAAAAATTAAAAAATATCATTACAGTTAGAATATATTTAAAAAATACATATGAAATTTTATGGAATTTTAATTTTAAAAGTGACATAACAGTAAAGATATATATAAATGTTTTGAAGTTTATAAAAAAGTTTAATAAAATTGAGACTGACAATGAATAGACTCAGACAATAAAATTAGAGACTGTGAAATAAGAAAGACTAACAATAAATAGGCTCAAGCAATGAAATTATGAGACGAGGAGAGGGCACAATTTCACGACCTTTTCTTAATTATATACTTTTATTGTATAATTATCTATATATATATATATATATATATATATTTATTTATTTATTATTGAGAAAATTGAATAAATAAATAAATAAATAAAAACAATATTGGACCCTAAAGGGAGTCCAATACAGGGACCGTCTTAATTTTGATTTCGATTTCGATTTCTTTTCCCCCAATTCCTTCTCCCTTCTCTCTCGGTCCACTTAGCTCAAAGCCCAATTTCTCTCTCTCCCAGTTAAACCCTAGATCTGAATCCATCGCCGGCCCTGAAGCTCCGTCGCTGGGCTTGCAACGCTCATCGAAGAACTCTTCGTCTTCCTTTTCTCCGTCTTAATTTCCGGTAAATTTCCTTCTGCATTTCTCGCTCGATTTCTCTACAATTTTCGTTCGCGAAAAACCTTTTATTTTCTTCGTTTTATGCCTTATGTTCTATCGGAAAATTGTATTCATGTTATTTAACATTGTTTCTGTTTGTGTTTGGGATTTTGGCGTTGGATTTGCTTCTTGTTTCGTTATGGTTTCATTTCATAGTTCGAATTCTATAGGCGCAGCCGATTCTGTGTTTGGGGAATCATCGGGATTGTTTTTGTTTCTCGATTTTATGGGTTTTCCTTTGATCTGGGCTGTTTGCTGGAAATTAAGCCCAAAGCTTGATGAACCAAACCCTAGATCGTACTTCGAATTACCTTTTATTAGCCCGTGGGAGAAATTATCGGAATTATTAAAAAAAAAAAAAAAGTTATTATTGACCTGGCTGGATCCCACGTGGGCTCCACGGTGGGCTGGGGGAGTTTTGCGTTTGATTAATTAAGGCTTTTTTTCAGCCATACATAAAGTGGTCTGGTTACTGGTTAGGCTTTTTTTTTCTGGCTAAGATTGACACGTCATCTTCAATGGCCCCCGATCCACTCGTACGGCCTACATTGTACACCAAGTTCGTTCTTTTAAGTGTATAACTGTCAATAAAGTGTAAATAAATAAAAATACCCTTTGACTTTAGTAAAAAAAAATGCAACTTTCTTTCAACAATACTTTTTTAATCTTTCAAAAAGTCTAAAAAATACCTTAATTTTTTTTAAAAAAAAGTTTAAACTTAGTTTTGGATGAAAACGGTTAATAATTTGTTTAAAAAATACTCTTGAACTTTTAAAAAGATTTAAAAAAATATCAACTTTTAAATGTGTTTCAAATACCTTTTAAATTTTTAGAAGTTTCATGAGTACCCTTAAACTTTTTTAAAATAATCTTACTATTAGTTGTCAAAAATACTTGTGAACTTTCAAAAGTAACGCTAAGAGGGAAGATAATTTATGAGATGTTAGTAAATGATTTTCGTCCATATATTGATGGTAAAAAACTTTTTTGAACAAAGGTGTGCTACCTTTAAAATTTCATGGATATGTTTTTCAATATACAACCTATGACAGAATCGAAAATTTCGGGATCTATTAAATACAATTGAAAGTTTAGAGGTCAAACACTTTTCAAAGTTCAAGCCACAGATTGGAAAGGCCAACGGCTAAAAACTTTGTAATTTAACCTTTCAGTGTATAGAACCATATGTTTTGTTTCAATTTCTTTAGCCTTCTCACATGTACTATAGCTAGTAATTCTGTATTTTTTTGGTACTATTTTCCTAGGTTCATCCAGAGGTTTGCTTCACTGTTCTTGTAAATTTCTTAACTTCATTATTTTTAATCGAATGCGGTTGTTAGGCCAATACTGGACTGTTAACGGAGTTAGCTCTCAAACATTCTGCAATTAACTATAAGGCCAGGCTATGTAATATCTTGTTTGTACAAATTTGAAACTTAAAGGTTTTCGTCCTTTGTTACCTCTACTTACTGGTTGTTTCTTAATATCCCGATATTTATGCTTTCCTGTGATCTACACTTCAACGTTATAGGCTGTAGATATCCTTGTCTAAATGTAGATGGTTATTTTGTAGCAGGAATTCTTTCTTCGGGTTGTAATGGATACACCTCATGAAATGATGTTAACTCCCTATGTGGAAAAAACGCCAAACTCTGATGAATATGGTGCGCTGACCAACACAGAACAACAGCCGAGCAAAAGGAGGAAAAAGAAGTCCATAGTCTGGGAGCACTTTACCATAGAAAATGTAAGTGCTGGATGTAGAAGGGCGTATTGCAAGCAATGCAAGCAAAGTTTTGCATATAGTACGGGATCAAAAGTAGCCGGTACTAGTCACCTAAAACGGCATATTGCTAAGGGAATATGTGCTGCACTTCTACGCAATCAGGACAAAAGTCATTTAACGCCATCGACTCCAGCTTCGAAAGGAAGTGATCCGCCAAAAAGACGTTATAGAAGTCCCAACTCATCTTCTATCATGTTTGATCAGGAACGATGTTGCCACGAATTCACTCGGATGATTATTATGCATGATTACCAACCCCACATGGTTGAAAATCCTGGATTTGTATCTTTTGTACAGAATATTCAACCGCGATTTAATGTAAGGGATTTCAACCATTTCCAAGGGGACTGCATTGGAACCTACCTAGCAGAAAAGCAAAGTGTCATCAAATTAATTGAGGGTATTCCAGGGCGCATCTGTCTTTCGCTGGACATGTGGACATCGAGTAAAACTGTCGCTTATGCTGTAATAACAGGTCATTTTGTGGATAGCGATTGGAAGCTGCACCGGCGGATTCTCAGCGTGGTCATGGAACCATATCCTGATTCTGATACAGCCCTAAGTCATGCAGTTTCAGAGTGCCTTTCTGATTGGAATTTGGAAGGTAAACTATTTTCTCTCACCTTTGATCATCATGCCACTGAGTCTGCACTTGGAAATTTGAGGCCCCTGCTTGCTATCAAAAACTCCCATATCCTGAATGGCCAATTTTTGGTTAGTAAATGTATTGCACGTACATTAAGCAGTATTGCAGATGATGTGTTAACTGCGGGATCGGTCATTGTTAAGAAAATTCGGGATTGCGTAAAGAATGTGAAGTTGTCTGAGTCTAATGAAGCAAAGTTTCTTGAGCTCAAAGAACAGCTTCAGGTCCCAACAGAGAGAAGCCTGTGTCTGGACGACCTAACACAATGGAACACAACTTATTTTATGCTGATTGCTGCACTTGAGCTGAAAGAAGTGTTTTCGTGTCTGGATAATTCTGATCCTGATTATAAAGAAGTGCCAACAAGGGATGATTGGATGCAAATTGAGACTCTTTGCACATGTTTGAAAGTTCTCTTTGATGCTGCAAGCATTCTCAGCACTATAAGCAACCCAACCGTGATTACGTTTTTTCACGAAGTATGGAGGATTCACTTGGAGCTTGCTCGTGCACTTGCCAGCGAAGACCCATTCACTTGCAGCCTCTCTCAAATGATGCAAGAAAAGATCAACAAATATTGGAAGGATTGTGGTCTAATTTTGGCTGCAGCTGTAGTTATGGATCCTCGGTTCAAGATGAAACTTGTAGAGTTTAGTTTCAATAAACTTTATGGTGATGAAGCTCCTGCTTACATTAAGATTGTTGACGATGGGATCCACGAGCTCTTCCATGAATACGTCACACTTCCGTTGCCTCTAACGCCAACTTACGCCGATGAAGGGAATGGAGGAAGCAACGTCAAGTCAGAAGGACTTCAGAGTGAAAGTCTTCTGTCAGACAATGGTCTCACCGATTTTGATGTCTTCATAATGGAGACTTCGAGCCAGCAAATGAAATCCGAACTTGATCAGTATTTGGCCGAGTCGCTGCTGCCTCGTGTGCAGGACTTTGACTTATTAGGCTGGTGGAAGCAAAACAAGATGAAGTATCCAACTCTTTCAACAATGGCTCGTGATATTTTATCAATACCAGTTTGTACTCTCCCCCCAGAATCGATATTTGATATGGAGATCAAGGAGATGGATTCATATCGAAGTTCATTACGACCTGCTACTGTCGAAGCAATTATATGTACACGGGACTGGATCCAATCTGATTTTGCAGAAGTTTCTGATGCACTTGTAAAAATGGAATATTAGAGCCTAAACCTTATTGTTTTCTGTGTATTTATTAGGCTGTGGAATCATCTATATCCTTTAAAATCTCTTGGCCACCATAGCTTTTGTACTCCAATTTCTTTACAGGTTGAATTTGAGGTTGAAGAGAGTTATTGGTCTCTGTCACCAATTGAGAGACCAGTTTTATTGGAATGAGATTTTAGCTGGTCTCTGTTCCTTGACATGTTTTTTACATTTTGATTGGTTGTCTTGAAATTGGTAATTCCCCAGTAAAAAGTGTCCCATGAAGGTGATGGAAAGGAGTTCTTGTATGTACTGTTTTTTAAAACCTGTGCCAAACATGACGTCTTTGCATAGTAACCTATGATCGTAAAATACATGTCATTGTTGTTTAACTATGTTCGTTTTGGCAAGACTCGCTCATACTCATTCGTGAGCAATTATATTTGATCTCTCTATTCTCTGTTATGATCTAACAGGCCAACAGTTACTAGAAGATCATGCTGTGATGAAAATCTTGCAAGGAACTCGAACGAATGCTAACCGATGTTTTACAAGGTACAGAATCCTCTCTATCTCTCATTCTAACTATAGCAAATGGGTTTTTGAATTTTGCCTAATTAGAGCTGTTTTCAATGAGGAAGGCCAAAGTTAAGCCTTCTAAGCCACAGTGAATGAAGCAGCATATGAATTACATCAAATGGCTTAGCAGGCCTATTTATCTTGAAATGCCGCTTTACTTTCATCACTCCTTTGTACATCTTCAAATACTTCTCTTCTGAGATAGCCTTCAAGATTGTTTTTATTTCTGGTATTTTCTTAACAGGTATCTGCACCGAAAACCGACTCCAATCTAGAACGTCGCTGAATGGTAATGAATAATTATCAGAAATGATCACTGGAACACAACCACCATAGATGGCTTCCACCACCCTCGGGCTTGCCACTTCATAGCCACTCGGGCAGAGACAAAACTTGCTTTTTCCAATCAATTTGGTGTAATTTTGGTTCTTAGGAAGGTATTCATGAACTTGAACTTCATTGTCTTTTTCCTTCCAATGTTGGATCATGATCTTCCTTATGTATCCATGAGCTCCTCCAGCGAAGAAAGCTAGAATTGTGCGGCTTTCTGGTGGCTGGCCTAAGTCAGGTGGCCCTAAAGTTCCAGGATGGATGTTGATTTCTGGGAGTGAAATGTCTATGTCGGGACGAAAGCCTTCTGTGATGTTTGCATTGCATACTACCCTGATGAAGTTCTTGAACAGTTGGGGGTTGGCATCTGACATTTCTGGTGCCTTGAAATCACCATTAAAAGTTTAGAGGAAGCATTAGAAAAAGAAGAAACAGAGACTTGATAACAAGTTGGTTGAATCTTATTTACCCAATCATGGCATGAAACCATAAAATGATCAGCACCTTCGCTTCGGTTCCAATATGGATACCTGTTGGCAATTACTCGAATGTAATCAGTTATCACATGGTGCATCCGATCACGGTTGTAGTCGGCGGGAGAGGTAATTGGTCTGTAAATGAAATGAATGATGTTGGTAATGCTCATAGGGAGAAGAAACACATGAGCTTGATCAGGATGGCTAGCTCTAAAAGGGCTCTTGCTGCAATCTAACTCATCTATAAATTGGCCTTCAATGGCGTATATGCTATTCAATGGACCATCATGGACCAGAGGCTGTTCCCCTTCTCTGTAACTCCATACCTTGAACCTCTGCACCATTTCTATGTGGCTTCTGCATAACATTTTGGATATATACTTTAAGCATAGTTCATCAAATCACTCAAATTTTATATCATATATTCATATGTTTGTTCTTTTTTCAGTAGGAAAAACTCAACTGATGAAAAGCATAAGGATTTCGGTAAATGGAGCCTCTGGGAATGTAAGTTTCTTTCTTCTCTGATGTGAAGTTTTTCCACCGAACTGCATTTCGGATCGACACTCGAGCTTCGGCCAAACTTGCTTCGATCATCCTCAAGCTCGTCTTCTTCTTCTGCTCCACAAACCCATTATGAAAACCAAAACACACACACACACAAAAACAAAACAAAAGAACTGAAAGGGAGAGCTTTTCTTCTTTCATGCTTACTTTGATGAATATAGCTTTCATGGGCTTGTTGCCTTCTCTCATGGCAGTTATGGGAAAGAAAGATGCTAATGGAATAGCTTCAGTTACTTGTGACAGGTCAAACAATGGCGGAATAGAGAGAAACAGGAGAACAAAAAGAAGAAGAAGAAGAAGGCATGCTGGGAGTAACAAGCAGCGGAAGCTTGCCATGGCTGAACTCTTCAAGCTCTCTCTCTTGCTCTAAGCTTTTGAAAGAGAAACTGAAGAGATTGCAGGCACAAAAAGGTTAGAAACTCTTCCTTCTTCTTCTAAAATCGATGTGGTGATTAATTAATGCATTACGTTGAATGATATGGTGGAAACATTGCTTGGAAAGAGTGATGCTTGTGGACACCGGTACCTTAAATAAGAATTCTTAAGAACTCAGATTCACAAATCTAATTAAAAATTAATCTACAAATCTATAGTTTTCTACTTCATTTTCATTTTGTTTACATGAGATG
Source organism: Cucurbita moschata (assembly GCF_002738365.1). NCBI lineage: Eukaryota > Viridiplantae > Streptophyta > Magnoliopsida > Cucurbitales > Cucurbitaceae > Cucurbita > Cucurbita moschata. The sequence continues at coordinate 921,943 of NW_019268528.1, forward strand.
ATTGAACTTTAGATACCCTCTTCATGGAGATATGAAAAATCTCGATATCTGAATACTCTAAACTTATTCAAGTCACTTTTGGTTTGCTCAAGATAAGAGACAGAAGTGTTTGGTTAAACGTTTTGTTTGTGATGCCTGGAAATAAAATGTTTGGAAAAAAATGTCAATCAATTGTCAATTGAGTTGTGTTCATGAGAAATGGAAAATTTCATATTTCAACCATTAATTTTAGATAATTAGTCGTGGTTAATTATTTTATTTTTATTAAGTTAAATTATTAAAATAATTCTAAGTAATTAAATTTTCATTTTTATTTTTGGTAATCAATCTTAATAATTATCTTCAAATAAATAATTATAATAAAATTATATAGTTAATAGTCCGTAGCATGTTAAAAATCTAATGAATATATGGTAGAGTAAATTATAATAAATGAGATATATTTTATAGATCTTGTATATTTATAATAATTTATTAATATTAAAAAAATCATGTATAAAATAATTATTACAATAGAACACTTAATTATTTTTCATTAATTATAATTTATTATTATTAACTAGAATTTTAATTTGAATCAATTGATTATCCTTCAAAATTATTATATACTAATGAATGAGCTGATCAAAATAAGTCCTAATAAATAGTTAATTAAAAAAACATTACAATTTACTTAACAGATTATCAACTTGAATTGTATTAGATTCAAATAAATAAAATGTTTTAAGGGTTTAATTCGTTCGACTTAACTTTAAAATTAGTTTACGTTTGAAAATTAGTTTTATTTTTTATTTTTTTTTATAATATATATTTTTTAGAGGTCAATATTAGAAAATAGAACTTAAATTTAGGATCTTGGGTCACATACTTTAATTGAACTTCAAGCAATGTATAGAGATCCACAAATATCTGAAGAGAGAGAGGCTCCAATTCTAATATCTTTGGAAATTGTACTTTTTTTATTTATGATAATTTAGATTTTGTTTTGATTTTGATTTTTTATTTTTGAAAATTATATTTATTTTCCTACCATCATTGAACATCCCCATCTCGTCTACGATCAATTGTACATGTTCAATCCTTTCAACGTTGTTTGCAAAATCATCAACTGAGAATAGCTTAGAAGTATCCTCTTTTTCAACATCCCCGACTCGTTAACACATTAGTGACCGTCACCGGCCTCATGTATGTCTCGACATGGCTTTCTAGATAAGGAAATCCTTTCGCTTTCATGATTAAGTTATATATATCACTGTTGAAAGCATCAGCTACAGTCTTGGAAATAAGGAGAACAAACATTTCTAAAGGCAGCAACAACAAATTATTGGTCAATTCAAGCACAATAACAAGGAGAGAAACCCTTGTCCTCGGCCATTATACATACCAAGATGCCATCTCTTCAAAAGCAAACAGTACGCCACCAACAGGAGCACAAAAAGCACTCCATAAGTAACAAGATCTCGAGATATGAAACCCCCCGACTTGGTACCAAGGATGCAATATATGTTGAGGATTGTTGGGAGAGGAGTTCCACATCCGCTAATTTATGAGTTTATAAGTAATAAATGTATCTATATTGGTATGAGATCTTGCGGAGAAACCAAAAGCAAAGTCATGAAAGTCTATGCTCAAAGTGGATAATAATATCATACCATTGTGGAGAGTCGTGGTTCCTATCACGATATCAAAGTCATGCCCTTAACTTAGCCATGTCAATAGAATCTTCAAATGTCAAACAAAGAAGTTGTGAGCCTTGAAGATGTAGTCCAAAGTGACTCAAGTGTCAAAAAATTGTGTATTTTGTTCGTGGGCTCCAAAGGAGTCGAGTTTCAATTAAGGGGAGGCTGTTCGAGGGCTCCATAAGTCTCAAGGGAGGCTCTATGGTGTATTTTGTTCGAGAGGAGGATTGTTGAGAATTGTTGGGAGATGAGTCTCACATCGACTAATTAAGGGGTTGATCATGAGTTTATAAGTAAGGAATACATCTTCATTGGTACGAGGCTTTTTGAGAAAACCAAAAGCAAACTCATGCGAGCTTATGCTCAAATTGGACAATATCATACCATTGTGGAGAGTCGGGGAAGAATCCTATTCTCGATCCAAACAAATAGGAAGATTACTAAACTAGCTCGAAATAAGCTTCCACTGCTCATCATCAGTATTGAAGAAATCAATCATTGTGCATCTCCTTGACTGGTCTAGCACAAAAGTTTGCAAGAGAGAAACCACCATGAATTACTTGGCTCTTTGTTTAAGAGAGTTTGAGAGTAACTTCAGAACAACATAGAACGAAGAAACAGCAAAAGAGGAATTCCAAGTCATTACCAATGCTTCAAAACAAAGGAGAAATCCTACAACTTACAAGTACAAACCCTGAAGAAACGAGGAAATTCTGAAACTCAAGGGAAAATGTACAAGGAACTGTTTTACCTTCACTAACAGTGTGCGAGGCGATAATATTCCATGGGCAGATAAGCCTTTACTTCTGGTCTACCTGAGCCGACTAGAAAAGCTACCTCGTACCTAAAAGATTTGTAACAGCTCAAGCTCACCACTAGCAGATATTGTCTTCTTTAGACTTTTCCGGGCTTCCCCTCAAGGTTTTTAAAACTCGTCTGTTAGGGAGAGGTTTCCACACCCTTATAAAGAATGTTTCGTTTCTCTTTCCAATCAATATAGGATATCACAATCCACCCCCCTTCGGGGTCCTGCGTCCTCCCTGATACACCACCCGGTGTCCACCCCCCTTAGGGGCTTACCGTCCTCACTAGCACATCATCCGGTATCTGGCTCTGATACCATTTGTAACAACCCAAGCTCACCACTAGCAAATATTGTTCTCTTTGGCTTTTCTCTTTCGGGTTTCCTCTCAAGGTTTTTAAAACGCCTGCTAGGAAGAGGTTTCCACAATCTTATAAAGAATGCTTCGTTCCCCTCTCCAACCAACGTGGGATCTCACAACTTTCAATTTCCATCAATGTCTTGGAAAATAGTTTAGCTTCCCTTTAACACAGCTTTTCTTTCAAAACCTAGAGCTTAAGCCAGTTATCATGCATGTCTGTTGGCTAAGTTCCCATATAATTACTACTCAATAACCAAAAAACTCTGTTCCTAGTAACATCAATCCTACTCCTACTTGAGCCAAATTCCACTAAAACTAATAGAACAGGTTGCAAAGATTTCAATCAACAGTAGCACAGAAGAACAAAGTGAAATCAGTACCTGCCCCACGTTCGCTAATTTAGAGAATGATCATGGTGTATAAGTAAGGAATACATCTCCATTGGTATAAGGCCTTTTGGGAACGCCCAAAGCAACGCCACCACGAGAGTTGTAATTCCTAACGCCACCACCACTGTGGAGGGTCGTAATTCCTAACACCCTCGACCATCATATTGGAAGTGACCACAAACTTCTTCCCTGCAATATTCTCCACTGCTAGATTATTTCAGAAACCAACAAGACCCATTATCAAACCGATCAAGAAGCATGAAAGCCACTTCATAACCAAGTAATTGAAATATCTGGAAATCCTCACGATTCCTCGCCTCGACCGCCGGGTATAGGTCGCGCGCTTCAGTGCCATCCATTTTCGGGGCTAGTTGATTCGGCAGGTGAGTTGTTACACATTCCTTAGCGGATTTCAACTTCCATGACCACCGTCCTGCCGTCTTAATCGACCAACACCCTTTGAAGGATCTAGGTTAGCACGCAGTTAGGCACCGTAACCCGGCTTCCTGTTCATCCCGCATCGCCAGCCAATCTTGCACGAATAACTCGTTATCAAAAATCCTGAAACAAACAACATCAATAGCAGAGTAAAAAAAAAAAAAAAACCCTAATCAAACCCAGAAATAGGGTTTACATAAACCCTAAACCCAATAAACAGAATTCAAAATCCAAAAGAGGGGAAAAGAAGAAAACCCAAACAAATAACTCAACTCACTCGTAATCAAGGCTCTTAATGGGAGCAGACATTAGCCCCAACAATGGCGACCTGCGATGAAGAATTGGCAGATGATTATAATATTTATTTAAGCTTGAAATATAATTTCATGAAATTAAAATTTTAGATTAAGATTTTTAAACAACTGAAAAAATTAAATTTTCTAAAATTAAATCATATAATATTCCTTTTTAAATATATTTGGGAATTTAGTAATTATAAATATATTGTGTCTTTTGCTTTATGTCTTTATCCAAAAATAACAATTCATTATTATTATTTTTCTTGGCTTAGGGTTGAAGATTTTTAGCCATTGATTGGTCTTATTTGGTTTATTCCATTTGTCATTTTCCTTTTTTTCTTTTTCTTATTATTTTTAATTCTTCGAGTTCATCTAAATGTCCCATCTACTTAAATATGTGTCACAAATTAACGACCCATGTCCAAAATTCAGCACTTGAGACCTGTGGATTTCGGGCGTTCCCTTATGGTATGCACGTTAACCACTCCTCGTACGACAGTCCCCACAGACCAACACAAGTCATTTAAGCATGTTATGTCTTCACTCACATGCATCTAAGAAAATTTCCTAAGAGGTCACCCAACATAGAATTGCTGCACATTTAACCAATGAAATTTCTATGATTGAGCCACCGAAAAAGAAGGTGTACTTTGTTGGTATAGATAGTAACTTTTAATTGTTTTAAATCTTTTTTAGTCATTCCATCTTCGAGAATGCTCTCATTTAGGGGTCATATTGGTTCATTTATGTACTCTCTTTTTCTCCAATATTACATCAAATTCAATTATTATATTTAACCGATCATTTAAACCTAAAAATTTAAGCACTAAACTTATAATATAATTGAATAATTATAAAAAAATTAAATTAAATTAAATTATAAAAAAAAAAGTGTAATTGGTCGTGGGCTTCTCATGAACAATTATGGGCTATAATTGAATTATTTGTTGAATTTTGTCCACATTTAATGTACAACCTATCTTAGAAAATGATGCACCTTAAAAAGCACTGTTATTATTTATTACATTTACCTACCAAAAATAAGACAAAAAGCTCAAAAAATGTCCAATTCAACGATATAAATTATTTTTTTTAATCTTATATATGACATCAAAAAAAAAAAAAAAAAAACATTAATGAACCGATATCTCGTTTAAATAAGAGCAACTATGGTTAAAAAACAGACTTAAAAGAATTGATAATTGTTATGTATAGCAACCGTGCACCTTTCTTTTCAATGGTTAAATTAAGGTTCACTAGAAGATTGAACAGACATGAGATTAACTCGATGTCTTGAGAAAAACTCTTTCTAAAGTAAGACAAAAATTCTGCAATGAGATAAGAACTATCGAGAGGAGCAACAAACCTTAGAGAATGATCTAGAATGTGAAAAAGTGACGGGAAGTGCCAATCTTCTTGATTAGTCCTAACCATCTTTTATACATCGAACCGTGCAAAATTGTCGGTCATTTTGTGGCAGCCTCTTCAACTATTTTCTCAGTCAATTGGTCCTAATCTCGAGTTAATGTTCTTAATGTTTTGAGCTTTTGTACCGTCTCATATTCGTTGAGTTGATGTGAAAGAATCAATAGACGAATAAATTAAAATACACAAAGTAATTTTTTGAAAAAAAAACTCCCGTTGACTTTTCTAAACATAATTTTTACTGAAATACGGAGGTTATGCGTATCTATTTAATATTTTGATTAACTATTCATCACCAAATCATAATGGGTACAGCAGCATTCAGCAAGATCCATTTTCCGCTCCCTTATCTAAAAAAAAGTACGCATTTTTATTTGTTCTTCATCATACCCTATTGAAATTCATTGATTTTATTTGTGTTCTTATTAATAAAAGGCTAAAAATCAACCATTTATTAACACTGATTTGCTTAAGAGAGAGAGAGAAAGATCCAATCCCGACGTTTTCGTGTCGGCAACACGGTTTAATCGGCTGCCGGAATAGCGACACTCAGAAAAAGTATACTCATCCGTCCAATTCCAGCTCGATTTCATCGATCACACGCCAATCACGCTGCCAAAATGGTTTGAGCATATTCCTCTCCCCGAACCTTAATCTTCCCAGTTCTTCAATTCCTCTCCCGATTTCTTTCTCTCTACATGTATTTCATGTCTACTGTCTTGGGTTCTTGCTTGATCGTCTTATTTTTCACCCAGTTTCTTTAGAACCCATCAAAGTTTTGTCCCCAAATCCACTGAAGTTCGCACGGAGTAGCTCAAATGGCGTTTGTGCTAGGTCTCGTGCTGGGTGTGTTTGTCGGACTAGGTCTTGTCGTGGGTTTTGTAAAGTCCGAGAATGCTCGGTCGAAGCGACGGGCTGATCTTGCTGCTACAATCGCTGCTTTTGCGAGAATGACAGTGGAAGATTCGAGGAAGATCTTGCCTCCTCAGTATTATCCCTCTTGGGTCGTCTTTTCCCAGAGCCAAAAGTTGAGTTTTCTTCTAACTTTTCCCTCTTGTTTCACTTTTGGATGAAGTTCATGAGGTTGCCTGTTCATGGTGGATTGACATTGGATCTGTTGCCCCATTTTGCAGTTGACTTGGCTCAATCAGCATCTTACCAAGATTTGGCCGTATGTTAATGAGGTAGATTTTGTTTTTGTTTTTGTTTCTGGGTTTTGTTGTTGATGTGTTGGTCCCTTTTTTACCTTGTTGAATTTTGTGTAATAGGCTGCTTCTGATCTGATAAAGGCTTCAGTAGAGCCTGTTCTTGAACAATATAGGCCTATCATTCTGTCATCACTCAAGTTTTCCAGGTTCACCCTTGGCACTGTGGCTCCACAATTCACAGGTTTGTTCATGTTGGGGAGCTGGGGTTGATGATTTCTCTTGTTCTGCCTGATTTTTCACTCATTGGGTTGCTTTCAATGCCGTAATACACTTGTATTTTATGTTCCTACTTCAAACGTTGGCCTCTTATGTGAAGTTTGGCCCTGCAACAAGGGCTAGAGATGTTTAGAAAGACCTAAATCCTAGTTCCTAACTTTAAAAACTTGATAACTTAAAACTCTCATCGTCTCTCGATACCGTCTAAGGTTGACAAATTCTGTAAAGGCTCAAGCCCACTGCTAGCAGATATTGTCCTCTTTAGGCTTTCCCTTTCGGGCTTCTCTGGTAGGTTTTTAAAACGCGTTTGCCAGGGAGGGGTTTTCACACCATTGTGAAGGGTGTTTCGTTCTCCTCCCCAACCGATGTGGGATCTCACAATCCAGTTCACTGCTAGCAGATATTGTCCTCTTTAGATATTGTCCTCTTTAGGCTTTCCCTTTCGGGCTTCCTCTGTAGGTTTTTTAAAACGCGTTTGCCAGGGAGGGGTTTTCACACCCTTGTAAAGGGTGTTCCGTTCTCCTCCCCAACCGATGTGGGATCTCACAATCCACCCCCTTTGAGGCCCAGCGTCCTCGCTGGCACTCGTTCCTTTCTCTAATTGATGTGGGATCCCCACCAAATCCACCCCCTTTGGGGCCCAGCGTCCTTGCTGGCACATCGCCTCATGTCCATCCCTTCGGGGCTCAGCCTCCTCGCTGATACATCGTTCGGTGTCTGGCTCTGATACCATTTGTAATGGCCCAAGCCCACCGCTAGCTGATATTGTCCTCTTTGGGCTTTCCCTTTCGGGTTTCCTCTCAAGGTTTTTAAAATGATCCTTCTAGGGAGAGGTTTACACACCCTTATAAAGAGTATTTCGTTCTCCTCCCCAACCAACGTGGGATTACCTCAATTATCAAAAACAAAAGTGAGCATTGTTGAGGATTGTTGGGAGAGGAGTCCCACATCGGCTAATTAAGGGGTTGATCATGGGTTTACAAGTAAGGAATACATCTCCATTGGTATGAGATCTTTTGGGGAAAACCAAAAGCAAAGCCACGAGAGCTAATGCTCAAAGTGCACAATATCATACCATTGTGGAGGATCGTAGTTCCTAACCAGCATTTTGTTTGAAATTAATGGGTGTTTCCTTTTTTCCTTCTTTCATTCCAAGTAATGTTATCAGAAATTAAGTTTATAAACACTCTGTTCTAAAGTTTATATGAAGTTCTTGCTGTCCTATTCTATATGTCAGGAATTTCCATAATTGAAGATGGAGGAACTGATGGTATAACCATGGAGTTGGAAATGCAGTGGGATGGTAATCAAAGTATAATACTCGATATAAAGACTCGACTCGGTGTTGCCCTACCAGTGCAGGTATTTCTAGCCAATCGTCCCTCACGTATGCAGCGAATTGATGTTGATATCTTCTTTTTGGATGAACTAGCAATGAAGCAAGTGATGAATGAACTCTTTTTTCCAATACTTTTTTGTAAAAAGTTGAAGCTTAAAGTTAGACAATCTTCCGAAATTCGTGTTTTTAGTACGTATTCCCACATAGACAAGATTCTCACAGGAAAGCTCATTGAGCACCGGGGGG
>NW_019268528.1:930730-961785 GCF_002738365.1 Cucurbita moschata
GGGGGGGGGGGGGGGGGGGGGGGGGGGGGGGGGGGGGGGGGGGGGGGGGGGGGGGGGGGGGGGGGGGGGGGGGGGGGGGGGGGGGGGGGGGGGGGGGGGGGGGGGGGGGGGGGGGGGGGGGGGGGGATAATAAAGTTATTTAATAATAGATTCATCGATAATGTAATGCCCCAAGCCCACCGCCCACCGCCCACCGCCCGCCGCTAGCAGATATTGTCCTCCTTGGGCTTTTCCTTTCAGACTTCCCCTCAAGGATTTTAAAATACGTCTTTCAGAGTTCCAAATACTGTCTTCAGGGGAAGTCCAAAAAGGATAGTACTTGGATGAGTACCGGGTTGCCTTTTAACCACTTATTTTGTTCCAGGAAGTATATAGTTACATTTGATATTTATCTGTTCAGGTAAAAAACCTTGGATTCACCGGCGTTTTCAGGTTGATATTGAAGCCTCTGGTCGACGAATTTCCGTGCTTTGGCGCTGTTTGTTTTTCTCTACGGCAAAAGGTATCCGATAATTTTCGACTAATACATAAGGGAAAGCTCATTATAAACAAGCAGCCAATATGATGAACTATTAACCATTTCTTAACAGAAAAAGTTGGACTTTACACTTAAAGTTATTGGTGGGGACATATCAGCAATACCTGGGCTTTACAGTGCACTCGAGGTATGATCGTTGTTCGTCATCATAATCGCTGGTTTAGTTCCCTTGTGAATGTTATGCTCTTACTGATTGTCCATGGAGATTCGAGTTTTAAATTTCGTTTCGAGATAGATTTAACATAAGGCTTATATGTTAACACAGGGAACGATTCGAGATGCTGTTGAAGATTCTATTACATGGCCTGTTAGGAAAGTTATCCCTATAATTCCTGGTGATTACAGGTATGACAACAGGAAACGTTCGAACTAGCCACGACATCTTGTGGCCTTTGCTCACTACAGGGGACTTGCATTTTTTAACTTGTTGGTCAACTTGAAACAAAAGATACCGTAGAGATAGGACAGTTGTCGTATGAGGTCTACCCTATGCTAGATGCTAAGGTGCATTATAGATCGATATGAACATCATGAGTTGTCCCATAATAAAACCTGTTGTTGCTGATACTTTCTTCCCGGTTCCTTCTTCCATAACCCGAGCTCGGAGAAGGAAGAGAGAAGAGGGCTCCCTATGGAGAATGTGGTCAGAAATCCATACTAGAGGCCGACCACAACGACCGAGTTGATTATCTTCATACATAAGGATACTATATGACCTAGAATAAAAGATTTTAAAATCATCACAAACCTCCCTTTTCCTTTTTCAGTGACCTGGAATTGAAGCCGGTTGGGATACTGGAGGTGAAACTTGTGCAGGCGAAAGAGTTAACGAATAAAGATATGATCGGAAAATCGGATCCCTATGCGGTATTATATATACGGCCGCTCCGTGACCGAATGAAAACGAGCAAAATAATTGTGAGTTATTTTACTCCTCTTTTGCTTTATCCTCTCTTTTGTTTATTGTACATGATATAAATTAAGATTGTTTCTTTTGTAGAACAATGACTTGAATCCCGTGTGGAACGAACACTTCGAGTTTGTTGTTGAAGATGAATCCACACAAAATTTGGTTGTGAAAGTGTATGATGATGAAGGACTTCAGGCTTCTGAGCTTATAGGGTGTGCTCAGATGCGGTTAAGTGAACTTCAACCTGGTAAGGTAAAGGATGTGTGGTTGAAGCTGGTTAAAGATCTGGAGGTTCACAGAGATAATAAGAACAGGGGGCAGGTAACAACACCTTGAATCTCCCCGACACTCGACACGGAAAATAAATAAATAAAACCATCGATCTGCTTAGGATGAAACTTTTGCTGCATGTTTCTAGAATCTCTTTGTAACGGTCCAAGCCTACTATTAACAGATATTGTCCTCTTTGGGCTTTCCCTTTCGGGCTTCCCCTCAAGGTTTTAGAACGTGTATGCTAGGGAGAGGTTTCCACACCCTTATAAAGAATGTTTTGTTCTCCTCCGCAACCGATGTGGGATCTCACAACCACCTCCTCCCACACTCGTTCCCTTCTCCAATTGATGTGGGACCCACCAATCCATTCCCCTTCGGGGTCCAGCGTCCTCGCTGGCACACCGCCTCATGTCCACCCCTCTTCGAGGCTCAGTCTCCTCGCTGGCACATCGCCCATTGTCTGATTCTAATACCATTTGTAAGGGCCCAAACCTACTACTAGCAAATATTGTTCTCTTTGGGCTTTCCTTTTCGGGCTTCCCCTCAAAGTTTTAAAACACGTCTACTAGGGAGAGGTTTCCACACCCTTATAAAGAATGCTTCATTCTCCTCCCCAACTGATGTGAGATCTCACACTCATTCAGTTAGAATTGGTTTTTGAACCTAGTTTTTCAAGTATAGAAAGCCACAAAACCCGAATGCATAGTTGTTGGTGGGAAACAATTAAATTGCTCGTTAAATGAATCTTTTGCCTATTGGTGTCAATATCTGAGTCCACTCATCGACTTTATACTAAACGTCTTTGTGTACTATCCACCTTTAACGTTCATGATACTCGTCATTTCCCTACGTAATACGCTGATTAAATCAAAACGACGTAAAGCAATCCCTTGATTCTGCTAAGAAGACTTCCTGTTTCTTTTAATGATGTGCATTCCTTTGTGATTTTCTGAATGTCTGCCTATATAAGGTGCACTTGGAGCTCCTATACTGTCCGTTCGGTATGGAAAATGGGTTTACAAATCCGTTTGCCCCCGATTTTTCAATGACTTCCTTGGAGAGTGTACTAAAAAGTCGAACAAATGGAACGGAAGCTACCGAAAGCGAACAAGCTGCCACACAGAAGAGGAAGGAGGTTATTATTAGAGGAGTACTTTGTGTGACAGTAATATCTGCAGAAGACTTGCCTGCAACAGACATGGTAGGAAAATCTGACCCATATGTTGTACTCACCATGAAAAAATCAGAAATGAAGAACAAAACAAGGGTAAGGCTCCTACGCTGTTGGCCCTCTCATTCTCCTTCTGTGATCCTTGGCTTAAAATGGCCTCTTCTTTAATCCTTGGTTTCTGTTTCAGGTTGTGAATGAGAGCTTAAATCCTGTATGGAATCAGACATTTGACTTTGTTGTTGAAGATGGATTACATGATATGCTAATTGCTGAAGTTTGGGATCATGACACTTTTGGAAAGGTCAGGCATCTCTCTATTATTATTGTGTATTTTTCGCCTTTCGTTTCGTGAGATCTCACATCGGTTGGAGAGGGGAACAAAACATTCTTTATAAGGGTGTGGAAATCTCTCCCTAGTAGATGCGTTTTAAAATTTTGAGGGGAAGCCCAAAGAGGACAATATCTGCTAGTGGTGGGATTGGGCTGTTACAAATGGTAACAGAGCTAGACACCGGGTGTGTGCCAGCGAGGACGGTGAGCCTCGAAGGGGGTGGATACCAGGCGATATGCTAGTGAGGACACTGTGCCCTGAAGGAGGGTGGATTGTGAGATCTCACGTCGGTTGGAGAGGAGAACGAAACATTCTTTATAAGGGTGTGGAAACCTCTCCCTAGTAGACGCGTTTTAAAACTTTGAGGGGAAGCCCGAAAGGGAAAGCCCAGAGAGAACAATATCTGCTAGTAGTAGGTTTGGGCCTTACAAATGGTATTAGAATCAGACACCGGGCGATGTGCCAGCAAGGAGATTGACCTGCAAGGACGCTGGACCTCGAAGGGGAATTGATTGGTGGGTCCCATATCGATTGGAGAAGAGAACAAGTGTCAGCAAGGACACTGGGCCGGAAAGGGAGGGGGGAGGTGGATTGTGAGATCCCACATCGGTTGGGGAGGAGAACAAAGCATTCTTTATAAGGGTGTGGAAACCTCTCCCTAGCAGACGCGTTTCAAAACTTTGAGGGGAAGCTCAAAAGAGAAAACCCAAAGAGGAGGACAATATCTGTTAGCGGTGGGCATGAGCTATTATAAATGGTATCAGAGACAGACACCGGGCGGTGTGCGAGCGAGGACGGTGAGTCCCGAAGGGGGGTGGATTGTGAGATCTCACATCGGTTGAAGAGGGGAACAAAGCATTCTTTACAAGGATGTGGAAACCTCTCCTTAACAGATGCGTTTTAAAACCTTGAGAGGAAACCCGGAAGGGAAAGCCCAAAGAGAACAATATTTGTTAGCTATAGGCTTAGGTTGTTTCAAATTGTATTAGAGTCAGATACTAGGCAGTGTGCCAGCGAAGACGCTAAGCTCCGAAGAGGGGAGGGGGGTTGATTGTGAGATTTCACATCGGTTGGAGAGAAGAAAACTTTCTTTATAAGGGCGTGGAAACCTCTCCCTCGTAGACGCGTTTTAAAATCTTGACGGGAAGTCCGAGAGGGATAACCCAAAAAGGAAAATTTCTGCTGATAGTGGGCTTGAGCTGTTACACCTTTCAAGCTAAAATGTTCTTATACAAATGCTTTTAGCATGTCTTTGATTTCTTAGAATTTTTAGAGGATCAAACCATCCACCTTTGAGATGGTAATTGGTGTCGTGTCTATGAGCTCTACTCGAATTGATATCTGTTTTAACTTGTTTATATGTTCCTTCTCTTTTGACTGGTAGAGGTTTTTCGTTAAACTTACTTTTGCCTATCACCTCTACTTCATGTTATAGTGATCTCAGCGAACGATGTTTCTCGAACTTATCGAAACTTCCTCTTCACTGACATTGATTTGTTGGCTCAATCAGGATTATATGGGAAGATGTATTTTGACACTTACAAGAGTAATACTAGAAGGAGAATACAAGGAATCGTTCGAACTCGATGGAGCCAAGTCAGGACGGTTAAACTTACACCTCAAATGGATGCCGCAACCGATCTACCGTGATACCTAAGCAATCCGTACCAGCAGAGTTTGGGCATGTACAATACCTACTCGAGCGAAACGCCTGAAGATTGTATATAAAATTGTTCCATACACCTTGGGGCTATCCAGACCACTGAGTTATGAAGAGAAGGGATTCCAAGCAGATGAAAGAAATAGGCAATGCCTTTGTTTTTTTGCTTTCCATGTTAGGATCTATGGTACTTTGAAGTGACAAGAACTTGAAGGAATTCTGAAACCTTTTTAGGTGTACTTATGTTTGGTTTAGTTTGAATGACTCATTCTTTGTGAATCTAAGTTTGAGTCACCGTTATGGAGACGTGTATGTTTCCACCACCTATTTCATTCTCTATTTTCACAAAATTCTTCATTTACTTTCGTGGGAATTCAGACAGAAACTCTCCGTGGAAATTTCCAGAGATCGGATTCCCCGCAGATAATTTTTCTCCATTTATTATTCTTTCTAACAAGTAGTTATTTCAATTTTTTCATTTTTCAACATAATCTTCGTTTACAAAAAAAATTCATAAGTAAAAAATATATAATATGCTACATGTGTTGAAAATATACTTATATTAAGCGAGACGGAGACGTGTTGAAAATATACTTATATTAAGCGAGACGGAGACGAGACAGGGTGGAAAATTAATGGGGAGATGGAGACTTGACTCCATTTATCCAACAGGAAAAAAATGTTCCCCACTCGTTCTTCATTCCTCTGTCTAAACGAGAAATCCCCTTCTTATTTAGGGCTGGTCCTCGCAGGATCGAAGTAAAATGGACATCTCTACGTTCATTTAGTTTTTTTCCTTAAAAAAAACAATCCCTATAGGGGCTAGGGATAAAAACCAATACAGAATTTCGTCTCAATTAAGACATTATAGTACACATGGACCAAAAAATGGAATTTATTCTGGAAGTTTAAGAACAAAGGCTAACCTTATATATCTCTGTACAATTATCAACTCAATTTTGACCCAAGCCTACAGATCTTTCGGCCAACATCGCCAGTAAAATTCCTGTGAACTGTTGGGCAAACACCTACCTCTGCTACCGATCAGCATTGTACTTCTCTGGGAAAGCAATGGAGTACAGACACAACAAAAAGATTAATCATGTGGTCTATTACAACGTCTCTTATTTAGATCTCTACCAACTGAAAACGATGGCAGATTAGTTTCAGCTTTGAGTTCAGAACGGCATCGATCCATCGGACATCGGAAGCTACATCGTTTCAATTTCCTTTCTACGCAGAAGGGCTCTCAAGATTGTAAAACCAGAAATCAAAGCAATCTGCAAATGCTCACAGCTACTTGTTTTTATGCAGATCTGACCCATTTTATGTGTATTTAAGTTGGCGTTAACCGACAGTCTCATGCTTCGGTTAAGCCGAAACTCAGACTCTACATTTCCACTCAGGATGGTTTCCTTGTCGAAAGAGAGAACGGTCATCGTTAGACTGAGATGGTCATTCCTCACTGGGTAGTCTTCACCTCTTAAAGTAGCTACTATGCTTCCACCATATGCCATTTGTCCTGCTCCTTCTATACGACCGCCATTGGCTACGAGCTTCACTCGCTTACCTATCGATATGGTATCTTCAAGCTTCACACCATAATAGCAATTTCTCTTGAAAGATATCAGAGAAAGTCCAATTCCAGGATGGTTGTGCTTAATGTTCCCCAGCTTAGCATTACTATGAACAGTGTATATCCTATCTGTACCAGAAGATTGAACATCTAGACCTAAAGTATAAGAAGATCCCCTAGAATCCATGTAAGAGGCAGCACACTCAGATTGAATGTTAAAGAAACGCTTATCTTTACTCACCTGCCCAGTGACTGAGGTAAAAACATTTTTGTTCATCTCCATCGCTGTTTCGAGATTTATCCCATCGAAGCCTACATCATGATCCCATCCTTGTGGGTCAAGAACAGGTCTCACAATCCACTGATCATCTACTGCAATGCAACGATATCTATGAACAGGACAATCTGAGTCGAAACTGGGTGGGACAGCCATATCTGGAAGCAGAACAGCTTCCGCCTCGGGCGATGCCTGCAAATCACCATTATTATCATTGTGTTCCGAGTCTCTATGTTTTAAAAGCTTGATTTCCTTCCTCCTTTGATACTCTTCTCTTAGCTGTTTCTTTAAATATAGAGTTTCCCTGTATTCCAGCTCATCCAGGTATTCCTTTTTCTGTGAGTTCGACAGCTTCTCGAATTGGGATTTTGTCAGAATGCGTATCGAAGGTAGATCGTCGTACTCATCTTCTTCATTGTCCCTTAGTAGAATAGCTTCAATGTCATAGTCTACACCTGATGGACTTGTCGTATTTCGGTGCCGTAAAATAGATGAGAGTAAGTGGGGAAGTGAAGGCAGCCGGGTATTAGCTAATGGCCCTAGCTCAATGCAATTTTGAAATTTCAATAGGGTATTAATGCTGCCCAAAACTTTATAACAAATGCACAACAACAAGAAATGTGATCTCCAGACCTGCCCATTTGGAAGAACTTTTTCCCCCATAATATTTTTCTTACACTGAGGATGGTTCTCGACCAAGAGGACGGGATTTTCAAGTCTTGGGTCTGACACTGCCTGATGTATATTTTGCTGCAAAAGCTCTGAGCAATGGGACACATACGATTCGAAGGAGACAGGATATCCATCAGGTCCTTCTGGAAGAGCTGAGGAACAATGTGTCAAGACTAGGATGGTGTTGAACCAAATTGCAGGACCAAAGACCTCATTTATTAGCTTCATTAAAAAGTAGTCAGCATGATTCTTGTTTATGAGGTCAAGGCGCTCGAAGTACAAAACAATATCTGGTGGGGATTTCCTTATATATCTCTTCACAGAAAACAAGATTTTCTTATTTCTCTTCATATTTCCTGAGGACGATTGGGAAAGACCGGGGGTATCAATGATGGATACTTTAATCCCATTAATCGTTCCCACAATCTCCTGAATACGATCGGTTGCAGGTTGAAATGCATCAGTTGCAGTTTTTGCTTGATCAAAGAGGGAATTTATTGTAGCACTCTTGCCAACTCCTGTTTTTCCCAATACAAGTACTCTAAATGTGAAGCTTGATTCTGGTATCCCAGCTGCTTCTTGTTCAGCTGCTTTTTCTCTGGCTTTGCCTCTTTCAAGATTTACTCTTTTGAGATCGGATTCTCCTACCTGTATCAAAGTTGCTAGATGTATTCGATACAGGACCTTTTCCACTAGCAAATTGTTCGATGTCTGCCCGATTCTCTGCAGAAGTCGAAAGAACTGAACTTGGAGGTCCTCAATCATTGTCAACACATCCACCTTTACCCTGTTAGAGCTATGTTGAGACTGTTCCAGAGGCAAATATTCTTGATTCTCCAAACTACCGCCAGAGTCTGATGTATGAGGAGCAGTGGGCGGTACAATAGTGGTTGCTTGAGCAACTTCAAAAGATAATATGATGTTATTATAGAATTTGCGAACTTTGAAAAAAAACAGAAATGGTTTATAAAGCAAGTTTACATTATTCTACAGTAGAATGTAGCTCATTCTAAGCAGCTTTAACAGTAAAGAAGTCTTCAATAAAACCATTTTCTCTGATCACCGACCAAATAGCACCATCAACATTATATTTCTACCCTGTGACTCATTGGGACAAATTGGTTGACATAAGAACAATAATGTTAAGGAAGCCAGGCATAAACTTAGCCATTAAAAAAATTTCACAAAGCTCAGTAGTTTAGCCTACATCTAGCCACAAATAACAAAAGTGGAGCCAATCTACCACAAGGTGCTGGGGTACAAGGATAAGAGATAACAGAATATGAATCTCTACAAGTGATGAACATAAATATATATGTTTCTTGAATCTTTACAAATGGTGACCATAAATAGTTAATTAACTCATTTGTTAATGAAATACAAATAACAATCAAATCAGGCAGGAAGAAAAAATTCAAACAACTAAAAGTATTGATAAAAAAAGGAACTATAAATGTATTGATGACCAACAAAGAACTCTGCCAAAATGACTCAAATCTTTAGCAGCAGATTTGGAAGGCCCTTATCGATATTCTCAATTTTCTCAAGATGGTACCAAAAGTCAGTAAAAGAGTCATTTTCAATAGGGGTTCATTTTGTTAGGTCTATGAAAAGTTCATGTTCATGGCTAATCACTATATGGGTGTATTTTCTGTTTTGTACTTTTTTTTCACTCTAGTATTCCTTGATCTTTTATGCCTTTGAGAAATTGTTTCTAGTTCAATTTTTTTATTTATTTAAATACTACTTTGGTCCCTAAATGTTCATTTTGGTCCCTGTACTCTCAACTTTAGATCATTTCATCTCTGTACTTTCAAAATGTCCATTTTGATCCTGAACACTTAAAAAATGGACCATTTTGGTCCATTCATTTCCATTTTTTATTTCACTTTTTAAGTGAACAAAATGGTCCATTTTTTGAAGTACAGGGCGAAATTGAACCAAAATTGAAAGTACAGAGACCAAAATAAACCAAAATTGAAACCACAAAAACTAAAATAGTATTTAAACTTTTTTTTTTTTTTTTATAAGAAGAAGATTAAAGGACCCCACTCCGCTGGCATTATGCTTAGGACCCAACATACTAATCTCCTAGGAACTTCACACACTCCAAGGCTAGCACCTAGTGACACCATATATTTTAAAGTTATCTATCTAAAGGCTTGGAATCCAAGAACTTAAAGACCCCAGCGTAACCATCAGACTACCCTTTGTGTGTGTGTGTGTGTGTGTGTGTGAGCTTCAAGAGTTCCAAAGTTTACGAAAAGCAAAGGTACATAGAACATCAATCCTTCACTATTGTCTAAAATATATCCCTTAATAGTTTAGACCAACAATGATAATTTTAATGTGGCAGCATCCTTACAAGAGATCCTGTTGAATAAGTAAACCAAACAAGCTATGAATTTTCTCAAAATCTATGCAATCAGCAGAGGCAAGAGAATTTTGAATCTAAAACAAAGACAAATTCATCAATTAGACTGATATGTACCTTCGCCATCTTGGTCTTCATCCACGTGTTCTTTATTTTCCTCACCAAAGAAACTGTCACTCCCCAGTAATGGTCTTGATGAAACCACTGACTTGGATAATAATTGAGAAAACAACCAGTTTCTAACACCCTTCATTCTGCCTGCAAAATATTAAAAAGGAATGGAAGAAAAACGTTCTAATTTCAAAATTTCCTACACTAGAATTAACTGAAAATACCATGGTTCATGCATCTTATCAATTGATCACATCTCCTAAGTCCACCAAATGAGAAGAAAAATAACACAAATTATTTGCATAAAATGGCTTGAACTTCGGCAGGTCCAATCTTGTAAGCACTTGCTGATGACAGACAAAGGCCCTCCGTTCCTCGGCAATATAGATCATCCAGGGTAAAAATGACTACCATTTAGACCCAACAAAAGTTCACCACATCAAATAAAACACACCTAAAGATTCTTGTCCCACCTCATCCCCAGTAATAAATGTCGGTCCCATTAACTCCTTGAACTACCTCTACGAGAACTTTTAAGTCAATAAAGTTGTGTGCCTAAAACATCCTGGTTTCCCTTCAATCCGCATCAAAAGTCTATCCACCTTGAATTGATGTGAAGTCCTCTGTAAAGACCCGGAACATATTTCCTTTAATCAAGTTCAAAACTACATCCACCCTTTTCCATCTCTTCCAAGTTCCCAAAGAAATCATCACAAAAATTTTCCGACCACAACTAGAAACGATATGAGAGACTTCACAAGATCTATTCCAAAGGGGCCAAATAATATTATGTCCACTTCTCTTCAATAGACGAGCACTTTCCCTTTACATCCACTATTATCAACTTCAATCCCAAAAATCTTGTAATCCATCTGACAAGATCTACCCTAATAATCCAAGACATCATGAGGCAAAAAGACACCAAGAGTTACTAAAATCTCAACGGATACGACTCGACATTTTCCAAGATATGCATGTCCTTAACCATCACCACAAATCCTCATTCTTTTATCTTTCCGTACCCTCTATTCGCACTTCCAAGCTCAACGACATAATAAAATACCTCCTAAACAGCAACCTATATCCAGTTCAACTATACTATATACTCACCAGATTTTTCCATTGAATGCGTAAAAATAAGAACAATAAATTCAGCTAAATTGTGAAAGAAAGAGATAAATTCTCACCTCAAACAAGAAAACAGCAGTGAAATCAACCCGAATTGAATCAAACAAATCGTCGAAGCGATAGCATCAGCTCAACTTCTCCAAGAACCAAGCCAAAGTTGAGCCAATATTACGTTCACAACCCAATTACAGAACTTCCTGTCGGAAACCGACCAACAAAGGTCCGGCCGATTGAGATTCCGATTCCGATTCCGATTGACGAGTACGGTGAGGACAGAGGAGCGAGCAAAATTGCGAGGGCTAAGGCGAGAGAGAAGGGATAAGACAGAAACACAATTTGGAAACTGAAATGAAACGGAAGCACAAGAGAGGACAACGGGTAACTATAAGGTGCGGAAAGAACCATGATAGTTTAATTTTAAAATGCGACACGTGGTAAGCATATGATTATGATGAGTATGGCTGCACACGATAAATACCTGGAAGGGTAATGAAAAACACGTGGTGGAAGGAGAGAGGTCAATGCAATATCACTTTTTGTTTTTTTCTTTTCTAAAGAAAAATCCATTAAAAAATATTTAAATTTCAAAATTGAATTTTTTAATTCAATAAGGTAAGAAATTAAAGGATTAATTATTGATGTCTTAATTCAATGGATTAATTATTAGGGTATTAATTGATGTCACTTACTAAATTTTACATAATCTTATTATTATAAAAAGTTTGCCTCCAAGCAAGTATATAAATGTTTAGGGCCTACTTATATTTTATTATGCGTTTTAGTATTTGAATTAAAAAAAAAAATTTATAATAAACTCTCAATTATTTTAAATATATCGATAATTAAAATTGTCAAAAATGATAATCCACTTTAAAAAATGAAGAAGACTATAGTTTTGTGAAGCGGGAGTTTGACAACCCGACCATTACAAACGTCTAACTTACAAGCCTAACATATTCTCAATCTCATTTGTATTGACCTTGGGAAAGTTTATTCTTAATAAACGAAATGTTTTAGGGTAAGAGACCAATTATTATCGGACTTTGACTTCAAAACTACACGCGCTCGAACCATCGAGTGTTGACGTTCATGTACAACCTGTTTTTTAGAACAAATTGAAGCTGTTTCCCTAATGAATAGTTTTGAAAACGAAAACAGAATACTTCCAATCCGATCTACGAAAGAAAGCATCTCCGTTCCCGATCACATGAAAAGAGTCGATTTCGACTTGATTGTACAATTTAATTTCAAATGCTGTGAAATTCTCCCTTTTTTCTCTCAGATCTTTGTAGGGTTCATAGCTGACAACAAAGTTCAGATAGAGATATTCAGAAAGCTCAGAAGTAATTCAAAGGGTGTGATCAAGAAGAACTTGGAATGTACACATAAGTTTATAGAGAGCTCTTTCTTCATCAACAGCAAAACTCGACTTTGAACACAGCTTTTTTGTAACTTTTTTGCAACATATGTCAACAGAATCAGACTGAAAATGTCATAAACGTTCATATGTTCATGTCAAGAAATAGATTAATCAGAGACGGAATCAATGGAGACTTAAATTCATCAGTATTAATCACGTGTAATAAAAAGGCTGAAGAGGCAGCCTTTCATTGTACTGTTACTGTTTCATGTTTGAATTAATAGGTGGTTCTCCACCAAAAAAAATGATGGATAAATTTCAAAATCGGAAGCCCGGGACACGAAGAACCCGAAATTCTTAGAGATATCTAAAGAGAGAGCTCTAAAATTAGATTTTTCATACCTCTTCTTCATGGTATGTGAAGAGAGATCAGTTATCTGCTGAGCCACAACTCCATGTACTGAAACACTCCATGGCAAGTCACCAACATTACTTGATTAGTAGTGAAAAGGGAGTTAGAAAAAAGTACCAGAAGTTCCCTTCAAATAGTAGGGATCTGACAATGATCCTCCCCAAAAAGTTTGGGCACGCCTGGATCTTCTACTAGAATGCGTAGGCATCCACTTGGAGCTCAGCTTGTCGCTGAAAACAATATCGATTCCTGGCTTTCATGGAAAACAAACATAATCGATCGAGTTTCAACCGATCTCGTCCCATAATCAAGTTATGAAGCATTCTGTTTCTCACTTGCTTTGTAATAGAGCATCTTCTGCACATAAAACATCATGTATCCTTGTGCAGCCCTGACGATGTTTTCGTTGACTTGGGTAATCCAAGCATCGTCGCACTTATACCATTGATTACTTAGCCGCAAGTAGGTCACGTAATGACCAGCGTCTAATTTTCCTTTGTGAGTGATAACGGCAAACAACTCGAACTCAGACGATGTCTCGTTACAACCATCTTGTTCATCTCCATCGAAAGGAAAAATCCTATTACCAAATCGATTTCTCAAGATTGAAGATGAGAGATAGGGTGCCATGTCTAAAGAAAACGGAAACTGCAAATATCGGTCCACCTTCCTCGACATTTTTCGAACTGAAGAATGCTCAAATCTTTTAATGTGGAAACAAGAAACTAATGGAAGCTTTCTTATGGACATCTGTTTGAGCGATTCCTGCCGCACTTGACACTGTTGGCAGAAGAATTTTTGGTCGGACCCGAGTTTTTCGGGTCTAGTGAATTGATCCAAACAACCCACCAGGGAAGATAGTCGCTGGTTTTGGCTCGAGTTCATGCAATCTGCCTCGCCATTGCAAGGAAGATTGGACCTTGTGGCCGCCATCTTCGCAGATCCCGCTAGATTTGGTTCCAAATCCAAAGAGATGTCTACACATGGATCATAAGTTGTCGATGTAAAACCACATGCCATACACATGACATCAGATCGCAATATGCCAGAAAATACTCTATGAGCAATACAACAGTCTCCATTGCCTGCACTGGAAAAGAGACAGGGATAAGTCATTCAATACTTTAATGAAAATAATATTCTAAAATCAGAATTATTCACATGCACCAAAATCAGAACTTAATAGTTAAATGCTGCGCTAAGACAAAATCTAGAAGACAGCGGCATAAAAATTCATTTCAAACTCCATAAACCACAGCCATCTAACATGAATGATGTGTACGGAGCCTTAGTTTTGTGACAATGCCAATGCAAATATCAATCTAAATGATTTTTCTAAAAAACCATGATAAAAAAAGCTCAAAGTTTATTTGAATTCGTCAATACGTTTCTCGAGTGAGTTATGCTTATGATTAATAACTTTATTCATATTGGAAAATTGTCAAGAATTGGAAATTTTGACATTAATGGAGGATTGTTTAGGAGATTTTCCAGGAACCAGTGATCCTTAACAAACCTGGTCTGAACTTTCCTCATGAATGGGTTCATAATTGTCAATGTGTTCAGCTCAACAACGCAAATTGGACTCGAACAAAGGGATTTTTAGCGTGAGAAAAACGTGAGGTGGTTGATCCTACTAGCTCATAACCAAGTTGGTTGAGAAAAAGTTGACTTACAAGTGAGAAGTAGAAAAAACCATCAAGCCAGCAGGTTCAGTTTGGAAATTAGCCCTAAATCTTTGAGCACTTGTCAACTCCTAGAGCAATAGCAACATTCCTAGACTCAAACCCTGCAGTTAAATTTTACGGTTACTTCCCAACTTTATACACATCACTATGAATTATCTTGGCTTGGGAAAAAACACGCTGATATACATAAAATAAGGTGATCATTAAAAATCAGTTTAAGCTGATCGTCTTTCTTATATGCAATGCAGCAAATTTCATTCACATGATATGCCTTGGGGTTATCCATCGACTATTGACCGGGCTTTTCGAGTGAAAATATAAAAATACCCACTTAAGCAGCTAAGGATTTTCCCCCCATTCAAATGAGACATCTTATCCAAGAAGTCAGTCGGAGATGTATAACCAAGCTATTTAATTATGCAGAGTAACTGACAAGCCTTATCATGGACAGCCGATACAATTAGTAACTTTTCCAGCCTCAATTCACCTATCTGAATGCCTGGCAGAACTGGCGAAGCCAGGAAGGGTCAATGGATGGGGACAATTAGTCTTTGGTTAGATGTAGTTTTCAAAACAAGTGTTGCGGCACCAAAATCAGTAGGATTTCATTGATGGTAAAAAGCCAAGAGTATGGAGCTCACAACTCAGTAACAGAGAATCACACGTCTAGATGATAGCATTTAGAGAGGATACATAACATTTCCAACTTCACGAGGAGCATTGCGTGCAATATAAAAAGTGTTTGAGAAGTGCCTAAAGGCGTGTTTGGGAGTGACTCTAAGATCGTTGAAATTGCTTTCTCATGTTCAAAATCACTCTAAAACATGTATTTGATTCTTCGAAATCAATTAAATACTCGATTTTTCACTTCTAAACATAATTTCATGCCAGCGAAATCAATTTTAAATGAATAAAAGCATATTTGAACATAACAAAAATGATTCTGACTATTTCAAAATCACTTCCAAACATATCCTAGATCACGGAGGGAAATGTAACAATAAAGAATACATAAAATCCATGCCCGGGAGCCCGATACAGGGCCATCATCAAGGTTCCGCACATAATTTGGTATTTACAAGAACAAAGTATCATAAGAATGCTACTACCTACCAGAAGAAAAAAAAAAAAAAAGGCATATTTGCAACAAACTAAACTTGAAAATGATTCTGTTCTTTGACTTTCAAACAGCAACCAGTGCAAAAAAGAAAACAGGAAATAACAAAAGGAGAGAGAGGGGGGAGAAAAAGTAAATACAACATGTACATTGTGTGAAAAGGATCTTAAAGCAAACAGAATATTGAAAAGCAGGAATTTACCTTGACTGTAAGGTTTTCGCCGATCTTTGTCTACCTTTTCGTGGATGCCTTCGAGAATAGAGATGAAAAATTCGTGTGCATCTTGTTGTTCATAACTTGCGAGGTTTGCAGCATGTTGCCACCAGCTGCAACGAGACACCAATTGAGTGAATTGGAAAGAAAAAAAGAACCCCATCTTTACAACGAAAATAAAGAAAACTAATTGAACATTGAAGAATCAAACATTCTACGAAAGAGAAAATCACGATCAAGAAATGCATCAGAATGAAACCTCAATAAAAATTTTGCTGGGCTGTAAGGGATCCGATCACCGGAGAAGACAGCAGAAAATATAGAATCCAGATCACAAGCCAGACAGCTGCGCGAATTTTTACTGCCATTTCCATCGTTGGCATTCGAATTTTTATTGCCCACATTGACATTTCTCTGACAAAAATAGCGATTGTGACGATCACTCAAGAAAAAATTCCTCAACGGCGGAGTATGCAGCAATGCTTGCAAGACCGAGTTCATAAAACACGTATTCCCCAAATTGTTCAATCCCCGCAACCCCCAGGGCAACTCGGATTCAGAACCCGGATTGGAATTAGCACAATCAAGTGGACTCGAATTAGCACCCACTAAAACCCTCTCCCTCAGATCCGGTACCCACGGCTGATAATCAACCCTCCGCCGCTTCCTCAGATTCTCCGGCGGGAGAAGAGGCTGCGACGGCGGTGCTCCACTGGAAGAGACCGCATTCCCGCCAAGAGTAGACGCCGTCGTTTGAGCCAACACCACTGCAGCGTCAAAGTCGCGATCATAAACCTGGTCGCGGCAAGCACAGCAAAAAAGCTCGGCACGATCGACGTCGACAGCGATCTCATGACCTGGCGGCATTGATTCGGCGTGAGCCGCGGCATGGGAATGGGAGGGCGGCGCGTGACAGGACACGGCGGCGCAGGTCACACAAGCATAAAGCCTTGGACGAGCGGAATCACCGCAGGAACCACATCGGGGAACCTCGTTGGGGTCTCGACGGATGGCGGCGCGGCCACCGGGGGGCTTGACGCGAAGACAGTCTTGTAGAAGGCGGAAGGACTTGGAACCATTTCGAGAACGGAAGTCGGCGAGGTGGGGACAAGAAGGGGGGAAGATCTGAGAGTTGAAAGGAAGATTTGGGTGGTGACGATGGTGGTGGTGGAAATTGGAAGACATGGGAGGGGAGGTGAAAGCGATGGGGGAGGAGGGTAAGAAGGTGAGAAGAAGAAGAAGATGATGATGGTGTAAGCCCTAGATTTCATAGACATAACCTTCATGAATTCGGCCCATCAACGGCTGAGATCGCAGAATTGGGAGTGACAGAGCATGGTGGGCAATGAGGATGAGCTCCTTTTTCTTCCATTTCTTTTTTTCTTTTTTCTTTTTTTTTTTTTTTACTTCAAATACCAAAATTAGGTCATGTTAAGAAGAGAGTAGGTTATGATCCCTACACGTAGTCAAAAGGACATACGAGTGGCACCAATCTAGTTGTATTAAGAAGAGAGTAGGTTATGATCCCTACACGTAGTCAAAAGGACATACTAGTGGCACCAATCTAGTTGTATTAAGAAGAGAGTAGGTTTGTGATCCCCACGTATAGTTAGATGCCCATGTTAGGGTCGTGGTGCCCATATGGCCGAGATTAGGTTGTGATCCCAATAGTCAGAAAGACATACGAGTGACACCCATCTAGCCGTATTAAGAAGAGAGTAGGTTGTGATCCCTACATGTAATCAGAAGGATATGCGAGTGACACCCATCTGACCGTATTATAAAGAGCGTAGGTTTGTGATCCCTATGTGTAGTCAGAGGGACAAATGAGTGACTCTCAACTGCCCATGTGAGGTTCGAGTGGTGCCCATCTAGCCGTATTAAGAAAAAAGTAGGTTTGTGATCTCTAGTTATAGGGACATACGAGTAGCGTTCATCTGGTCGTATTAAGAAGAGAGTAGGTTTGTGATCTCTATGTGTAGTCAGAGGGACAAATGAGTGACTCTCAACCGCCCATGTGAGGTTCGAGTGGTGCCCATCTAGCCGTATTAAAAAAAGAGTAGGTTTTGATCCCTACACGTAATCAGAAGGATATGCGAGTGGCGCCCATCTGGCCATATTAAGAAAAGCGCAGGTTTGTGATCCCTGTGTGTAGTTAGAGGGACAAACAAGTGGCTCCTATCTGCCTATGTGAGTATTGGTGGCACCCATCTAGCCCAGAGTAGGTTGTGATCCCTCGGTGTAGTCAGAGGGACAATCAAGTAGCTCGCATCTGACCATGTGAAGATCGAGACAAATAGTGTTTCAAGCGTTTTTCTTTTGAAAATGAGTTCTCAAGATAGTGTCAGACAATGTAGGTATACCAACCTTAACCAATTGTATCTTCGTGTGCTCCTATTTTCTTTCTAGTTCCTTATTTAATTATATATAAAATTTTATATAAAGAAATTTACTATTTTGTAAAATATTAAAAAAAAAAAATTGTTTGATTGCTTGATTCTATCAATTATAAATATGTTTTTATTTTGAAAATTATTCCAAAAAAAGACTTATTTTATTTATAATTTTCCCACCACTACACCTATTTGACCAAAGCATTAAAAACTTTAAAAATTAAATTTGATTCCTAAATAAATGATATATTTTAATAAATCAAGTAGTCAATGCATTAAATTAGTATAATATAATGATGTAAACCATATATTAAAGTCCCACAAAATCCACAAAGAAATTAATCCAAATTGACATAAATGTCAATATAAATATCCCTATACTATACTATACTATTTATAATAAGATAACACGATTAATTAGATATATTAGTAAATATATTATAATGAAATCAAATGTATTTTTTTAATTAAAATTATTTAAACCTTACGAAAGAAGAAGACAAGCTCCTTTTAATATAACATTCTCGACTAGTAAGAAAAAAACATGTGGCCACGGACTAGTTCCACTGAACAGCTAGCGTTGAAATTACACGCTGCTAAGTACTTTAGTCTTCATATTTTGGTTCGTTACAAAATCAAATGACCCGACAATGAAACTTTTTATTTTTATTTTTTGTGTTTTTACTTCTCATGTATCAAAATTATCAAATTCCAACTCTCATCACTATAACTATTCAAAATACTTATCGTCGATTTTTTAAACGACGTGATTAAGATTTTCACATTAAGATTTTGTAATGTATGTCATTAATTCAATGCTACAAGTTCATGACTTTGCTTTGTGTTTCCTCAAAAGACCTCATATGAACGGAGATAGTATTCTTTAATCATAAACCCATCCATTCCCTAAATTAGTCAATGTGGGACTTTCATCCAACACCTCCCCTAGAACAAAGTACGTCTCCCCTTAATTGAGACTCGACTCCTTTTTTTTAGAGTGCTTTGTTCGACATTTGAAGATTCTATTAACATGGTATCTTTATATTTAGAAAGAGTCTAACACGAGAAATTATGTTTTCAAAACTGCTTCAAATCACGTCAAAGTTTTACCAATTGTACCGTAACAAAAAATATATCGTAAAAGTGGCGATAGTCGTTTTTACTTCTCACATGTTTACTTTTAAAAATATTGAAGAAATGGAATATTCTCAAGAATGAAATTAAATGAAGGGCCCTTTAGATATATATATATATATGTATAAAGAAAATGACGAATCATAGAGGGGGAGGAAGCATCTACGATGATTCTGCCCAATGGTTCATGATTTTGTACTTGCTGTCTGCTTCTGTGGACGACAATAAATGAAATGCTTAATGACTTTACCAGACAATACAGAGACATACTCATAGAAGCAAAGCCTGAATGAACTTTGAATATGCTTTCCTTCTCTCCCTAAGGTCTAGCTGCTTCACACTTGAGGTCCCTGCATCATGTGAACCTTCAAATACAAGAAACCAAAACATAGGACATCATCAAATCAATCACTGCAACTGTAAAATCAATCTGACTAACGACTTCATTCAAGGATCCATTATACAAGAGTGGCAGACTAGTCAATATCATTCTCATTCGTGTGTGTCGTATGCATGTAGAGACGGGGTAAGCATGGTAACAAAGCTATAAAATACGAGAAACGAAAAGTAAGTAGATTTTGGACCTCTTTGGAATGACTTCGAACGTATTTTGAAGCACTTTGAAAGTTGGTCTAAACCGGCACTTCATGCACACGTGATACAAAAACTAAGGACGTCATGGTATGAGATTAGATGAAATCAATATGAAGGGTACAGTTCAGATCACCTCAAAATTAAAGATTAGAGTAAGAAACCGGGTATTCAATCAATAAGAACACATGGGCATGATGTGAGATCTCACATCGATTGGAGAGGGGAATGAGTGTCAACGAGGACGCTGGACCCTGAAGGGGAGTGGATTGTGAAATCCCACATCGGATGGAGAGAGGAACAAAACATTCTTTATAAGAGTGTGAAAACCTCTACCTAGCAAACACGTTTTAAAACTTTAAGGGAAAGCTTAAAAAGAACAATATCTGCTAGCAGTGGGCTTGGGTTGTTACAATATCCATCCCTTTGGGGATTAGTGTCCTCATCACTGGCACACCTCCAAAACCTAGCTCTGATACTATTTGTGACGGCCTAAGCCCATCATTAGCAAATACTGTCTTCTTTGAGCTTTCCCTTTTGGGATTCCCTTCAAGGTTTTAAAACGCGTCTGCTAGAGAGAAGTTTCTATACCCTTATAAAGAATGCTTCGTTCCCCTCTCTAACCGATGTGGAATCTCACACATGACAACCGGTATAGTTAATGTACAAAACTAGTGAAATGGTAGCACATTACATTTAAGATCATTATTAAAAAGAAAAAGAACATGACCTAGCTTCTGCTGAATTTGATATGCATTAGCATAAACTGATATAACATTCAGATTCTGTTTATTAGAAACGACCTCCTGAAGTGCCATTGAAAGAAACCACATCACTGTAGAAGCCTCATGTGGTGCTTATTTATAACTTTCAAATCAACGTCTTGGAAGCAATTTAATCAAGGAGTAACGATGTTCATAAACTTCCTCTTTGCAAATGCTAACCACCATTTATTTGGAGTTCCATTTGCTCTATAGGCAACACTCAAGAGTCTCCCACATGTTTCTTCTCTTATCTCCTTTAAATAATCTCTGAATAGCTCTGCATATCAAAACTGACATATTTGAAACTCCTAAGACAAGAAACAGGAGGCTATTGAACACAAGATTAACTCATAAGATCTGCATCAACTGAATAAAAAGAAAAGAACTAAGTGCCTAATTTGTATTCAGCAAACAAACCAATTGCAAATGAAAAAGGTTGATAATCATGGGGCAGTGGAGCATCTCTAGTTAACTAGAAGTGAGATCCTACATCGGTTAGAGAGGGGTTAGAGAGGGGAACAAAGCATTCTTTATAGGGGTGTGGAAACCTCTCCCTAGCAAATGCGTTTTAAAAACCTTGAGGGGAACCCCAAAAGGGAAAGCCTGAAAGGGACAATGTTTGCTAGGAATGGACTTGGACTATTACAAATGGTATCAGAGCAAACATCGGGTGGTATGCCAGCGAGGATGCTAGGCCCCCAAGGGGAGGATTGTGAGATCCCACGTTGGTTGGAGAGGAAAACGAAACATTCCTTGCAAAGGAACTCCCTAATAGACGCATTTTAAAAACCTTGAGGGGAAGTCCGGAAGGGAAAGCCCAATATCCGCTAGTGGTGGGTTGATTTCCACATATCAAGTGGGTTTGGGTTGTTACAAATGGTATCATAGCCAGACATTGGGCGGTGTGCCAACAAGGACGGTGAGCCCCAAAGGGAATGGATGGTGAGATCCCACATTAGTAGGAGAGGAGAATGAAACATTCCTTATAAAGGAGTGGAAACTTCTCCCTAGTAGACGCACTTTAAAAACTTTGAGGAAAAACCCGAAAGGAAAAGTCCAAAGAGGACAATATCGGCTAGCGATGGGTTTGGGCTGTTACAAATATTTTCAGGGCCAAGACACCGGGCAATGTGCGTGCCGGCAAGGACACTGGCCCCCAATGGGGTGGATTGTGAAATCCCACATTAGTTGGAGACGAGAACAAAGTATTCCTTACAAAAGAGTGAAAACCTCTCCCTAATAGACGCGTTTTAAAAACCTTACCGGGAAGTTCGGAAGGAAAAAGCTCAAAAAATACAATATTTACTAGCGGTGAGTTTGTGTTGTTGTAGGTACATACATAGTACATATATATATAGAGAGAGAGAAAACTAAGATCAAGCATTACCTGCTTCCCCATTAGATTTGGGAATAGGGAAGAGACCAGGAAAGGGAAAGCCCTGCTCTCCGGGCACAGGGACATTCTCCAAACCCAAGTTAATTATAGCCTTGTTTCCAACAGTCAAGGTTCTGCAACCTTCAAGCCTCTTCAAAGCCACATTGATGTGGAATGTTAAGTAGATGAGAAGCTTATCAGCAGGACTCTTAATATCAAAATTTCTAAAGAAGACATTAGCACGAAAGAATGAAATCGCTTCATCTACAATATCAGTCTTATCTGTGAATTTCCAAACAAGATCAATTTCAGTATGATACGCATAGAGAACAAACAATATAAATCAAATTGAACTTTGAGCTAAACCTTGATCTGAATCTGGAGCAGGACCATGACTTTTCAAAGGAAATAAAGGGCATCCACAAGCCTTGCTTATTCCTTCCTCATCCACAAAGCTAGAGTGGTGAACCTAGAAGACAATCGCTCGCTCAGTTCTAATTTAATCCATACAGAGAGAAACAGCCATTTGAAATACGGTAAAATTAATCCACTAAAATTGATGAAATGGATCAAGAACACAAACAAGCTCCAAATTCTTGAAAAAGCATTACAAAACTTGAAACCTCACCATATTTTTCTCAATAATCAATGTCTTACAATCCTGTACGCGATCCAAATTCTTCTTAACTGCAAAGATCTTTGGAGAAAATGTGAGCGCAAGCGGATCGATCTCTCGAAGCGATAATTTCAGACTCGTACTTTAGAAATGAATCCTTCAAAGCCAGAAAATCAAATTTTCGAAATCCGCAGTTCGATCGACTCTGGCTTTACAGTTAGCAGAATGAGTAATCATGATCCGATGAGACTTACCGGAGAGTTTTCTGTTCCGATAAGTGGATGCGAGTCGGAATAGCCACCGGAATATCTACGAGTGGTAGGGGTGAAACGGAATAGATGCCAATATTAACCACAGTTAATTTGCTGCAATAGAGGCCAAGATTAACCGCTGGTTAATTGAATTTCTGTTAATTTTTTAAACTTTTTATATATTTGTTTAAAATATTAATTATTTTTTTAATGGATCATTTTTATTATAAAATATAAAACATTGTACTCAAAATGTAAAAGATATTAAAAATATATATAATGTTAAAACAAAATTTTCAAACAAATTACGTTTCAATATAAAAATACTGTACTCGTGAAAGAGTGAACAGGTAGATATTGTGGTGGGTGGAGACAAGGACGGAAAATATAATCTACATCTTCGACACTGTTTTGTTAACCGGATAAAATCTCTATCTACTCACTCCTTCCTTTCCTATTTAAACGAGAATTTTACACTTCGTTTAGAGATAGTCTCCGTGGACTCCAATTCTGTAGATTAAATAAACATCTTTGTCTAGAGTCTTAAAGTCGGAAAAGGACTTATCTGTAAATTGCGTAGATAAAATAAATTGCTTTGCTTGGAAGGAACTATCTTCTACTACTATTATTATTATTATTATTATTATTATTATTATTATTATTATTATTATTATTATTATTATTAATAAGATTTTTTTTAGTTAAATAAATTATAATAACAAAAGCTATATTTAATCCTAATAATAATATATCGATACAACCATTTAAAGTAATATTATATTAATTAAAAGATTAAATTATATTTAATTATACATATAATCTACATATAATATAAAAATTGATATCAACATCTCCTAATAAATATAATAAATTATATTATTATCACTCAATATTATTTATTATTATTATTATGATTTTAGGTCACATTCGTTGTCAATATTGACTTAAAAATTAAAATTCCATATGCTAAGAAAAATTACATTCTTTGATGAGGCTAACGGTACATGACGATTCTACAATTCTAGTAGGAGAATAAGCTTTAGCAATGTCGAGTATGTCGTCGACGAAACCATTTAAATTAAGTCTGTAAATGATGAGTTTAACATGTACGGGATGTTTGCTAATGGACCCCGCTGGCAGGTGAGGTCGTGGATGTCCCGAACAATGTCGAAGACAGCTTCGGGTTGTGCTAGTTTACGAGCATTTCGAGACATTGTGTGGAGTTGTTCTGGTTTTGTGCTGAACCATTCTGCAACAATTTTAGCTGTTTCTTTCGGACTTCTTGTGAATACTCCTGCTCCATTGTCCACCACATATGGAACGTTTCCTTTTTCCTACGGGGAAAAGGTTTTGCAACGTTAAAACGGATGATATAATTAAATTTACCGTAACCCATAAGGTTAAGCTTTGATTTGACATGATATCATAACAGAAGATCACGTATTCGAACTCGTGTAGTTGTCATTTATTTCCTACGTTTCTCGGACCTTCTACAAATTTTCAACCCAGTGTTAAACAGAACTCATCAACAAGTTGAGTAGTGATTCTCAAAACTCTAGTCTAAAGCTCGATGCATATGTCGGGTTTAGTTGCGCTTACTTGTCCCGGAATGTAATCGTTTAGAATAATCGGAAGTCCTCGAATCAAAGCTTCGGCAATTGTACCCGGACCAGCCTGTGAACAAAGATTCAGCATGATTCAATATCCCACAAGTATTTATCAATATGATACCTTTTCTTATGAATATGATATCAAGGTTTGTTGACATTCATGATATCATATCACTCATTGATATCTAATTCTATCAAGAAATGAAACAAAGGCTTACTTTTGTTATTATACAGTCACAAGCTCCCATCCATTTCTCCATCTGTTTCTCAAAGCCTCTCAGCTGCAAAAGAGGAAGAAAAGGGGATGAAATGGATGCCCAAAGCTAATGGAAAAAGGCTCCCTAAGATTGGCTTGAAACTGACCTTAACTGGGATCTTCCATTCCAAAGCTTCGAGAGAAGAGGCTAAAGCTTTGTTTCTTCCACAAATAATAATAAGCTGCCCTATAGGCTTCTCATTGTTCTTGTCAAAAAGGGACTCTGCAAGAGCTTTTGCTGTCTTCTTTACAGGACCCATCCCTTCACCTCCTCCCATGAGTAGCACGGCTGGTAAGTTCGGATCCATCTCGAGTTCTTCTCTTAGTTGATCCTATGAAGGCGAATAATCGAACCAAGCAACAACGGTGAGTGTAATCAGACATTGTAATAGCTCAAGCCCACAGCTAGCTGATATTGTCCTCTTTAGTCTGTTACGTATCACTGTAAGCCTCACGGTTTTAAAAGGCGTCTACTAGGGAGAGGCTTCCACACTCTTATAAGGAATGCTTCATTCCTCTCTCCAACCGATGTAGGATCTCACAATCCACTCCCCTTGGGAACCCAACGTCCTCGTTGACACACTGCTCAGTGTTTGGCTCTGATACTATTTGTAATAGCTCAAGCCCATTACTAGCAGATATTGTCTGTTTTGGTCCATTACTTATCGCCGTTAGCCTCACAGTTTTAAAACACGTCTACTAGAGAGAAGTTTTCACACCCTTATAAGGAATGTTTCGTCCTCCTCTCTAATCTACATGAGATCTCACAATCCCACCCCCCCTGGAGACCCACCCAGCATCCTCGCTGGCGCACCGCCCGCTGTCTGGCTCTCTGATACTATTTGTAACAGTCCAAGCCCACCACTAAAAGATGTTGTCTGCTTTGGCCCGTTACGTATCATCATCAGCCTCACAGATTTAAAACATGTCTACTACTAGGGAGAGGTTTCCACACCCTTATAAGGAATGCTTCATTCCTCTCTCCAACAGATGTGGGATCTCACAATCCACTCCCCTTGGGAACTCAGCGTCATCGCTGGCACACCGCTCACGGTCCGGCTCTGATACCATTTGTAACAACTCAAGCCTACCGCTAGCAAATATTGTCTATTTTGGCCCATTACATATCACCGTCAACCTCACGGTTTTAAAACGCGTCTACTAGAGATAAGTTTTCACACCCTTATAAGGAATGCTTCGTCCTCTTCTATAATTTACATGAGATCTCACAATCCACCCCCCTTGGAGACCCAACGTCTTCGCTAGCACACCGTTTGTTGTCTGGTTCTGATACTATTTGTAACAGTCCAAACCCACCACTAGCAGATGTTGTCTGTTTTGGCCCGTTACGTATCATCGTCAATCTCACAGATTTAAAACGTGTCTACTAGAGAGAGGTTTCCACACCCTTATAAGGAATGTTTCGTTCCTCTCTCCAATCGATGTGAGATCTCACAGACATCCATCAAACAAAGTTATAGGTTTATGTGTATCAAGATGTAGAGATCTATCTACCTTCTGGAGTACTGCTCGAGCGAAGGATGGCCTGATGGGTAGGCCATAGACACGAACTTGGGACTCTTCGATGCCATCGAGCAAGGCTCTCTTGGCTACGGCCTCTGAGGGGCAGTAGCATCTGTTTACACTAGGATGAAACCTGCATTTATAGTGTTGGAAGTTTAAGCATTAGTTGAAAATGAGGAATCAAATAGTAACTTGCAAGCTAACCATGTTGGATGGCAGGTGTTTAGGTCTGTTATGACTGTAACAAATACCACTTTCTTCTGAAGGCCTTGCCATTTCAGAACCCATAAAGGAATGTGCTGCATCAGTGGATGAACACTGATGATAATATCTGGCTTGTACTCCATCAGCCCAGCTTCCACTTCCCTTCAAACAGGAAAAGCAGCAAGAACAATGTAAGTAGCCTCATAAGAACCATTTTTGCTATATATATGCAATGATTGGGGTATCAAATACCCTCACTCTATGTTCATATAGGAGAGTTCAACCCAATATTTGGAGGATATCACCAAATATATACCAAGCTGACAAGACTAAATGTTAGTTTTCGACATCCTCTACTCGGTTACTTGAGCATCGTTGAGTGCATACAACAAGCTCGAGACAAGGAATCGTCCAAAATGAAGATTAAAAATGAAACCAATGCAATCATGAGCTGAACCTGTTAGGAATCACGACCCTCCACAATGGTATGATACTGTCCACTTTGAGCCTACCAATGGAGATGTATTCTTTACTTATAACTCCATATTCATATCCTTAATTAACCAATGTGGGACTCTCTAAACAATCCTCCCCTTGAAACAAAGTACACCATAAGACCTCCCCTGAGGCCTATGGAGCCCTCGAATAGTCTCCTCTTGATTGAGGTTCGACTCCTTCTTTGGAGCATTCAAACAAAGTACACCGTTTGTTCAACACTTGAGTCACTTTTGACTACACATTCGAGGCTTAATTTCTTTGTTCGACACTTGAGGATTTTATTGACATGACTAAGTTAAGGGCATGACTCTGATACCATGTTAGGAACCACGACCCTCCAATATGGTACGATATCGTCCACTTTGAGCATAGACTCTCATGGCTTTGCTTTTGGTTTCCCAAAAGGCCTCATACCAATGGAGATATATTCCTTACTGGTAAACCCATTCAAAGTATGTTAATAACAAGAGTATTATCAAATGAGATACGAGATAACACAACCGTTCGAGCTTTCGGTGTTCGGGGTGGCTTTGTCTTCTCTAAAACTTTTCGCTATGTTAGTTCTTTCTCATTTTGTACTAACAACTCAAAAGTCAAGTCTCCTCATAATACTTAACCATAAGAAACTGCGTAAGAGAATGTTATACGTACTTTGCATAGAAGGCGGCAATGGCAGCAAGATAGACCGAGTGAATCCACCGAGGAGAGGTACTATGAAATGCAACCTTCCATAGCTGAACATGCTTCACCATGAACTTGTAAGACCTCTCCATGTCATTCAAAGGCCAACCAGTGTACTCTTTCCAAACATCCTTCACAAAGATCTGAACAAGAAGAGCCAAATGAATAGCAATAATTCTCTAGCAAGGAAAACCCCCACGAATCTCTATGATTGATCAACCAACTGTGCAAGCAATGGCCAAAACTTGGCTAAAACAGAGTAACCAAGAATCCAGACAGAGTAAATTGCAAGATCTTCACGAACACACAAAGATCCATTAAGAACAAACATAAAATGGCAAGTTTACAACAAATCTCACGATCAAACGCAAAGCTGAAGAGAACAAACGAACATGAAGCAAGATCTAAGTCAGAAAAAACTCAAAACCCAGAAGAGAATCCACAAAAACCCTAAGGTTAATAAGAACAAACGAACTTAAATCAGATGTAACTAAGAAAAAAACCCAAAACCCAGATGAGAACACGAAAAAAATTTCCAAAAACTCAAACCCCAGAAGAGGAAAATGGTTGATTAACCTGATACTCATCGCCAAACTCAATACGAAACGCATCACGAATGGCTTCCGCCGATGCCCTATGGCCGCCGCCAGTATCACTCATCAAAATAAGTACATTCTTCGTCCTCTCGGCTCCAATCTGCACCATTTCCAAAGTCCCATCGTCATCATTCCCACAAATTTTATAGCTACTACTCCATTGATAATGCCCTCCCACCCTCCGAAACACCTCTGTAAAAGACCTCGGCGTTGCGACAGACATAACCAATCAACCCACTTAGCTCCGACCGCCGTCAATGGCGGAGGGAGAAGGGGGAGAAAGAAGAAGACCCTGAAATTGAATGCTGTAAATTGCGAGGGAGACAGGGAGAGAGAGAGAGAGAGAGAGAAGAAGGATTGGTGGAGAGTGAATTATGAGGTAATGGCGCTGTGTGAATTGGCAGTGAGTGGCGCCATTGACACACGCAAACGGTAATTAGTGGGACATAGTGCGTTTATAGCCGTCGGATTCGCATTTGGCTTTGAGAATGAGAATGTTCGCTGATGAAGATTCGAATCTTCTTCAGCTTCATGAACAATAATTTAAATCCGGCGCCCTTTTAACTCTTCGTATTTGGTATCATGCCCCTTTAGTTTCGGATATTCTCTTCTCTTCCCTTCCTCCTCCATTATTATACTTTACCAAAGTGTTATTATCTGCTTTTTGGAGGACTTTTATAAAAATATTTTAAACTTTAAATTAAAAAAATATTTTTACCGTTAACTTGGAAGAAAATTGTTAATATTTTGTTTAAAAATACCATAATTTCAAGAGTTTAAAAAATATTCCAGTTTTATTAATATCCCTAAATTTTTTAAATAATTTTAAAATATTTAAAAAATTTAAAAGTTTAAAAATATTTTTACGATTGAACCAATAGTATCATGTTTCAAAAATATTTTTTTTTACTGTTTTTAAAAGTCTATGGATATTTTTTAAACATAGTAATAATGATATTTTTAAACGTCTCAAAAAAAATTGAGGATATTAATAAATTTAAAGTGCAAATGTATTAAAGCATTTTTCAAAATTTAATTGGCATTTTTTAAATTAATGTATTTGGTCCAAAATTAATTTTTTTTTAAGTTTATAGATATTTTTAGATAAAGTGGATTTTTTTAATATTAATTTAACCTGTGTCTTTTTTTAATTATTTTTTCAACAACCACAAGCATGGGAGTCTTCTATTAAAAAATAAAAATAAAAGAGAAAAAAAACATTAATTTATTTTTTAAACTCAAAAAGTATAATTTAATCTTTATAAAAAAAAATTCAATTTTTTTTTTAATTTATAAAACGTTTAATATTCCCATAGAATTTTATAGCTCCAATACGTTTAAGTTGAGGGGTCGATTCTTTCTGATCGATCTTGTAGATATATTCCGGTGCCATTCTTTACTATTATTCTTTATGTTAGTACTTTACTATAATAGAATTCAGAACTTCATATGGGTTCGAATCCTATTGAGAGGTTCACTAGAGATCAGAAATTGTTGAAGAAAATTATTAATTTAATTGATTTAATTAAAAAATAGCAGCTTTGATTGTGTCGCTTAAATTATATAGGAACTCGTAAACAAGTTCGTGTCGAACCTTCTTCTTCTTTCTCAACCAGTAATATGACAAAAATATAAGGGCATACAAGTAAAATTTATAAATGATTGAAATTATTTGGGTCCCGACGATCTCATTTTTAGATAAATTAGATATGTTATTAGCAATGAAAAAGTCGCGTTGTGCACGGTCCAACATGATAGCCCAATCTATTTATTCATGACTCTTTAATTATTTTATGTTAAAGTTATAGGCATATAATGATATAATTATTGATACAATAGTATTTACACCTATTATAATTTTTTATTTGAATTAAATTGAATATCAAGATATAAAAGTCTAGGTAGACGGTAATAAATACGGTATTTATATCGATGTAAACAATTTTTTATTGAATTTTTTAATTTTTGTTTTTTTTTTTTTATGGTTTTTTAAAAAATAATTTCATCTGAATTACCAGAGAAATTAAAAATTTAGGCCTTTTTTCCCATAATTTTTAAAATTAAATCTATAAATAACCCATTTTTTTACCACTATTTTAATTTTTAATTTTTAATTTAGGCCTTTTTACTCGTGAATTTTAAATCTAATTTTTATTTGGTCATTTGATTTTAAAATATTACATTTTTATTCTTGATTTTTTCGTTTTGTTTTCGACTAATCTCTATATTTCAAAATTTGCACTTTTACCATTAATTTTTCATTTAATACTCACACGAGTACATGGTCTTAATATTTATTAATTCATTTAAAAAAATTAATTCAAAATTATGACTAATTTTTCATCCCGTTTTACATCACAACCATTTTAAATTAATTGAAAAAAAACAAAATTGAGCGTTAATGAAAAATTGAAGGTAAAAATGTAAAACATTGAAATTTATGGACTAAATAGAAATTAAACCCAAAACTCGGGATAAAAATACTACATTTTTAAAATTGAGGGACTAACTTAAAAGTATACTATAAATTTATCGAAAATATGTAATATTTAGAAATTTACCAGGGGAGCAATTATTATTATTATTTTTTAGTTTTGAAATTGTATTTTTTATTCTATGTATTTGTTTAATTATTACTTGAATTTTTAATTAAATTCTAAATATAAAAAATAAAAATTTGAAAATTACTTTATGGTATTAAAAAAAAAAAAAAAAAAAAAAAAAAAAAAAAAAAAAAAAAAAAAAAAAAA
>NW_019268528.1:962243-982331 GCF_002738365.1 Cucurbita moschata
TAAAAAAAAAAAAAAAAAAAAAAAAAAAAAAAAACAAATAAAATGGTTATATAACTAGAAAGAGGCATTAAAGAAAGCCACAAAAGGAAATCTGATACATTGCGGCAGCACGCTACAAATCCTGTAAAACGTGTTTGTAACCGTATACTTCCATTTCTCTCAACCTCTCACGGCGGCGGACCGGAGCAATTTCGCCACCTATGCTGTCACCGTCTCCTCTCCGCCGCCTCTCTCCGGCCGTGCCTTCTTTACCTTCTTTCTCTAAGCGCCGTCTCTATAACCACAAACCACTTCCGATTCTCCCCTGTTTTCAGTCTTTTCCCAAGC
The DNA here is from genome assembly GCF_002738365.1 of Cucurbita moschata. Lineage (NCBI taxonomy): Eukaryota > Viridiplantae > Streptophyta > Magnoliopsida > Cucurbitales > Cucurbitaceae > Cucurbita > Cucurbita moschata. The sequence goes on from NW_019268528.1 coordinate 962,571, forward strand.
CTCTTATTCGAGTTCGCGCCATTGATGCGGCTCAGCCTTACGACTATGAATCCAGAATCGCGTCCCGTTTTCACAACTCCCAGAAGCTCAAAATCGCCATTGTTGGGTTTGGTAACTTCGGTCAATTTCTCGCTAAGACTATTGTCCGACAAGGTCATACTGTCTTGGCTCATTCCCGATCGGACCACTCCGACGCGGCTCGTAAGCTCGGGGTTTCGTTTTTCTCGGACCCCCATGACCTTGCTGAAGAACATCCAGAAGTGATTTTGCTCTGTACGTCTATAATTTCGACTGAGAGTGTTCTCTTATCGTTGCCGTTGCAGAGATTGAAGAGGAATACATTGATAGTGGATGTGCTTTCAGTGAAGGAGTTCCCGAAAAGCTTAATGTTGGAGTTACTGCCGGGGGATTTTGATGTAATTTGTTCTCACCCGATGTTTGGACCTGAAAGCGGTGCGAAAGGGTGGAATGATCTGTTCTTTGTTTATGAGAAGGTTAGAATTGGGTCGGAGGAATCTAGGGTTTCGCGTTGTGAGAAATTTTTGAGTATTTTTGAGCGAGAGGGCTGCAAAATGGTGGAGATGAGCTGTGCGGACCATGATAGATATGCAGCTGGATCGCAATTCATTACTCATACTGTTGGGAGAGTTTTGGATATGTTAATGTTGGAGTCTACGCCGATTAACACTAAAGGGTATGAGAGTTTGTTGGATTTGGTGAAGAACACTGCTGCGGATAGCTTTGATTTGTATTATGGCTTGTTTATGTATAATAAGAACGCGTTAGAGATGTTGGAGAGGTTGGATTTGGCTTTTGAAGCATTGAAACAACAGCTCTTTGGGCGATTGCATGATGTGGCGAGGAAGCAATTGTTTGGAAGTGCTGAGAAATTGCGCACTTGGCCTGATATTCCTCCTCAATATGGTGCTTCTCTTTCACTGACAACTTACTCAGAGGCTACCAGGCAAGGTCCCTGAACCTTTCATTTCAATGATGTTTAGTGTTCTTTTGTTCTTTGGTTCAACCAATACTTCTGATGAGTTTGGTGTTATATGTTATGTTTGTGCTCTATTTGGTGTTCAATTTTCATATTAAGCTTTTGGGTTTATGTTCTAATGGTGTCGTAATCGTTTGTTTGCTATTTTGTGGAGAGTTTGGTTCAAGAAAAACAATAGAACTTTTAAGGAGGTGGGCAAATCAAGCTATGAGTTACTAGGTACTTTGTAATTGTGATCTTAGCTTAACTTCGTTAGATTGATCGTTCAACGAAAGCTCGACTTACAAAAATGAAAAGGATCGATCGTGAGAAAGTTTCAAATAATTTGTGTTCATGTTAGTTGAATAGTTTTAAGATGCTGATTGCTTCTATCTTCATTGAGTTTCTGAAAATGTTGTGATATTTGTATTGTGATGAGTTCAAACCTCTATATTCTTTTTTCAGGTTTCCGAACTTTTCTCCGACTTACGATTTCAAAACTGCAAAAACTGAGGAAAACTCAAAGCTCAAAATTGCTATTATCGGATTCGGTAATTTCGGACAATTTCTTGCCAAAACAATGGTAAAACAGGGCCACACTGTGTTAGCCTACTCGAGGACGGATTACGCAGCTGTGGCTGAAGAGTTGGGAGTTTCTTACTTTTCTGATGCAGATGATCTATGTGAAGAACATCCAGAAGTAGTTCTTCTCTGCACTTCGATTCTTTCAACGGAGAAAGTTCTCAGGTCGTTACCTTTTCAAAGATTGAAGAGAAACACTTTGTTTGTTGATGTACTTTCAGTGAAAGAATTTCCAAGAAACTTGTTTCTTCAAATTTTGCCCCCAGAATTCGACATCCTCTGCACTCATCCCATGTTCGGGCCAGAGAGTGGTAAGAACGGATGGAACAATCTTTCCTTTGTTTACGATAAGGTTCGAGTAGGAAATGACGAATCAAGAGCCTACCGTTGCAACTTCTTTCTCGATATCTTTTCGAGCGAAGGGTGTCAAATGGTGGAAATGTCATGCTATGATCACGACCGGCATGCTGCAGGGTCGCAGTTCATTACGCATACAATGGGGAGGGTTTTAGAAAAGTTGAGCTTGAGCTCTACCCCAGTTAACACCAGGGGTTATAAAACCTTGTTGGATTTGGTGTCAAATACTGCTGGAGATAGCTTTGATCTTTACTATGGCCTGTTTATGTACAATGCTAATGCCATGGAGCAGCTCGAGAGGTTGGACCTGGCTTTTGAAGCATTGAAGAAGCAGCTCTTTGGGCGCTTGCATGGTATTATCCGGAAGCAACTTTTTGAAAATACGCAAGGCGTCATAGAGGCGCAGGAAGATCCATTGATGAAGCCATATCAGAACGGCACTGCTCTTGTAACCTTATCTGATTCTCGTGATCTTCATTAGGTATCATCTCTCAGTCTTACTTGTAAGTGTTCCATATATTTCCTTTGTTATTTCTCAGAGCTGCATTAGTTATTTCTGCCCACACAGACCCGGATAAGACGATGCATCAATTTTTAAAATGGTAGGACATGAAAACGAATATACGTATATGTATTGATATATTAATACTTCTTTGTAGATAAACAACGTAAGTTTAACATAGAAAATATACAAAGTTTAACTGATATTTGAAAACTTTGGATGAGTTTAGTTGGCTATGACTAGAGGAAGAAGATGTGTTAGGAATGATCAAACTATAAGAATTAGAGTTTATAGGAAAATCTCTACTTTTTTAGATCTGTGTTCAAGCTATATCCCAGTTGTGTTCATCTGATATATATATTTAAAATTTGGACATGTTGTTAGCGTGTTGGACATGGATAGGACTGGACACGTCTTGGTGCTTGCTCTCATTGTTCTTTTTGCCAATGTGTATACAAAAGATTTGATGTGAGATCCCATATCGGATGGGGAGGAGAACGAAACATTCTTTATAAGGGTGTGGAAACCTCTCCCTAGTACATGCGTTTTAAAACCTTGAGGGAAAGCCCAAAGAAACAATATCTGCTAGCGGTAGGCTTGGGCTATTACAAATGGTATCAGACCCAAACACTGGACGATGTGTCAGCGAGGAGGCTGAGCCCCGAAAGGGGTGGACACGAGGTGGTGTGCCAGCAAGGACGCTGGGCCTCGAAAGGGGGTAGATTGGGGGCTCTCATATCGATTGGAAAAGGGAACAGTGCCAGCGAGGACGCTAGGCCTTGAAAGGGTTGGATTGTGAGATCCCACATCGGTTTAGTGAGGAGAACGAAACATTCTTTATAAGGATGTGAAAACCTCTCCCTAGCAAACACGTTTTAAAAATTTTGAGGGGAAGCTCGAAAGGGAAAGTCCAAAGAGGACAACATCTACTAGCGGTGGCCTCGTTTGTAAACGATTCTTTATCTGTTTGGCTGTGAATTCAAGTTCTGTTTTTCACTGTCAATTTCATTGCTAATATTCGAGTTTGTGAGTGCACATCATCTATCTTGATATAACACTTTCACTCGACTTTCTGTTGAATGCGATGCCGTAATATGAATGCAGTCTGCTTTAACTGATATCAACTTTATTTCATGCACCCATTTCCCGCAACCATCTAGTCATTGTGATTGTATTTGGGTGAGTTTTCTGCAAGTTCTTAGAAGCATCTTTCAACTACTACATTTCTTGCTCGTTTTAGGTACGCTGGTGGTGCACGGTTAAGAATCAACCATGTCGAAGGCGCAAACAGCCCCTACAACTCCATGGCAGCTCTACTCCATTGTCGTCCTCGATCCCATCAACCAGCACCCAAAATCCGACGCCATTGCAGGGAGGCTGGTGAGTAATTTAAAAGTGTTCGAGGAAAAGTAGATGAGTGTTTGATGGGATATGGAAGAAGATGATTAAAAAGTGTTAGTAGGAATAAATTCTGGGTTTGAATTGGGAGATTTTGGGTTTCTTTCTTCCTTCTTATGGAAATAGAAGTTCCTGTTCTATCAAATAATTTACTCTCTTTTGTAATCCCCTGCCCCAAAGTGTGGCTGTAAGTTGCCAATGAACTGTTAACAATTCAAGTTTCAGCCTCTTTTTTAGGATAATAGTATAAAATAACGTTTTTAGGGTCCGAACTAAATTAATAAAAATATTCATAAATTTTCAAAAGTTTTAATAATATCTTTAAATTTTCAATATGTATTAAAAAAAAAACCTTGGTTAGTTTGGGATGAAACGTGAAAGTGTTTTGTTTAAAAAATATTCTTGAACTTTAAATTAGGTTTAAAAAATATTCTTGAATAAATTCTTTTAAATATCCATCAGCATTAACACATTTACTTTCTAAAAAAAAATTTATAAATAAATAAATAAATCTATTCACTAATCATTATTTCTATTTTTAAAATTTATGAATATTTTTAATCATTATCTCTATCTTTAAAATTCATGATTATTTTTGAAATATGGCAGTCTCATAAATTATCTCCATTAATTTTTAAAATTCATGAGTATTTTTGAAATATGACAATAATTATAATGGTAATATCAGAGTATTTTTGAAATATGACAGTAACCGTAATAGTAATATTACGAGTATTTTTGAAATATGATAATAATGGTAACGGTAAGAAACATAACCGTAGTAATATCACGAGTATTTTTTAAATATGATCGTAACTGTAATGGTAAAAAACATAATCGTAACTGTAATGGTAAAAAACATAAGCGTAACAATAATATCATGAGTATTTTTGAAACAAGTTATTTTGAAACATGACAATAACAGTAACGGTAATAATATTTTTGAATTTTTTAAAAAAAGTTTAAAATCTGATTTTAAATTTTTTAAAAAAGTTTAAAGTTATTAATAAGTTTTTTTTGAAAATTTTAAAACATTTTTTTAAAGTCAGAGGATATTTAGGATATTTCTGAATTAAAGGTATTTTTGAAACAAAAAAATAAAATTATTAAATTTTTTTTTTTTAATCTAAGGTATTTTTGAAATAAAATATAAAATTATATATTTTAGTGAGCCAGGCGTTCTAAATGCATGGCAGCCTCACAAATCTGCAAGCTTCCGTGGACAGACCAGCTTCCTCCCAACTCCCAACCATGGCCGCAACTTCCCTCCACGTCTCTCCTTCTTCCGCTTCCCGCTAACAGAAGAATCGAATCCCAAACCTCTAAACCCCAATGGCGAATTTCTCAATTCGACCCCATAATAACCCCTTTCTCCCTCACCGCACTAACCCTCACAGTTTGATTTACCACTCAGTTTCAGCCACTCGCTTGGTTTCTCACCCCCAATTCCTTCGATTAAGCCTCCGAGTTCGTTGTAGCATCAAGGAGAAAGAAAATGTTAAGGGCAACGACGAACTTCCCCCTGTTCTTTCTGGGCTAAAAGTCGATGAATCGGAGCAAACTGGGTCTATTTCGAAATTTGAAAACGGGTTGAGCTCTGGAAATGGGATTGATGAAGTGGGTTTTGATTCGAATTGGCCGCCATGGAAGAACGTTCCGGATAGATATAAAATGATTGGTACTACGGCGCTTGCCTTCGTTATTTGCAACATGGACAAGGTGGGTTCCTCTGTTTTTGTGACTTTTTGAATTTGGGTTTCAATTTTTCGCTATGGTTTGTTCTGTTTTTAGGTGTTTCTGTGGTATTTATAGTTGGGTTTGTTGTGATTTTTGGCAGGTGAATTTAAGCGTTGCTATAATTCCAATGTCGCACCAGTTTGGATGGAATTCTTCTGTGGCTGGATTGGTTCAGTCATCTTTCTTTTGGGGTTATGCTTTGAGTCAGTTGCCTGGTGGATGGCTCGCCAAGATATTTGGTGGGAGGTCAGTATTTGAGTATCAATGTTAGCAGGTTTATCGTTTCTTTCATGAACCCTTTATTTATTGGTGATTACTTGATCAATGAATTCATTAGCTGAAGTCAAAGTTAGAATAATTGTTTCAAGCTGGTTACGATATTGGGTTTCTATAACGGGCGGAAGCCCACTGCTAGTAGTTATTGTCCTTTTTGGACTTTCCCTTTCGAGCTTCCCCTCAAGGCTTTAAAACGTGTCTGCTAGGAAAATGTTTCCACACCCTTGTAAAGGGCTTTTCCTTTCGAGTAGGGAAAGGTTTCCACACCCTTATAAAGGGTTTTCCTTTCGAGCTTCCCCTCAAGAAATGCATCTGCTGGGGAAAGGTTTCCACACCCTTATAAAGGGTGTTCCGTTCTCCTCCCCAACCAATGTGGGATCTTACCGTTTCCTAAAAAGATTCAGGGAGAATTTGCCGTTGTTTGAGATGCCTTGTTCCTCAACACTTTTGATGATGATTTTGTTCTTTGGTCTTAAATTTTTGAAAGTAAGTCTATAATAGCCAACTCTTTTTAGAATTTTGTTATGGTTTCAAAAACGATCCTGAAAGTAAACTTGGAAAAGAAGTAAAAACGTTAGTAAGAAGCTTAATTTATAAAGAAGAAAAATCAAATGGGTCCTTAATGTTTACCTTGAATCTTGAAATCTGGGCTGGTGTTTGTCAAAAGCCCCTTGATGTCCTTGTTTCTCCTTGGCAATCTCGACTGGCTTTTAACTTGTTTTTACGTTATATTCTGCAAGTTATATCGATAGAAACGTTAATCTTTCTATTTACCGTTCACTGCCATTCATTATTATTTGTTAGTAGCCTTATCAATTGAAATGCTGTGTGTACTCTTCACGGTTTATGTAGATCGTACAATAAGCTAACGAAAAGAATCATACTATTGCGGATTTTTTTTTAATAGAAAAGTTTTGGAGATCGGAGTACTGACTTGGTCGCTATCCACTGCACTCGTTCCATTTCTTGCTGGATATATGCCTGGATTAATTTTATCAAGAATTTTGGTGAGCGATACTACTCGTAAAAGAGAACCACTTCTTATGGTTTCCCTCTGTTTTATCCTGTACATTCTGTTTGCTTCATTCTTTAAATTCGATGCTTATCAACTTTCACTGCACATAGGTTGGCATCGGAGAAGGCGTTTCACCATCAGCTGCAACCGATCTTATCGCCAGGCAGGTTAAACTTGCATAATCGTTAATGGTCGTTTTATTTATTCATATTTTGTCATAATTTTCTTGAATTATTTTAAACTTTTATGTATATTTGTAAAAATTATTATACTAGCTAATTATTCGAATTAACTAAGGTAGTAGTATCATGTTTCTTTGCCGTTTTTCATACGTTTCGATTTATGGATGGCCGGAATTCTTCATAAACTTCATTTCATTGTATCTTAGGGACATAAATACGGCCATTTATAACCATTTTCACTGCTCGGTCTGTTTATCTTCTCTACAAGCTGTACCTAGTATGTGACTGAGTTGCTTTTGCTTGTCTCATCGTTCTGTATAAATGGACGGTGTCTACTTTGCGGCTTTCCGTTTGCCAAAACTTCATCATCAATGAAAACCCCGCTTCCCTTATGTTGCTGAAAGGCATTCTTCATGTCAAGTTGATTCTATACGTTCAACTGACTTGACATTTTTATTTGAGTATGCAGGTTGATTCCTCTACAGGAGCGCTCACGGGCAGTCGCATTTGTTTTTGGTGGGCTGAGTGTTGGAAGCGTTTCCGGGTATGTTCTGTGCATGTTTCAAGTAATCACTGTTGAGGAGGCTTCAGTTATTTAAGGGAAAAATTTTTCAACAGGCGGGTTCATGAAAAGTTGAATATGAGATATGGGATTAATAAGAATATTCTGACATTTCACTCATTTGGACTTTACTGAGAAGCACCCTGGAAAATGGGGTGTGTTTGGCATACAATTTGCACTCCATTTTTCGGTTTCGGATACCAAAGATAAAGGGATCTAACGACATGCGTTTGGTTAGCCTGTTTTTTAAATTTGAAATTGGGGAGGAGAACGAAGTATCCATAATAAGGGTGTGAACCTCTCCCAAGCAGACACGTTTTAAAAACCTTGAGGGGAAGCCGAAAGAGGACAATATTTGTTAGCGTTGAGTTTGGGTCGTTACAAATGGTATCAGAGCCAGACACCGGGCGATGTGCCAGTGAGGAGGCTGAGCCCCAAGGGGGGTAGACATGAGACGGTGTGCCAGCTAGGATGCTGGGCCTCAAAGGGGGTGGATTTGGTGGGTCCCAAATCGATTGGAGAAGGGAACAGTGCTAACGAGGACGCTGGCCCCGGGGGGGTGGATTGTGATATCCCACATCAGCTGGGAGGAGAACAAAGTCCTCACTCCCAAGCAGACACGTTTTAAAAACCTTGAGGGGAAGCTCGAAAGGGAAAACCCAAAGAGAACAATATCTGTTAGCAGTGAGTTTGAGCTGTTACAAATGGTATCAGAGCCAAACACCTAGCGATGTGCTAGCGAGGAGGCTAAGCCCCGAAGAGGGTAGACATGAGACAGTGTGCCAGCTAGGATGTTGGGCCTCGAAGGGGGTGGATTTGGTGGGTCCCACATCGATTGGAGAAGGGAACGAGTGCTGGCGAGGACACTGGGCCCTGAAAAGGGGGGGTGGATTGTGAGATCCTACATCGGTTGGGAGGAGAACGAAGTATCCTTAATAAGGGTGTGGAGACCTCTCCTAAGCAGATGCGTTTCAAAAACCTTGAGGAGAAGCCCGAAAGGGAAAGTCCAAAGAGGACAATATCTGCTAGCGGTGGTCTTCGGGAATATGGTTGATGAATCTAACTTCTTGGACTACCTTTGTAGTCATATAACTCTAATTTGATTTTTGTTTATTGCAGACTTCTTTTGGCTCCTCCTCTCATCCAAAATTTTGGTTGGGAATCCGTGTTCTACATTTTTGGCTTTCTGGGGATAGCCTGGTAAGTTGTTTCACCTGTTAGTGAAGGATCAAACCATCGATCTTTAGAATAGTAATAGGTCCTTATACCGAGCTACACATGGATTCACTTTTGAAAACGATTTTAATTGACATAACCTATTCGTTTTAGTTTTGGGCTTGCGGTTCTAATGGTAGAATCGCATAGTGTGACGACGAATCTTGGATGAACATGAATTTGAGGCGGTAATGGCTAAAGGTTTTGTGGTTGAAGGTTTGCAGGATTCCAGTTTCTGGATGGACAGCCATCAGTACCCCTTAAATCCTTTCCAGGTTCGACTTCAGACAGGTTGTTGAACCATAATAATAGTGTTGCATGTAAGCGTTTTTATTTGGTTTTATTGTTTTTATAGCAGATGAATCCAAATCCGAGTCCGGGTACCCGAACAAGAAAGTAACAACACCCATCAAACTTCAACAACTTCCCGCTGCACTCAAGGTATCTACGTGTTTTTTTATCAACTTATATTTGAGGTTAATTGATCTTCGTTCTTTATTTTCAGTCATTTTTTTTATCGAATTGTTAGGAAGTACCGTGGAGGGGGTTTTTCGAGTATCCGCCGGTCTGGGCAATGATATACACTCATTTCTGTGGGAGTTGGGGTCACTACACTTGTCTCTCTTGGCTTCCTACTTATTTTAGGTACCCTCACTTCGTCGTCTCCTCACCGTCTTCCTTGCTTCCTTGCTTTGTCTAACGGAAAACTGAATTTGGATTTTCATCCACGTTCTTATGCAGCGAGGAATTGAACCTGAATTTGACCGAAGCAGCTTGGGTACGTCTCCTCTCAACCGTGTTTTGTATTGATTTGACTTTCTTACGACTTCTAGAAATCTTTCAATTCAGGTTTCCATCCTCCCGCCCCTAGCTTCAATTTTCGTGACAAGCATTGCATCGCAGTTAGCTGATAACTTGATTTCCAATGGTGTCGATACCACGACAGTATGGCTACGAACTCTAACAGTTTCTTGTCGAGAAGCATTCCGTTCATAATTTGTTTGATCCTCTTCTGTTTTCGATGTAGGTAAGAAAGATTTGCCAAACAATCGCCTTTGTGTCCCCCGCCTTTTGCATGACTTTGTCCTCTGTTGATTTAGGATTGCCACCTTGGGAGGTAGTAGCTATCCTAACCAGTGGCTTGGCCCTCTCTAGTTTTGCATTATCTGGTACGATCTACATTCGAAGTTATTGGATCGTTTCGTATTGGCCATTAAGTACTAAGATAATTATCGTCTGCAGGACTCTACTGTACTCATCAAGATATGTCACCGGAATATGCAAGTGTCCTTTTGGTATGTGTAATCTCTATAATATCCCAAATAGTTCGTGTAGTCGATCTTAGCAAGCCTCACCTTAAAAACACTCCTCAGGGCATTACGAATACCGTCGGAGCAATACCCGGGATTGTAGGAGTTGCGCTCACTGGCTTTCTTCTCGATTCAACTCATTCTTGGAGTGTAAGTTGGCAACTTCTCGTCTTTACCACTTGTATATTCCATTCATATCCTCCGACTTCTTTCGCATCTTCAAAATTTTCCGTTTGTTATGTGTAGATCTCATTGTTCGCCCCGTCGATCTTCTTCTACTTGACCGGGACAATTGTTTGGTTGGTCTTTGCCAGCAGTAAACCTAAAACCTTTTCGAACAACAAGTAGTATTACATTACATGAATTTTCCGAGAAGAACGCCATTACGAGCCATCGACTGCATTTCATCATCAGGTTCTTCAGTTGTATACCCATAGTGAATACTTGTATATTCCCCACAAATATGCATTTTATTGATCATGTAGAGATTTTGTTTCTCATTGTTAGTCATAGTAATCCTGCTGAAGCTGCAAATGTTGTGTAAAATGTGTATCTTCTGATTCAAAGACTCTTATTAGAATTGTTCTCTGATTAGAAAATCACCAATCTGGAACTGATTTTCAGTTCCATACATTGCTACAAGCAGGAAGAACAATATTCGGTATGTGAACGAACACGATCGAAAAGGGTGCGACCGTTATTGGTTCAGATGAATTCACTTGCTTAGGCTGCAATGAAGGTATGTTCCCTGATGAATTTACAGACAAAATCTTTCCATTTAGCAACACTGTTTGACTATGCAGGTTCCCATCCTTGGCTGTTATATGATATTCCTCTCTGAAGGCTTCGCCTTCTCGACCGTAAGGTCGAGATGTCCGAACAACCTTTTGCTTATTCTTATAGGATCTGTGTTTATAGTGTAACCCGCTCGTTCTGTTGAATGCTAACTCAGTATGAACTGTGGTGTTTCCATCTAGGTTGAGCAATAGTAATGTGATTCCTTTCTGTAAGATTGAGAGTTAGAATTCGAGTTGAAAACTGGTGGCATTTGATGTTGTCCTTTTTGGGTTTTTTCTTTCGGGCTTCCCCTCAAGGTTTTTAAAACGCGTCTGCTAGGGAGAGGTTTCCATGTCTTTATAAGGAATGCTTCGTTCCACTCTCCAATCAAGGTGGGATCTCACAATCCACCTCTTGAAGACCCGTTTTAAAAACCTTGTAGGGAAGCTCGAAAGGGAAAGTTTAAAAAGGACAATATCTACTAGCAGGGGACTTGGGCTGTTACAGTATGTACTACTACTTACAGATTGCTTAGAACAATGTGCGTAGGCTCGTATTTTCTTCGTCCCGTTAAACCTCGTGGACAGAACATTTCTCCCCATCAAGCGATGCCATAGGAGTGCACTGAAATGAAGAAAGGGAAAAGAAACAAGCTAGCTGATTGTTAGTTATAATTGTCTAATAGCATCCAGGAAGGAGCGAAGAGTTTAAGGTTAGAAATATTTGCCGAATCGTTCACCTGTAATAATCTGGATTCGGTTCAAAGGTTGTCGTGTTCAGTAAACCATAGTTTCCACCAATCAACGTCTGCCTGCAGTATGTTTTCGTATCAAAAGTGGCTGCCATACCGAGCTGGTCCAAGTACCTGAATAAAACACACACACATAAAAGAGTGCTATTTATTATGAAGGTCTTAAAAGAGCCATACATTCCTGTTTTTCGGAGCCTAGATTACCAGAAACTCGAAACGAATGCATTAGAGACCAGATTATGCCCACTGCTGTAAGCCCCTCCTGCTTCCCCAACCCATGCTTTAGCTGAACTTCGCGAGTTTCTAAGGACCTCATGAAGCTTGTAAAACGTCTCGACCATGCCATTGAGATAGGACGGGTTAAGAATCCTTTCGACAAGATGCTTGTCGACTCCTGTTAGTAAGAAAAAACTCAAGTGTTAACCCACTTTTTGAAACTTCATGAAGGTCTTATTTGGCTAGTGGATGATACCTGCTCCTAGATTGTATATATGGTGTGTGACAGCATCCAGTGTTGGGGTAGTTTTATCAACGAATTCTTTGAACCAATTTTCGTCAAAGAATCCTCCAGGTGCTATGGTTAACGGCTTGGTTTGGACCCCGTTGTAGATGCTTTGGACCATCTTCTGAAAAACAATTGTATCAGAAGCATACTGTTCTGCTGAAATTCTTGTTCCAACTCCACTCCCACACAATTCATTCCCTGAGCATAAGAGAATGGAAATCAATTATAGATTAGAGCAGAAGAATCCATATCCATTGTCAAATACGAGTCATTCGAGATGAACTGGGAGATCCCACATAGGTTGGAGAGGAGAGCGAAGCATTCTTTATAAGGGTGTGGAAACTTCTTCCTAGCAGACGCGTTTTAAAAACCTTGAGGGAAAGTCTGAATAGAAAAGTCTAAAAAGGACAATATCTGCTAGGTGGTGGGCTTGGACCATTGCAAATAGGATCAAAGCCAGAGACGGGGCTATGTGCCAGCGAGAAGGATGAGTCCTGTAGGGGGTGGACATGAGGTTGTGTGCCAACAAGGACGTTGTGCCTCAAAGGGGGTGGATTGAGGGGTCCCACATCGATTGGAGAAGGGAACGAGTGTCAGCGAGGATGCTGGACCCTAAAGAGGGATGGATTGTGAGATCCCATTGGTTGGGGAGGAGAACAAAATATTTCTGATAAGGGTGTGGAAACTTCTCCCTAGTAGACTCGTTTTAAAAACCTTGAGGGAAAGTTTGAAAGGGAAAGCCTAAAGAAGATAATATCTGCTATCAGTGGGCTTAGACAGTTACAAATAGTATCAGAGCCAGACATTGGGCAATGTGTCAGCGAGGAGGATGAGTCCTGTAAGGGGTGGACATGAGGCAGTGTGCCAACAAGGATGCTGTGCCTCAAAGGGGGTGCATTGAGGGGTCCCACATCCATTGGAGAAGGGAACGAGTGCCAGCAAGGACGTTGGATTCTAAAGGGAGATGGATTGTAAGATCCCACATTGGTTGGAGAGGAGAACAAAGTATTCCTTATAAGGGTATGGAAATCTCTCCCTAGCAAACATGTTTTAAATCCGTGAAGCTGACGGCAATACGTAATAAGCCAAAACAGACAATATATGTTAGTAGTGGGCTTGGACTGTTACATGCACAGTTTTGAATTCTCCGTCTCTACTTAGTTAAATCAATTATGAATTGTTAACCGAACCATAATAGGCTTACGCTATGAAGCATCAAGAATACAAGTAGCAGTTCTTACCAAACTCCCAACCATGAATTATGTAGTTCTTTTTGACAGTATAACGCACGAACGATTCAGCGTTCATGTAATTCCAAGCCCCTACAGCGGACCCATTTGATGCAAACTTTCGTCCATTGAGAGCGTTTAATCCAAAGATAATCTTAGCTCTGTATAAGATTACACAACTTTAGCATTCAACTTTTGAGGAATCTAACTTCATAACAGCAAAATGGGAGGAGATTTTGATTACCCTCCTTTCTTGAAGAAGTCATTTAGTTTATCCCATCTGTCAAGGGGTAAGCAGCCTTGAGTGAAGCCAAACAACTCTTTGGTGTCTCTTTTAAAAGAAATGCATGGCTGCTTGTGATCTTCAGTATCATATATGAGCTTATCTTGCAAAGTGCCACCCAATCTAAGCTTCAGGGGCTTAAATTCTGCACCATTCATGAAAAAAGGTATTAGTTTTAACGTTCGCAGAGAATAAAGTTTGTATAACACGGGTTTTTCCCTCAAGGTTTTTAAAACGTGTCTGTTAGGGAGGGATTTTCACACCCTTATAAGGAATGATGCGTTCTCCTCTCCAACCGATGTGGGATCTCACAATCCACCCCCTTCGGGACCCAGCATCCTTGTTGGCACACTGCCTCATGTCCACCCTCTTTCAAGGCATAGCTTCCTCACCTCCCCTTCAGGGTCTAGAGTCTTTGCAAGCACTCGTTCCCTTCTCTAATCAATATGGGACCTCTCAATCCACCCCTTTTCAGTTTCGAAGGGAGTGGACACGAGGCAGTGTGTTAGCAAGAACACTGGGTCCTGAAGGGGGGGTGAATTGTGAGATCTCACATCGGCTGGGGAGGAAAACAAAACATCTTTTATAAGGGTATGAAAACCTCTTTCGAGAAGACGCGTTTTAAAAACCTTGAAAAGTCTAAAAGGGAAAGCCCAAAGAAGATAACATCGGCTAGCAATGGGTTTGAGCCATTATAATGAGCCAAACAAGCTAGGAATTCAAACCTTTGATTGCATTTAATAGAATGTTGCTGCCTAGGTCCTGCAGTTGGAAGAACAATAAGAACAATTCAGTAGAGCAGCAGTAGAGGTCACAAATTTCAAATCCTTTGAAAGTTTATGAACACTACTTTTTCTAGCTACGAGCATTTAGCTAAAAGAAGAAGATCAAATAACAAAACCCAGATGCCAAAATTTCCGAGTTCGATCAAAAACATATCAGACAATGTTCATCGCCATTAATGAGTATCGAAATCAGATTACCAGATTAAGCAGAGAAGCTTGGCCCCAACTACACGTTCCATAATCGCATTTCTCCGGAGGCCACCAATCGAGTGTAGCGCAAATGAAATCTTCATCGATACCTCCAATGGCGGATTTGCCATCGATCGAAACCGTCCCGCTCAGAAACCCATCTCCTTCCTCACCGTTGGAGTTCACAGAACCAGAACAGCTAAAGAAGAAACAGACCCAAAAACAAAACCCCAGAACCCAAAAACGAAAACCCATTTCCATAAACTTCCTCTAATGGCGAAAGATCAAAGGATAATGAAACCATGAAAGGAAGAATAGAATATACAGTGATGAAAGAACACTGTAATATATGCTTGCAATACCAATCTTGGAAACTAAGAAATGAAGAATTGTGGATTTGAATTTGTTAAATGAATAGACCATTTAACAATTTCCATGTCGGATTTGTATCGATGAAATGGCATAAAAGGAACCCTTTCCTCGTTTGGAAGTAGGCTCCACTAGATAGCTGTAGTTTTACACGGTAAGATTTTAAGATCGACATTATCAGACATGAAAATTTTCGATTACATGCCAAATAGTTAAGGTTCGAAGTAGGAAAAAGATCTCGTATGGGCACACGGGTTTTTCGAATTTACGTCTCACAATTATCGAGAGACGACCATATTATGATAGCTATCGAGTTTCGTGAAGGAATTTGAAATTGATTGGCTCTTTCCCTATTTTGTTGATGGAGGAATTGGGAAGAATGCTTAAGAAATAGGCATTTTCTAAGGGAAGGATTTTTTAGCTGTTATCTCCAAGTTTGGTAGTGATTTGGGAAGCTGGCTTTTGTTTTCTTTCTCTCTTTCCAAATTTCAACTCCCAAAATTTGAACTAATCCCGATAGTAATTTTAATACAAGAATTTATTTCTCGATGTTTCGTTGAGTCGGTCTTACGTAAGTTTCTTTTTTCTATGTTTTGTTGAGTCGGTTTTAGTCTTAATCTTTCTATTTCATGACATTGAACTATATCATCGAATCACTTACGTTTTTTCTTTTTTCTCTTTGATTTTGTGGGATTTGGATATTTCATTGGATTTCACCGTTTTTAAGGTAGGTGTAATAATTTATAGAATTTGGAATCCAGATTTGGCTCTTAATGGCCCCAGCATTCACCGGTCAGGTTACCTACCCCTTGTTTCTTAAGAAGACTATCCCTACAGCATGAGTCCTTCCAACATGTTTTGTCCTCACTCACATGCATTCCAAGAAAATTCTTAGGAAATCACCGATAATAATTGAAATTTTGAATTAAAGGGCAAAAAGGTCTTTTGGAGAAGAAAAAATTGGGATAATAATTGAAAAAATTACTCAAACATGTGATAATTGTATAAATTATTTCCTTTTTCCCTTTTCAGGCCTTTCTTTTTATTTTTTATTTTTAAATGAAATGATGAAATTCCATTTTTGTCCCTAGATCAAGTTTCGAGCGCTAAATTATGTAATACAAAAGTATATTATGTGATTATAATCCACGTTCCCGTCCTGCTGTGTATTACATTAATGGAAGTGGACGAGAAAGGAGGGAACGGAAATTTTTTTTCCCAATTAACTAAATGAGATCGAAGATGATATTCATATTCCCTATCTCAATTCTCGTCCCCGAGAGACAATACTAACCTCTAATTGCATGAATGCATACACACGGTTAGCTTTAAAATTGATTTTTTTTAATCCTTAAAATAAATGATATTGTCAAAAATAATAATAATAAAAAAACTCAAGTGAAAAATGGAGGACAAGGAACAACTCGAACCACTCGAAAACGCACGGCCATCGCTGCCGCCGCCTCCTCTCTCCTCCATCACCTTTGTTGCATCAAACATCCCAACTCCAAAGATCAGCGGCTCGGTATTTTCTCCTGACTTCTCAAATCTCCAATTAGTCACGTAATAATCGGGAACAGTAGGGGATTAGTCTGATTCGTGATCTCTCTGAAGTCCAGAGAAATAATAATTGGCGGCGTTAGTCGAGAACATGAGGAGGAGGAAGAGGAATTTGGAGCCGTCTCTCAGGAATCTACCACAAATCCTGCAATTTTTCGATATGAGAAGCTACCATTCTGAAGAGTAAGTGAATTTTTTGCTTGTATTGTAGGAGGCATACATGTCTCTTCGTTTGTTTGAAATCTTTTTTAATTTCTTTTCTGATTGACATGAGAATTTCGGGAGAATATACTGAATGAATTGAAGTGTTTGATTTTGAGTTTTATCACCGGAATCGGATCGTTTTATTCTTGTTCAGTAATAGAATTCGATAGAAACATAACTAGATTGAGGATGATATTAAATTCTTACTAACAATGATTCATAGCTTGAGGATGATATTAAATTCTTATCCCTTCAAATTGTTGGAAGCTGAAACAAGAATTCGTTTTGTCTGTGTTCAAGTAATGGAATTAGATAGAAGCATAACTAGATTCTCCACGGGAAACAAAAAACTC
Source organism: Cucurbita moschata (assembly GCF_002738365.1). NCBI lineage: Eukaryota > Viridiplantae > Streptophyta > Magnoliopsida > Cucurbitales > Cucurbitaceae > Cucurbita > Cucurbita moschata. Next base: position 979,688 of record NW_019268528.1, read on the forward strand.
AAACAATTGTGCTTACTAAAATTCCTAGTTTAAATATGAAACGATCCAGATCTACCGCTAGCAAAAATTGTCCTCTTTGGACTTTTCCTTAAGGCCTTAAAACGGGAAGGTTTCCACACCCTTATCAATGGTGGTTTGTTCTCCTCCCAATCAATGTGGGACATCACAATCCACCCTCCTTCGAGGCCCAGCATCCTTGCTGGCACTCTTTCCTTCCTCCAATCGATGTGGGACCGCCCCAAATCTACCCCCTTTGGGGCCCAATGTCCTTACTGGCACATCGCCTCGTGTCTACCCCTTCGGGGAAGAGTGAGAAGGCTGACACATCGTTCGGTGTCTGGCTCTGATACCATTTATAACGGCCTAGATCCACCGCTAGCAGATATTGTCTTCTTTGGGCTTTTCCTTTAGGCTCTGATACCATTTGTAACGGCCTAGATCCATTTGTATTCCATTGATCTCAAATACTCATTTGTAATTTGAATTTTAATTACAAGACTCCATTTCTTTATTGATTCGCTTACAGACATTTTGTTACATCAAATTTATGAAAACCCCTTTGTACTATTTCATTGTTTCATGACTATTTGTGTATTTATCGTTCTTAAGACTGATATTTAGAACTTTTTCTGGCTTGGTCTGTGTATGAACTGAGTTAAAATACTCTGGCTTGGTCTGTGTATGAACTGAGTTAAAATACTGTGAAATGGGTATTCAAAAGAACCGTTAGACCCGATCAACCTAATCCTACTTGTAATGTTTGGGCTTACTTGTCAACTCATTCGAATTGGGTCGAGATGAAATAAATGATAAGTTTGTGATTTTTTTTTTTCTTATATATAATTTCATAAAGTTTTTCTTTAATAACTAAATTTTTAAGTTGTAAGAACGATATATTTTTAAAAATATATTGAAATTGGTTTGTATATTTGTTCCGTTTATCGAGTCATTCGAACAACTCTATGAACTATATATATACACTTGTAAACTATATATATATATATATATATATATATATATATATATATATATATATATATATATATATATATATACTTGTCAAGTCAAGAATAATTAAAATAATAAAATAATTATTATTAAAAATAAAAAAGTGGAATTTGTCAATTAAGTTTTAGGAAAATGGCCAAATCATCTCTAAACTATTGGTATTTTGACCGCTTTCTCTTTTGAATGTTTTCTCCTATCTAAACTCTTAACGATTTCAAATTACGCAAATTACCCCTAAACGGTTAGTAGTGTCACTCTAATTAGACTTTCTTACTTCAAAATTTTTATAATTTAACTTAGTTCCTAGCTCGATGCCCATATGAAAACTAGATATTTTTTAATGGTTAGTAATTAGAAAAAAGATTAAATGGTACCAATGGTCCAATTCTATAATTTGAGGGATAGATGGTATCATTATAGCTCAAGGATGGTCGAGACGTTTTATAATACTTAAAAACTTAAATTTTCAAATATTTAGCCGAGCCGAGTGATTCTGAAAGTACGAAAATAATAAATCAAATTCCTATTTTTGAAAAGAAATATTTGGCCTCAAATCACAATTTTGCTATATCAATGGAAATTTGCTTAACTAGTTTACCAAAAGAAATGTTATATATAACATGGATCCATAACATCACAAACATAAGCTGCGCAGTTCATTACCAACAAGGCCGACAATGTTTCTACCCCTAAACCAAAGGCTTACACTAGCTAAACTTCCCTCGCTACTCGAAACTCGACGACGTGGAGGGCCAATCAATATTCTCACTTCCTCTTCTTAGCTGGTGGCTGAGGTGTTTCCTCCTCCTCGTCTTCCTCCTCCTCGTCTTCTTCCTCCTCCTCATCGTCGTCCTCGTCCTCTCCATTGTCGTCGTCCTCGTCATCATCTTCCTCATCACCTCCAGCTCTTCCATCGCCATTTGCTTCAGGATCATCCTCTGGATCACCATCATCCCCTTCTTCACCTCCGGAAAAATCTTCATCGTCGTCGTCGTCCTGATCATTTGCATCATCGTCATCGTCGTCATCTTCATCATCCTCCGTTTCACTACCATCTTTGTTTTCCTGATCGGGGCGTTCCTTTTTGTGAAGTTCAGAGAAAGGAAACCTAGGAGAAGAGAGAAGATCAGTAATCTCAGAACATCAAAGTAAAAACATATGAATGACATGAAATTTTGTTACCTTTCCTCAATTGCAGCCAATCCTGGTGTGGCATTGGCATTATTTAACAGAGCACCTGTCTGAAGAAAACACAATCATGTTGGAAAGTGAATCATTAAAGTCTCAAGATCATGTTCTGTGTCGGAATTGTCTCAAACGAGATTAGAAAATTGCATTCTAGATGATAAATTTCAAGAGCAAGCATTAGAAAGAAAAAACAAGACATCCAGCTATGTCTTGTCTAGAACAACTAATCAGAAAATGAAGAAAACTTCCAGATATGTCTCGTTAAGCAGTCCTCAATAAGATCAAGCTTTTAAGGAGATGTTAGAACAGGAAAATACCCACAGGCCACAAGAAACTGGAAAACATGAGTTGATTTAGACAACGATTCTGATTCCAAGTGCCAAACAGCAAAACACCCAAACAAAAAAAAAAAAAAAAAAAAAAAAAAAAAAAAAAAAAAAAAAAAAAA